>NW_020175670.1:8639407-8743734 GCF_003031525.2 Neophocaena asiaeorientalis asiaeorientalis
GAGGCCCAAAAAGTGAGAGGCCCGGGTACCCAAAAAAAAAAAAAAAAAAAAAAAGTCCCATTTATAATAGCATCAAAATGGATAAAGTACATAATAATAAATTAAAACGAGGTGAAAGAGCTATACACTGAAAACTACAAGACACTGATGAAAGAAATTGAAATCAACAAAAATAAATGGGAAGCTAGTCCATGCTCATGGATCAGAAGAATTAATGTTGTTAAAATGTCCATGATACCTCAAGTGATCTATAAGGAGAATGCAACCCCTATAAAAATTCCCATGGCCTTTCCCACAGAAATAGAAAAAACAATCCAATAATTTGTAAGGAATCACAAAAGACAGCAAATAACCAAGGCAATCTTGAGAAAATAGAGCAAAGCTGTATCATGCTCCCTGATTTCAAACTATATTACAAAGCTATAGTTATCAAAACAGTATAGTATTGGCATAAAATCAGACACATAGATCAGTGGAACAGAATAGAGAGACACAAACCCACATATATATGGCCAATTAATTTATGACAAACGAGCCAAAAATTCTAGAATTAATATTAGGCATTTATCACTATAAACTTCCCTTTTAGAACTGCTTTTACTGCATCCCATAAGTTTTGGCATTTTGTGTTTTTATTTTCATTTGTCTCAAGATATTTAAAAAATTTCTTCCTTTTTCTTGACTGATTGGTTGTTCAGAAGCATGTTGTTCAATCTCTACATATTTTGTGAATTTTCTAGTTTTTTTCCTTGTAACTAATTTCTAGTATTATACCATTGTGGTCAGAAAAGATGCTTGATATGACTTCAATATTCTCAAATTTGTTTTGTGGCTTAATATACAATCTATCTTGGAGAATGATTCATGTGCACTTGAGAAGCATGTGTATGCTGCTGCTGTTGGATGAACTGTTCTATATATGTCTGTTAAGTCCATCTGGACTAACATGTAGTTTAAACCCAATAGTCCCTTATTAATTTTCTGTCTGGGTAATTTATGCATTGTTGAAAGTGGAGTATTGAAGTCCCCTACTATTATTATATTACTGCTTATTTCTCCCTTCAGATCTGTTAGTATTTGCTTTGTATATTTAAGTGCTCCAATGTTGGGTGCATAAATATTTTAATTGTTATATCCTTTTAGTGAGTTGACCCCTTCATCTTTATATAATGAACTTCTTTGTCTCTTGTTACAATTTTTAGTTTGAAGTCTATTTTGTTTGATATAAGACTAGCTACCCCTATTTTCCATTGCTTTCCATTTGCATGAAATATCTTTTTCTGTTCCTTTGTTTTCTGTCTCTGTGTGTTCTAGACTTTAAAATGTGTACATATTTTTTCTAACAATCCTAATAAGATGAAAGAACCATTCTTGGCTTTAATTTTCAATTTGATTTTTTTCTTTTGATTTTTTATTCATTAAATTTAACTTTCATATCTATTAATTTATCACTTCCACATATTTGGCCAATGTATAAATACATATATATCAATGTTCTTGAGGTGAGTTCTTAGTTCATTTTCCACCAGTTTTTATTGTTGTTTAATAATACAATATTTATTGCTATGGATTTTCTTTTGAAAATGACCTTGGCTGTATCTCATAGATTTTGATAATTGGTTTTGTTATTTTCTAGATAGACAAATGTGGTTGTAGTTCCTCTTTGGTCTAAGAGTATTTGTAAGTTTTCATTCACAACCTGGATTACTATTTTCTCTGTGAGTGAGTCTATGTTTCTGTTCTACTGTTATTTCACATGGTGAGATCCTTCTTCCTTTCTCATGCAACCTTCCCTGACCTTTCCATCTCCCCTCCATTTCTTCACAACTAATTCCTTTCTGTTCTTTTTTCTCATAGTATATCACTATTACTTTCACTACCTTATTCTAATTATAGTTTTTATTTTATACTGTGATTATTTATAGGTGTGTCCAAGTCCTAGTTTGCAAATTCTTTTGGTGCAGGATAAATTTTTGATTTGCCTTGAACTTTAATAGGTTATAATACTGTGCCTTGTACAGAATAAGTACTTGGTAAATGCATAGGGGCTGAACAAATGCCTGCATTTGAGTGTCAGAAAATACAGGATACAAAAACCAGCTGAACTGACCCAGAAATTTAGTGTAAAGAAATCCCAGCTTAACAGGTGGGTAGCAAATCCTGAAAACAAAAAATGCCAAATTGGAATTGGAATACAGCAGACTTCAAGGTTGCTCTCAGGAAGATGAATGAGGATTCCAAGCAATAAAAAGAGTGACAAATGAGTTGGATGATAGTAGTGACACACTGAAGAAAGCATATGCTTCCTCTTTCAAAAAGAATAAGTGAGACAAAGAGAAACTCCAGGAAAAAGTAACAGTTAAATGTGTCTAAGAAAGTCATTGTCCAAATGTGAGATAAACTAAATAAGGGAAACTAAATAAGTGATGATTTTGAGTAAATAGTGAAATATAATTATAAAGAATCCATTTGACCTGTATGCTTGGGATCATTACATGTTGATTAGTACAGTGGTGGTGATACTGGACCTAAAGTGAAGAAAATGGGATCTTAGCACATAAGGTAGCTCTCCATTGAATTAATGAAGTCATTATACTGTAACTGCTGTTTATTAGTTTTCAACTCTTAGAACGCTTCTACAGACAAAGCATACAGTTAATTATGGCTATAGAACAGAACCTAAATGTTAGAAAGCCTTACAGTGTTAGGGTAGAGATGTTGCCAGTGGAAGGCAGGAGGTGGAGGGGACATATAGGTGAGGCCTCAATAGAAGGGGGTCAAGTATTAAATTCTTGGAATTAAATAGAGGGTTAGGCTTATTATTTAATTCAGAAGCGTTATCAAAATGAGAACTAAAAATCATAGAATTAATCTTGTCGTTTCAAAGGGGGCTTAATATATATTACTTCTCTTCCTCACCTGGGTTCCTAAGTAATTGAGAAAAATAAGGAGAGGAAGGGAGAAGGCAAAATACCACTTTGGTTACTAGTAAGGTCTCAGGGTAGGATGTATGAGGCCAAATAGGCTTGCAAAGTGAGCCTCAGTGTTGGACAGAACAGCCATCCTGCAGTGTGGGGTTAGGGCAGGTCGTTCCTCACAGCAGACAGCAGCAGGGAACTTCTGGGGAAGTCCAGAAAAAGAAGGGTAGGATTAGGAGAGAACCATGCTTAGTTTATTCTCTCCAATTCTACCAGTTAGATATCTCTCTTCAGCTGGCATGGAATAAAGGCACAGAAAGTGGCCAGGAAAGCTAAAGCCAGGGTACCCCAAACACACAGAAGAAACCATGGTAAGTGGGAACTAAGCATTGTCTGCTTACCACCACAATCACCACCACCATCACCACCACCACAAGGGGTCTGAAAGGAAAGGGATGGGGGTAGTGGGGTGGGGTTGTTCTAAGTGAACTGATTCTTCACCTTTCACTTTGGGATATTGGTAGATATCATCTAAAATGAATAAAACAACAAAAAGCAAGTTTCCTATTTAGCAGTAAAGAGGTGTCCCTAAGAAGAATTGGATATTTAAAAATTAGGTTCATTCTAAAATGAGGAGGAGCAGGGTGGGTGGAAGATCATAGCTTTTCATTATAAGCTCTTCCATTTGATTCTGTTTTAGTTGCATGGATATCTTATTGTGGTTACAAAAATAAGGATAAAGTGATGTATTCTTGTATGAAGTTAAAATTCAAAATAACATTCCCCATAATAGTACTATTTTAGAATTAATAATAGAATTTTAGGGGGGCGGAGTCAAAAATGGCAGAGTAGGAGGACGCAAAGTTTGTGTCTCCTCACAACTAGGGCACCTACTAGGCACTGGTCGGGGAGCTTGGACACCTAAGGGGACGGGAGGAATCCCCGCGCAACTGGGTAGGACAAGGGGGAGAAGGAAATGAGGATGAAAACTGGAGGTGGGATGGGACTGACACACCTGAGGGGTGGCTGGGGGAGGGGAGGGGTTCCCATGTTGTGAGGGGCCCACTCACAGTGAGGGGATCAAAAGGGACAGGGAGAGACCTTCGGGATCAGGATATTGGAGGGGAATGAGGCCAGTGTCTCCCCTGCCTGCTTGGGCCGTGGCAAGCCTGCTGGGATCCCAGGCCTGAAGCTATGTTCTCTGGTGCTCCCTCTGGCTGCATGGGTCCTGGGGTGTTGGGGGAGAGTAAAAGTGGAGGTGGGACAGGATCGGTGCCCCTGAGGGGTGGCAGGGGAGGGGAGGGGTTCACATGCTCGAAGGGGCTGACTTACAGCGAGGGGATCAGCAGGGACGGGAAGAGACCTTCTGGGGATTGGGGGATTGGAGGGGAACGTGGCCAGTGTCTCTACTGCTGGCTTGGCCCAAGAGAGTCTGCTGGCGTCCCAGGCCTGAATTTCTGCTCTCTAGGGCACCCTCTGGCCGCGGGGGTCCTGAGCCTAAGCCCCTCTACCCCATCCCCTAGCCGCCAAACCCTTCTGTAGCTGTGTGGGTTCTGAGCCTAAGCTACGCTCACCCCTGCAAAGTCCTCTTCTGGCCGCATGGGTCCTGGGCCTAAGACCCCCCCAGGTATCTTCTGGCTGCAAGGGTCCCAGGTCTGAGTCCTGCTCCCCCTGGCACCACCAAGGCCTTTTCTGGTTTTTTGTGTGTGGTTCTGCTTTGCTTTGTTGTTGTTGTTTCATTTCCATTTTTTCTAAAATAATTTTTGTTTCTCTAATGTTATTTTATTTTTTATCCTTTGTTATTATTCTGCTCCACTTTGTTTGTTGCCTTTTTTTCTTTCTTTCTTTCTTTTTTTTTTTTTGGCTATGCTGCACAGCTTGCGGGGTCTTGGTTCCCAGGCCGGGGGAAAGGCCTGAGCTCCTGTGGTGGGAGTGCCGAGTCCAAACTGCTGGACTAGTAGAGAACTTCAGACCGCAGGGAGTATTAATGGGTGAGAGCTTTCCCGGAGGTCCTCATCTCAACACCAAGACCCAGCTCCACCTAACTGCCTATAAACTCCAGTGCTGGATGCCTCAGGTCAAACAGCCAGCAAGACAAGAACACAGCCCCATCCATCAAAAAAAAAAAAAAAAGAGATGACAAAAACAATGTTACAGACAAAGGAGCAAGGTAAGAACCTACAAGACCAAATAAGTGAAGAGGAAATAGGACACCTACCTGAAAAAGAATTCAGAGTAATGAGAGTAAAGAACTAAAAGAACAAACAAACAGTGATGAACAACACAATAATATACAAGGGAATCTCCATAAGGTTATCAGCTGATTTTTCAGCAAAAACTCTGCAGGACAGAGGGAGTGGCAGGGTATGTTTAAAGTGATGAAAGAGAAAAACCTACAACCAAGATTATTCTACCCAGCATGGATCTCATTCAGATTCTACAGAGAAATCAAAAGCTTTACAGACAAACAAAAGCTAAGAGAATTCAGCACCACCAAACCAGCTTTACAACAAATGCTCAAGGAACTTCTCTAGGTGGGAAACACAACAGAAGAAAAAGACCCACAAAAAACAAACTCAAGACAATTAAGAAAATGATAATAGGAACATACATATTGATAATTATCTTGAATGTAAATGGCTTAAATGCGCCAACCAAAAGACACAGACTGGCTGAATGCATACAAAAACAAGACCAGTATACATGCTGTCTACAAGAGACCCACTTCAGACCTAGGAACATATACAGACTGAAAGTGAGGGGATGGAAAAAGATATTCCATGCAAACGGAAATCAAAAGAAAGCTGGAATAGCAATATTCATGTCAGATAAAATAGACTTTAAAATAAAGACTGTTACAAGAGACAAGGAAGGACACTACATAATGCTCAAGGGATCAATCCAAGAAGAAGATATAATAATTATAAATATTTATGCACCCAACACAGGAGCACCTCAATACGTAAGGCAAATGCTAACAGCCATAAAAGGGGAAATCGACAGTAACACAATAACAGTGGGGGCCTTTAACACCCCACTTACACCAGTGGACAGATCATCCAGATAGAAAATAAATAATGAAACACAAGCTTTAAATGACGTGATAGACTTAATTGATATTTATAAGACATTCCACCCGAAAGTGGCAGAATACACTTTCTTCTCATGTGCACACAGAACAGTCTCCAGGCTAGCTTTGGAAAATGTAAGAAAATTGAAATCTTACCAAGCATCTTTTCCAACCACAATGCTATGAGATTAGAAATCAATTACAGGAAAAAACTGTAAAAAAGACAAACACATGGAAGCTAAACAGTACGCTGTTAAATAACCAAGAGGTCACTGAAGAAATCAAAGAGGAAATTAGAAAATACATAGAAACAAATGACAATGAAAACACAACGACCCAAAACCTATGGGATGCAGCAAAAGCAGTTCTAAGAGGGAAGTTTATAGCGATTCAATCTCACCTCAAGTAACAATAAAAATCTCAAATAAACAATCTAAACTTACACATAAAGCAACTAGAAAAGAAGAAAAAAAAACCCAATGTTAGTAGAAGGAAAGAAATCATAAAGATCAGAGCAAAAATAAATGAAATTGAAATGAAGAAAGCAATAGCAAAGATCAATAAATATAAAAGTTGGTTTTTTGTAAAGACAAACAAAATTGATAAACCATTAGCCAGATTCATCACGGAAAAAAGGGAGAGGATTCAAATCAGTAAAATTAGAAATGAAAAAGGAGAAATTACAACTGACACTGAAGAAATACAAAGGGTCATAAGAGACTACTACAAGCAACTATATGCCAATAAAATGGACAACCTGGAAGAAATGGACAAATTCTTAGAAAGTTACAACCTTCCAACCTTCTTAGAAAGGTACAAGCTTCCAACCTTCTTCCTTCTATTTCCATGAAGAAATAGAAAATATAAACAGACCAATCACAAGTAATGAAATTGAAACTATAATTAAAACTCTTCCAACAAACAGAAGTCCAGGAGCAGATGGCTTCATAGGCGAATTCTATAACTCTATCAAACATTTAGAGAAGAGCTAACACCCATCCTTCTCAAACTCTTCCAAAAAATTGCAGAGGGAGAAACACCCCCAAACTCGTTCTATGAGGCCACCATCACCCTGATACCAAATCCAGACAAAGATGTCATGAAAAAATAAAACTACAGGCCAATATCACTGATGAACATAGATGCAAAAATTCTCAACAAAATACTAGCAAACAGAATCCAACAACACATTAAAAGGATCATACACCATGATCAGTGGGATTTATCCCAGGAATGCAAGGATTCTCCAATATATGCAAATCAATCAATGTGATACACCATATTAACAAATTAAGGAATAAAAACATATGATCATCTCAATAGATGCAGAAAAAGCTTTTGACAAAATTCAACATCCATTTATGATAAAAACTCTCCAGAAAGTGGGCATAGAGGGAAACTACCTCAACATAATAAAGACCATATATGACAAACCCACAGCAAACATTCTCAATGGTGAAAAACTGAAAGCATTACATCTAAGGCCAGGAACAAGACAAGGATGTCCACCCTCACCACTATTATTCAACATAGTTTTAGAAGTCCTAGCCATGGCAATCAGAGAATAAAAAGAAAGAAAAGGAATACAGACTGGAAAAAAAGAAGTAAAACAGTCACTGTTTGCAGTTGACATGATACTATACATAGAAAATCCTAAAGATTCCACCAGAAAACTCCTAGAGCTAATCAATGAATTTGGTAAAGTTGCAGGACACAAAATTAATACGCAGAAATCTCTTGCATTCCTATACACTAACAATGAAAGACCAGAAAGAGAAATTAAGGAAACAATCCCATTTACCACTGCACCAAAAGGAATAAAATACCTAGGAATAAACCTACCTAATGAGGCAAAAGGCCTTTGCTCAGGAAACTATAAAACACTGATGAAAGAAATCAAAGATGACACAAACAGATGGAGAGATATACCATGTTCTTGGATTGGAAGAATCAACATTGTGAAAATGACTATACCACCCAAAGCAATCTACAGATTCAATGCAACCCCTATAAAATTACCAATAGCATTTTTTTACAGAACTAGAACAAAAAATTTTACAATTTGTATGGAAACACAAAAGACTCCAAATAGCCAAAGCAATCTTGAGGAAGAAAAACGGAGCTGGAGGAATCAGGTTCCCTGACTTCAGGCTATACTACAAAGCTACAGTAATCAAGACAGTATGGTACTGACACAAAAATAGAAATATAGGTCAATGGTACAGGATAGAAAGCCTAGAGATAAACCCATGCACCTATGGTCACCTAATCTATGACAAAAGAGGCAAGAATATTCAATGCAGAAAAGACAGTCTCTTCAATAAGTGGTCCTGGGAAAACTGGACAGCTACATGTAAAAGAATGAAATTAGAACACTCCCTAACACCATATACAAAAATAAACTCAAAATGGATTAAAGACCTAAATGTAAGACTGGACACTATAAAACTCTTAGAGGAAAACATAGGCAGAACACTCTTTGACATAAATCATAGCAAGATCTTTTTTGACCCACCTCCTAGAGAAATGGAAATAAAAACAAAAATAAACAAATGGGACCTAATTAAACTTAAAAGCGTCTGCACAGCAAAGAAAACCATAAACAAGAGAAAAGACAACTCTCAGAATGGGAGAAAATATTTACAAAACAAGCAACTGACAAAGGATTAATCTCTAAAATTTACAAGCAGCTCATGCAGCTAAATATCAAAACAAAAAACAACCCAATCCAAAAATGGGCAAAAGACCGAAATAGACATTTCTCCAAAGAAGACATACAGATGGCCAAGAAGCACATGAAAAGATGTTCAACGTCACTAATTATTAGAGAAATGCAAATCAAAACCACAATGAGGTATCACCTCACACAGGTCAAAGTGGCCATCATCAAAAAATCTAGAAACAATAAATGCTGGGGAGCGTGTAGAGAAAAGGGAACCCTGCTGCACTGTTGGTGGGAATGTAAGTTGATACAGCCACCATGGAGAACAGTATGGAGGGTCCTTAAAAAACTAAAAATAGAACTACCATATGACCCAGCAATCCCACAGCTGGGCATATACTCTGAGAAAACCATAATTGAAAAAGACACAAGTACCCCAATGTTCACTGCAGCACTATTTACAACAGTCAGGACATGGAAGCAACTTAAATGTCCAATGACAGATGAATGGATAAAGAAGATGTGGTACATATATACAATGGAATATTTCTCAGCCATAAAAAGGAATGAAACTGGGTCATTTGTAGAGATGTGGATGGACCTAGAGTCTGTCATACAGAGTGAAGTAAGTCAGAAAGAGAAAAGCAAATATCATATATTAACGCATATACGTGCAGTCTAGAAAAATGGTACGGATGAACCTATTTCCAGGGCAGGAATAGAGATGTAGAGGTAGAGAATGGATGTGTGGACACAGGGAGGAAGGGGAGGGTGGGAGGAAATGGGATATTAGGATTCATATATATACACTATCGTGTGTAACATGGATAGCTAGTGGGAACCTGCTGTATAGCAAGGGAGCTCAGCATGGTGCTCTGTGATGACCTTGATGGGTAGGATGGGGGTGCGGTGGGAAGGAGGTCCACAAGGGATATATGTATACATATAGCTGATTCACTTCGTTGTACAGCAGAAACTAACACAACATTATAAAGCAATTATACTCCCATAAATAAAAATAACAGAATTTTAGCTGATTAGAATTCACCTTCTTATTTCTTTTCCAAGATTTAATACAGATATGTAATGCTGTAATAATAGTAATGCTTTTGTAAAAATGAAAAAAACCCTTAATATTTGTTATATGCTATGTGCCTTGCTGTGTGTGAAGAGATTCCTGTGCATGACTTCAGTTAATCTAGACAACACCTCAATGTCACAGATGAGGGACCATGTGACTTTCCCAAGTAACAAAGAGTGCTACAGCTAGGAATTCAGCTTGGTCTGACACCCAAGACTGCAATCTGAACCACCTCACTACATGCACCATATTCCGTCCAGACAACCCCTGCAACCTTTGGAGGAACACACTCATTGTGGAGAATAGCTGAATTAAACTGAACGTTGTCTGTTAAATGGCTGTGTTGGGGTATGACTTACACATGACGAAGTCCATTCACCTTCTTTAAGTGTATGTGGAGATCTGCTATGTTACAGATCACCTATGAGTAGAGGTGGACTTTCAAAATTAATTTAATGGCCTATGCTCAAAGAGTTTACAATCTAGTTGGGGAAACAGGCACGAATACAATTACCAAAAATATAGTAACACAGGTACGATTATAGTTAGAATAAGAGATATAAAATACTCTGCCAGTGCTAGAGTGAGGTTTCGAATTAACACTACAGATCTTATTAAACATCTGAATGAATAACTAAGTTGCGATTTTAATTTTCAATTAGAAGTCATCTGTCTCTTTAAAAGTGAGTAAATAAATCTCAGGACTTAAGGAACCAATGTTATTCTTAAAATTACTCAGAGGAAAGCATCAGTAATGAACATTGATATCATTTCCTTAGAACAACAAATATATTAAAATGTCCTTTATATTTCCCCACAGGCACTAAGATTCACAAAATAGAATAATATTAATATATTATGAAAATTTTCTGGTAAAAAAGGAAACTCCTTTGGTATATATTGATTCATGAAAATGAGGAAATGAATCCTCAGATGATTTTGAAATAAAACTTCATGAGAACTGAAACAAAATCTACATAAAGAATAAGAAAGCATCAAAGCTTATGATTCCATGCTGATTACAACTATTTAAATGTACTGAGTATATATTTACTATTTAGTATCAAATAGTAGATTTTTTGCGATTTTTTTGGTAAGGAGATCACATGTAATATTTCTGCTTGGGGACTTGATACCAAACCATAAGAAGTATCACATAATCCACAGAAAACTAGTTTTTAAGAAAACTCATTCTAGAATTTAGCATTTTTGTAATTTTGATTTGGACTGAATGACAACTCATGCTGAAAGGATAATTATAAGAAAGGCAATATGTTTTAGATATTTTCTGATATTCAAGTTATTTCACACCCTTACTTTTGTTACTAGCAGTGTATAACAAAGGTTGTAATTCTAAATATCAAGTGAGAGCATCTAAAATGAAAAGACTTAACAAATTAATAATAAAAAGAAAAAAAGTATCATTCCTAGTACTTACCCTGAGCAGCACCCTATACTTTGATTCATATATATTATCTTATATGTCACAGTAATACTTCAGTAACACATTTATAATTCCACTTTATACCTGAGAAAAATAAGGCTCTATGTAGTGAATAAACATCCCCACGTTTATGTAACAAATATGTGGCAGAGCCAAGCTGTAAAGAGATTTTCCAGCCTTGGAGCCTATGTTACTAATTCCTATGCTGTACTTTTTGAGTAAATCCTGATTGGAATATTTGGAATTCTATTAACATTTTCTAATTTATGGTATATGTTCTTTCTGTGCAAGAGTTTCGTAAGTTTCTGGAAGATATCTGGCAGCATTCTAATTTCCCTAGAAATTTGCATGTGGTGGCAGTTGAAGAAATCTGTCCTTTAAAAATATACTTGGACTGTGAGCAATTGGACACACAAAGTGAATTCGAAGAGCCCACTTCCCTCACCAAGGACATCAGGGAATTTCTCTGAGGTCCTGAATGTAGTCTTTGCCAAAGCACAGCTGTAGGTGCTTGGTGTGAATGGGATGTAGAGGGAGACTTTCCCACCAGGTTTTGCTATCATCCGCTCCTAGTTCAGGTGTGAAATAAACCAGGTTATGTGGATCATCAGAGCGATTGTTAAAGCAGCTGGTGAAAGAAATGCATGGTTTACTGAGGGCTGTTCCTCCCTCAACCAAAGCCCCAGCCCTTCTCAGTCCAGCCCCCACCAGATTTTCTCCCTTTCATGTAAAAACCTGGTTAATGCCTTTTCCTCTGGGTTGTTCTGAGGATTAAAAGAGATCATCTATGTGAAGTGATTACTTCAGTGCTTGACACATAATAAGAACTCAAGAACTGTCAGCCATTTTTGTAATTAATTATGCTTCACAAACTGCTTTCATCCAGTCCCTTTAAATCCTGATTATAATTCAGTGAGGTAGGCAGTCTCATCCCCATTTTTCAAAGAACTTGAAGCTCAGAGATGCTCCACATCAGCTTATTCAACACAGCCAATCCTAAAACCACAATCTCTGAATAAAATCCCACATTTTTTCCTACCACATCACTAACATTTGAAAGAGGAACAAAACCTACTTTTCTGGTTAAACTCTCATATACGTTGTGCTCCACTGTGCTTTGCTCCAGCTCTCCTCACTGGCTTTGCTGTACCTCTCACTCTAGCCAGAAAGAAGGCTTGATCCACAGAGCTACTAAGGAATCCAAGTCATTTCCTGTTTTCATTGAGCTCTGATTACACCTTTGTCCTTGCTGCTTGAGTATTTGTACTGCCTTATATTTTCCACATTTTCATTTTCCAGTGAGTCTCTAATTTCCTTATATATATTTGGAATTTTCTCACATCAGTGACTGTATCTGACAATTCTTTGATTCTCTCACAGTGCCTATTGATTGGCTGAGTCAGTCAGCCACACAGCAATTCAACAAATATGTCTACTTGTCTCCTATATGCCAAGGATGTGTTTCTCGATCGACTAGACAGATTCTCTGCTCTTATCCTAATGTGAGTTGGAGGAGACTAAAAGTAAATACACACATACATACATTGGAAAAAATCAGAGAGCTATAAAGCCTATGCTGAGAATTAAAATACAATGTGGTTGAGAATGACTGGGTGGCTGCTTAGTCTGGATGAAGAACTCTCTGAGGTGTTGACTTTGAAGCTGACCTATGATTTGCAAGAAGGGACCGGTTGTAGATTCATTTTCATAAACTGAATAATCTGTAACCACAAAGTAATAGATTCAGTCTGGAGGAGTTGAAAATCTGGTTCAAGATATAAATAATATGTGAATAATTCTTCCTTGGGTTCTTGTTAGAGGCAAGAAGCTTCAGGGAAGTTTTCAGATATTAACCATTCATTCACTCCCATTCAATGCTCTGGCATTGAGGTTATATTATAATAGAAAAAGGTGAAAAGTTATATTTTTATATAATTTGTTAGTTCATAGGCACTGTCAAAAGGACACACAGGGAAGGAACACACTTGACTTCAAGCAAACGAAAATGATAGGTTAAACAGTGAGTCTCTCATCTCACCAAGTGAGAAGTCTAGAAGTAAGCTGTCAATGATTGGAGCAGTAGCTCTGTAATGTTATCAAGGATTTATCCTCTTTCCAATTTCTCATTCCACCATCCTAAGCATAAAGATTTCACCTTCACAGCTGTAATATGCTTGCCACATCACCAGGTATTGCACCTGCATTCCAAGCAGAAAGGGGAAGAGTAAAAGTTCTTTTTATTTAGAAGGGATGCCCTCCTTATGGACTAGAGTTTGTATCTCATTGGTTAGAGAAGTGGGGTTTCCATCTGCACACCTTGCTATGCCAATTTTCATTGCTGTCCCAATCAAAATCTAGGTTTTATTAATAAGTAAGATGGGGAAATAGATACTGTATAGGTTATAAAGGTGTGTGGCTATAGTGTAAGCACTGAGAGGTATTTTTTTTCTTTTTTATACTGCAAGGGCCTGACTTAAACTTTGACTGACAAGGCATCCACTTCAAAGAGGCATCCACTTCAGTGACGACTATCTCGAATAATGTCATTGCAGGCCACATGACTAGATGAATAGCCAGGCTGCCTTCCCTCACTGAGGCTCCTTTGTTGTAGAGATCTTGGTTGATTTCAATAACTGATCATTTGGACCACTTGATTTTTCTCTTCCTTTTTAAATTCCTGCTCTTATGTTTCAAGTTCACCAATAAAGAGGGAGCCGTACTCTTGACTCCCATAAAAGGCAGAACCCCAGGCCCAAGCGCTCTTTCTCTCTCTCACCTCCCCACCACCATGTGGGCCCAGGTGTGCTGTGGAACTTCCAGGTTCTGCAAGTAACACACATTTATTTTTTCAAAGTTCCCTGATGGTTATTGCTGAAGGGCATCTGGCAATCATAATAAGAACCACAAGGACTGGTCCAGCCACAACACTGGTTATTGATAGGCTAAGACAGGCACAAAACAATGGTACACTAGTGTTCAAACCTTGCTTCAATTCAGGTCATAGTCACATCCTGGCATCTTATGATAACATTAACCAGCTTTCTGTGAGCTCTGAGTGCTCATTTGTGTTTTGCTCAAATATCTGCTGCATACTAAGCATGGCACTAGGCACTGGGGATGAAAAGATTATGATACTGCAGGATGGGCATACATTTTCGCTAATATATTAAATTTGTTATAAATTTGACACAACTGCATTATTTACTCAGTTGTATTGTATATTAACTAGTGCTGGTGGGCAACTTTCCTTCCTATAAGAATATAACTTTAAATGAATTAAATAGCATAATATTAAATGCTAGTTAATACATTCAACTCAGTAAAACAATCCATTGTGAAATATATGTTGGAAGCAACAGCAGTATAAATAGACTCTGTGCATGGCTAAATGATCAAGAGAAACTGAAAATCGGAAACATCTACCTCTGTTCCTTGAATTCAGTGACTAGTCGCCTAGAAACGGGAATCATGATTGACATTACTAGGCAGCTCTCCTTTGAGGTTACTTTTAATAATCCAAACAAATTTACAAATGAGTTTCTCTGGGGAGAAGATAGTTAAGATTAAGAAAGCCTAAAACCATAAACTATTTCAGGCTGAGAATTGTTTAAAGCAAAGAGGTATGATTGCAAATCAACCGAGGAAGTAAGAAAAAGGAGGCATGTGCTAACCACTCTATATATATTCTCATTCTATCCCACACAAACCCATGAGGAATATAACCAGCTTATTGAATCAGGTCAACTTGGTAGAGGAAAACAGAAGGCAATTTTATTCTTTCTCCTAATTATCTGTTCAAATTTGCTCTCTCTTTCTCTTTTAATAGCTTTGTGGATACATAACAGACATACAAGAAACTGTAATGTAAAGTGTACAATTTGGTAAGTTTTGGCACATGTCACATACCTGTGAAACCACCCCCATGATGAAAATAATGCATGCATTCATCACTCCCAAAAGTTTCCAATTATTCATTGCTATTTTATAGAAATACATTTTGTATGTTTGATTTTTTACTCTGAAGCCTTGCTAAACTCACATATTAGTTCTAGTAATATTTTAATAGATTTTTTTTAGAATGCTCTATATAGACAATCATGTCATCTGTGAATAAAGACCATTTTACTTGTTCTTTTTCCAATCTGGATGCCTTTTATTCATTTTTCTGGCCTTATTGTACTGACTAGACAATGTGTAATATTTAATACATACTGGCAATGGAATCTTTGTCTCATTCCCAACTTAGGAGAAAGCATCTGATCTTTACCATTGAGCGTGATATTAGCCATAGGTTTTTTATAGATACAAATATTAGGCTGAGAAAGTTCCTTTCTGTTTCCAGTTTGCTAAGAGTTTTCGTTAGGAATGGAAGCTGGATTTTGCCAAATGCTTCTCTGCATCTATTGAGATGGTCATACATGTTTTTTTTGGTAGTCTTTTAGTATGGTGAATTATATTGATCCTCATATGTTAAATTTGCCTTCAGTAACTGCTTGCAGTTCTGAAGGAACTGAAGGATGAATATCTGCTATTTCATTAATTCATGTACTATTTATTTCATGCCTCCTAAGAATTATGTACTATTTTAGGTATTGGGATCCACAGTGACTACAACAGAACAAAGTGTTCAGTGTGAGGGAGCCCATATTCTAGTTGGGTAGTCAACAAGCAAATAAACAGATATATACTCTGTTAAGTACTGGTAAGTTTTATTAAGAAAAATATAAAAGAGTAAATTAATGAGTATATTATAAGTGAGGCCGGTGGTGTGTTCTTTTTATATGGGTTAGCCAAAAAGTTCGTTCAGTTTTTTCCATAAGATGGCTCTAGTAGCGCTTAGTTGTCTTCAACTTCATTCCAAACAATTTTGTTAGACTGTATTGTGACAGCTGTCATATCAGCGTGCATTAAAAAGAAACTTATCAAAATTGCGGAATTTTTGTGTAGCCATTTTAATATTGAAATGGAAGAAAAAAAGCAACATTTTCAGCATATTATGCTTTATTATTTCAAGAAAGGTAAAAATGCAACTGAAACGCAAAAAAAAGATTTGTGCAGTGTATGGAGAAGGTGCTGTGACTGACCGAACGTGTCAGAAGAGGTTTGTGAAGTTTTGTGCTGGAGATTTCTCGCTGGATGATGCTCCACGGTCGGGTAGACCAGTTGAAGTTGATAGCGATCAAATCAAGACATTGAGAACAGTCAACATTATACCACAAGGGAGACAGCAGACATACTCAAAATATCCAAATCAGGCACTGAAAATCATTTGCACCAGCTTGGTTATGTGAATCACTTTGATGTTTGGGTTCCACATAAGTTAAGCGAGAAAAACCTTCTTGACCATATTTCTGCATGTGATTCTCTACTTAAATGTAATGAAAACATTCTGTTTTTAAAACTAATTGTGACAGTCGATGAAAAGTGGATACTGTCCAATAATGTGGAACGGAAGAGATCGTGGGGCAAGTGAAATGAACCACCAACAACCACACCAAAGGCCAGTCTTCATCCAAAGGAGGTGATGTTGTATATATGGTGGGATTGGAAGGGAGTCCTCTATTATGAGCTCCTTCTGGAAAATGAAATGATTAATTCCAACAAGTACTGCTCCCAATTAGACCAACTGAAAGCAGCACTGGACAAAAAGCATTTGGAATTAGTCAACAGAAAATGCGCAATCTTCCATCAGGATAACAAAAGAAAGACCACATGTTTCTTTGATGACCAGGCAAAAACTGTTACAGCTTGCCTGGGAAGTTCTGATTCATTTGCCATATTCACCAGACATTGCACCTTGGGATTTCCGTTTATTTTGGGCTTTACAAAATTATCTTAATGGAAAAAATTTCAATTCCCTGGAAGACTGTAAAAGGCACCTGGGATAGTTCTTTGCTCAAAAAGATAAAAAGTTTGGGGAAAATGGAATTATGAAGTTGCCTGAAAAATGGCAGAAGGTAGTGGAACAAAACGGTGAATACGTTGTTCAATAAAGTTCTTGGTGAAAATGAAAAATGTGTCTTTTATTTTTACTTAAAAACTGAAGGAACTTCTACCCAATAGAAGGTAGCCACGAAACAGCTATGATAATGATAATGTGATACTGAGGCAAATATCTAGATAAAGTTAGGGAGCAAGCCATTTGGACATCTGGAGGAAGGGATCTTTAGTCAGAAGGAACAGTAAGTGCTAAGGTGGCATATTTAACCAGCTTGGTTATGTGAATCACTTTGATGTTTGGGTTCCACATAAGTTAAGCGAGAAAAACCTTCTTGACCATATTTCTGCATGTGATTCTCTACTTAAATGTAATGAAAACATTCTGTTTTTAAAACTAATTGTGACAGTCGATGAAAAGTGGATACTGTCCAATAATGTGGAACGGAAGAGATCGTGGGGCAAGTGAAATGAACCACCAACAACCACACCAAAGGCCAGTCTTCATCCAAAGGAGGTGATGTTGTATATATGGTGGGATTGGAAGGGAGTCCTCTATTATGAGCTCCTTCTGGAAAATGAAATGATTAATTCCAACAAGTACTGCTCCCAATTAGACCAACTGAAAGCAGCACTGGACAAAAAGCATTTGGAATTAGTCAACAGAAAATGCGCAATCTTCCATCAGGATAACAAAAGAAAGACCACATGTTTCTTTGATGACCAGGCAAAAACTGTTACAGCTTGCCTGGGAAGTTCTGATTCATTTGCCATATTCACCAGACATTGCACCTTGGGATTTCCGTTTATTTTGGGCTTTACAAAATTATCTTAATGGAAAAAATTTCAATTCCCTGGAAGACTGTAAAAGGCACCTGGGATAGTTCTTTGCTCAAAAAGATAAAAAGTTTGGGGAAAATGGAATTATGAAGTTGCCTGAAAAATGGCAGAAGGTAGTGGAACAAAACGGTGAATACGTTGTTCAATAAAGTTCTTGGTGAAAATGAAAAATGTGTCTTTTATTTTTACTTAAAAACTGAAGGAACTTCTACCCAATAGAAGGTAGCCACGAAACAGCTATGATAATGATAATGTGATACTGAGGCAAATATCTAGATAAAGTTAGGGAGCAAGCCATTTGGACATCTGGAGGAAGGGATCTTTAGTCAGAAGGAACAGTAAGTGCTAAGGTGGCATATTTATGAAATTGCAAAGAGATCATTGTAGCTGGATTAGTGTGCGGGAACATATTCTTCCTTTATTAGTGCTACTGAAAGCAAATAAAAATTGAAGACAGAAATCAATTTAACTCTATTTAAAATTCAAAGGAACATCATTTTACTGATATTCCAGTAAAATATTCAAGTTGACAATATAAATATATTGATATGTATTTATTGCTTCTTCCTAACATTGATTTCATTTTTCTTGGTTTAAAGTTGAGACATAAAAAGATGAATGAAATGACATTAATTATTTAATTTATTAAACAATATAAATATGTCCAAGTTTATATCTGGATTAGTCTTGGTCACACATTACTATGTAATCTCTAATAATGTTTTATTATGAAATTATTCCATGTGAACACTTAGTTTTACTTGTCTGATATTATTTTGTTATTTAATAGACTTGATGCTTCAGATTTCAACTACCAAGGCTACTGGAAGCATTGCCTTGAAGAAAGACTGCAAATTAATGGTTATTCTTTTCACACATTCTTTCTGCAGAAAGAATTTTTCAGAAACATGTTTGGAGAATGGGAAAAGCTGCTGAGGACAAATAAGTATAAGTGATGCTGGTTTAAAAAAAAAAACTAATTATTTTTCTTAGCTGTGGAACTTTTAGGTGTTTATGAAATGCTAAAGTAGATTGTGAATCCCCAAGAGGAGAATATCCCACTGATATCAGAAAACCTACTACAATAATAGCTCAAGGAAGTTGTGCTCACCAAAGTTAATCTTGAGAAAATCTGTCCTAAAAAAAGACACTTTGGCTTGTTGAGTTCTTTAAGTTGATGGAAGTGGTGAACAGCTGGGGTCTGGTTGGCACACCATAGGATCACAATCAAAAGGTCGGAAATGATACCATTAAAAAATTATAAGCAGAAGCTTATAAATTTTTATCACTCCTGCCTTTAATTAACCTTTAAAAGCTATTCATGTAGGAAAGCATAGATCTTGGCTTTTGAAGAAAGCAGGGTTTAATACAGCTGTGTTTTCTCATGAAGGCCCATGGATGCCTCTCATGCAGTGTGGCTATCACATGTCAAGTATCTACAGTACTGTGCCTAATCAAAGTACCACTAAGAGAGTTTCAAGATGGGCACCAGTTAGAAAGATGGTACTTTGATTTCTTAATTATATTTCATATACTCTCAGACATTTTAGATATGATTATTTTTAGATATGATTGATATTATTAATCATATCTAATTATTATTATTTTTAGATATGATTATTTTTAGACATGACTAATATAATTGCATTATCAGTCAGATAGTCCAGTTCCAAACTATGTCAGGCTTTGTATAAACTTAGAGAACAAATGTTCAGCAATGAGAAGCATAATTTGTCTTCAAGGAACCAAACAATTGAAAAGGAATAGCGTATTAGTTTTCTATTTCTGTGTAACAAATTAGCACAAGCAAAGGAGTTGAGAACAACACACATCTATTGCCTAATGGTTTCTTGGGTCAAGAGTCTAGGCACAACTTAGATCAGACCTCTGCTTAAGGTCTTACCAGGCTGTAATCAAGCTGTTGGCTGGGTTGGTGTCCCATCTGGAAGATCATCTGGGGAAGAATACTCTTTCAAAGTCACTTTGGTTTTGGCAGAATTCATTTCCATGGGGCTGTAGGACTAAGGGCCCCTGGTTTCTTGCTGTGGTCAGCTGGAGGTTAGCCTTAGCATCAAGAGGGATCATGTGAACCTCCTCAAATCCAGAAAGAAAAAGTCTTTAGAGAAATTCTTCTAGCAAGTTGGAATCCTATATAAATGTAACCCAATCACAGAAATAGCATCTATCACCTTTGTTATATTCTGTTGCTAAGGTACAGATCCTGCCCACATTCAAGTGTGGGGATTATACAAAGGTATGAACTTCAGGAGGCAAGAATCATGAAGTGTCACCCTGGAGTCTGTCCACCACATAGAGCATTCATATTCATGGTTAATTTAGACCATTAGATGGACTATCAATCTAGTCCATGGAAAAATATAGGGGCTTTGGAGCCAGGCAGAACCAGGATTGAAACTTGGCTTCAGCACTAATTGCTGTGTGCCCTTGGGTAAGGCATTTACTATCTCTGTATGTTGATTTCTTCATCTGTAAAATGGGGAGAGTTACTGAGAAAATAAAATCAAATGAGATAATGTTTGCAAAGTGCTTATCATAGTGTGTAGCATGGAATGAATGTTCAATAACAATAGTTGTTTATAACAGTAATACTAGAAAAAGTAGTATTGTGGTGAAAATAATAATAACTCCCCTACCATTGACTGATTGGTAAAACAGAAGTCTATTTTCCTTTTGCCTTTAGCATATTTTAAAATATATTTGATATATATTTCATATTTATTCTTTTGCATGTAACAAATATAATATAAATTATAATTCTAAGATTCATCTATCTGTTGTGTGCATCCGTAGTCCATTAATTTCTGCTTCTGTATACTATTCCATTGTGTGATTATATTTATCATAGTATATTTGTCTACTCACAATATGCTTATGCATTCTCTGGTCAATCGGCATTTGGTTTGTTTCCAGATTTTTTTTTTTAAACTCTTAACAGTGCTGCTATTAACAGCAAGGGAACAACACAGAAAACGGATGTGTGCTCAGATCTCAAGAACCTGTATGTCCTTCTCTAATATAAACTATTTGAAAATGGAAATTCATTCACTGAATATGTATTAAGCACCAAGAAAAGTATAATATGCTAGTGACCAGAGGCAAAACACTGCTTTCAAGAACTAAGAGTTTAATGGGGGAAACAGGCAGATTTTAAAAGGTGTCTGGATAGGGGGTCAAGTCTTACTCTGATATGGTGACCAGCTATCCTGGTTTGCCCTGTTCTGGTTTTAACACTGAAAGTCCCACCTCCAGCAACCCTTTAGCCCCAGGCAAACATGAGATTTGAGGCATGAGACATGTCTTTAAGGACATCCATGATACTGTTTAGAATAGAGCATGCATAACGGATGCTAGTCAGTAAATAATAGGTGTCTAGTAGAAGGGACATCTAACACATCAGGATAGGGTCTAAGTCAGTCAGAGAAGGCTTCCTGGAGGAGATGATATGTGATTAAGGAATAGGGAAGACAAATAATATTGTTGGGCTAAAAGAAGGGAACCAGGAAAAGGATTCTAGGCAAAGGAAGTATTGTGGAGCAAGTAAGTGTTAAGTAATATTCAAATGCAGAGAATCAACAGTTCATATTGTTGAAACATAGACTGTGTGTAGGAAAGAGGCAAGAGATGCAGCTAGAGTAGTCAGCAGTAACCACAGTGACAAGACGTGTCAGTCATACTAAGTAAGGACATTGGACAGGGGAGCAGGATTGAGTGGTAGTGCTGGGACCTAGGATCAGACTTGTCTTTAAGACACATCACTGTAGCAGGCTGGAAAGGGACTGACCTGGGTGCTGGGCGGTTGGTGTATTACAGTTCTTTGTTTCCCCATAAATTCCCTAGAGAACTATGTAGCATTTGAGTCCCTGCACATTGTTTAACGTTTGAATAGAAATTAGCAATAAAAGCAAAACAAAGTAAGAAAACAATGACAACAAAAACCCAAACTACCAAAAAGCCTTAGCCTCTTTTTGCTAGATGGGTGAAACAAGCATGTATGTATGTATATATATATTCTTTTTCTTTTTCCAATTATGTTTTGATAAACCTAGTTAATTAATACTCTGGGCTCAAATTTAAAAAGTTACTTTCATGTAACTTTTATGTTACTTTCACTCAGCATACTGTAGGGGATAAATTGAAAACAGCAATTTCACCCAGATATGCACACACCTATAGGCAAATACCCCAAATGGCCTTGGCCATAAAATGTGTCAGTGGCACCAGGACCCAGAAACTAGTAGTCATGGCCCTGTAAAAACCAGTGTTTCTTTTTTTTTTTTTTGCGGTATGCGGTCCTCTCGCTGCTGTGGCCTCTCCCGTTGCGGAGCACAGGCTCTGGAGGCGCAGGCCCAGTGGCCATGGCTCACGGGCCCAGCCGCTCCACGGCATGTGGGATCCTCCCGGACCAGGGCACGAACCCGTGTCCCCTGCATCAGCAGGCGGACTCTCAACCACTGCGCCACCAGGGAAGCCCCAGTGTTTCTTATAGGAGGATGAATGCTGGTGTGACTCACAGGCATGTTGGAAGTTTTACTAATCCCTGGCATCCAGAGTGCCGAAAGAATCTGGCAAGGTCCCTGACAAAGCCTGACTCAGACAGGGAACCTCTCACAAAGATTTCATAAAACCCATCACTTTATTATCTCCTAGAATCTCCTCCCAATTCCTCCTCTTTCCATCACTGTGACAATACCTATTAAAAATGAGCCCAAAGAGAGATTTCTGGAATTTATCTTGCCTGGGATCCCTATCTCATCCTGTGCTTTACAACTATACAGGACATACCCAGACTCCAAACTATGCCACATTAACATCGTACAATCTAAATGACCCTGACTTTATGTGCCAGGTTGGTGAAACAACCTTCCCCTTTCCTTATCTTTACCTTGCTCACAGAAGCTAAAGCTGGCTGGACAGAAAGACAAACACAGACCCAAACACTAGTCTAAATCACCTTCTAAAGTGATTAACTGGGAAGAATTAAAATCTTCTAGGTTGGCCTGTAGGCTCTTGGCCTAACAGAGAAAGGGGATGGAAGCAAGTTTCTATCATCTCAATTTACTCTGCTTCTGCTGAATATTAGTTTTTTTGTAATACCAGCCTTCTGCAAACTTAACATTTTAATATTTTTTAATAATGTAAAATGGTTTGAATTCTTGAGTCAAAGAATAGAAAATATCTGGTGTCTTTGCAAATGTTTTACATTCGTATTATGTATACATCGTACATAGTATATTCAAAGTGTGACTCTAAAGCAAGGTGACTGTGACCAACCAGAGGAGCATATTTACTTCCTGGTATTGCCTCACGTGGGACAGTCATTCCTTTCCTAAGGATACTGCCATGGGATGAAACATGGAAGTCAACCACAGAATGTTTCAGAGACTAGTTCTGCATGTTTTTAATGATGAAAAGCTTAATATCTCAAAGAAGGATTTGGTATTTGTAAACAACCAAAGACCATTCATTCAGAGCAATTTTAATTGAATAAGATAGGTGACCAGTGGGAAAGAACCCTATGTGGGGCTTATATGGAGATGAGAGTTTGATATGAAATGATAATTCATATAATTATCAAAAATAATTACCAAAGATAATTATGAAGATAATTACCAAAAATGAACTGCATAGAAATTTTGACTGATGATGGTAGTGTTGGAATGAGCACAATATATCTCTAATGACTCTAAGAGAAAATACTTAACATATAATACAGGTCTATATGTTAAAAGCATATTTCATTACTTATATAGACACTTTTATGCTATGTTGGACATACTGTTCTGTGATAGTTTTTCTGCTTGCTCTCTTACAAGGATCATACACCATAATCTAGCAATAGTTATTTTTATCAAGGAAATTATACTCCACATGTCCAAAGGTCAAGAAATGAATAGATTAGTGTACTCTTTTTAAAGAGAATAAGTAAATTACCATATAATTGGGTGATTCAGAAACTGAATTAGGGCTTGTTAAGTTAGTATGAGCTTGGAAGATTTTACATAATTGTTCTATGATTGTGATTCTGGTTTTCTAAAATGAAGGAAATGTGAAAGATTTTATAATAGTCACCCTCAAGGAAAGGTACATTTTCTTATTCCTTCTTTTTTTTTTTTTTTTACTGTTTTCAAGGTCATCATAAAACTCAATTGCCTTTCATTTGTGTTAAGAACTTCTGGGTATTATTATTTTTAGAAAATTCAGAATCCCATTTTTTTTCTACTTTTGTATATGATAATTACATTGGTTTTAAAGTTGTTAATAATGAAAATATTTAAAACAAGTAAATATAGATTAGTTTAAGCAATATCCTGTGCACAAAGCATTTGGCACTAAATTATTAATAAAATGTTCATATAGTATGTAAAATTACTGGAAGGCTTTCAGATAACTTTTCTTATTTTATCCTAATTGTACTGCTATTATAATTTCACTTTAAAGTTGAGGAAAATAATGCTTGACAAAGTTCAGTGATGCTGTAGGGTACAAGGCCAGTTAACAATGGAGTCCACACTAGAAGCAGGTACAGGCCTGTACATCAGTTTGTGGTTTAGGGCATTCTTCAGTGACCCCATCTATACCCATAGCTGTTTCCTTCTCCTTCCTGCCACACCTCTGAGTTATAAACTAAAGACATGCTGAGGTTGAAAGTTATTTTTTATTTACTCCCTGCCTCTGTCACCAGCAAAGCCCATTAATGATTCTCAGGAAATAAAAATAGAACCTTGGTAATAAAACAAAGTCTAACTATTTTTATTCTTTTCCTTCATGCTTAGTCTAGTTTCACTTGCTCACAGGGTACTGCATGCAGAGGCCCTGCCCCTTGAGCTTCAGACCAGAGGTACCCATGGGAAAGGGCTGCTGTGGGCACCTCAGCTTGGAGCCGTGTTCAGAAGCTGTGCATGACACTGCAATTCAAGATGGCGATTTTCTCTACGTCTGTCTCTATTTCTGCTTTGCCAGTAAGATTGTCTGTACCATTTTTCTAGATTCCACATATATGCGTTAATATATCATATTTGTTTTCCTCTTTCTGACTTACTTCACTCTGTATGACAGTCTTAAAACAACTTTGTAAAGCAACTATACTCCAATAAAAATTAAAAAAAAAAAAAGATGGTGGCAGCGGGCTGTGTGCAGAGATGCTCTGCCTGGCACTGAGCAGCACAGCTGCACCTGCCCTGCAAGAACTCCATCCCCTCCCTATGAGGAGAACCTTAGAAAGCAGCCCTGCCAACTGCCTGTGGGAGAAAACGTGTCTCCTAGATCGCCAACTCGCACCTCTATAAAATGATTTTTGTCCCCCCCCCCCTTTTTTTTTTTTTTTTTTCTTAAATCTTGCTCACTCCTTTTCATTCTGTCTAATTTGGCATTTCTGTTGTTGTTGCCAGTTTGGCTCCTGACTTCTCAAAACCTCTAAGGAGAAATTGCCTCAAGTAGAGTTTAGAAACTGGGAAGCAAAAGCTCAGTAAGGTCCTAGGTTTACCTGAAAGGATCTGCTGAGGGCCCTTGTGATTTTTGAAAGGGTAGGAATGCTTGGCTCCCAGAATCTTTGCAGCTGAAAACCAAATTTCTTAACCACATATGTTTCAAAACGAACCCGCGTCCCCTGCATCGGCAGGCGGACTCCCAACCACTGCGCCACCAGGGAAGCCCCTTGTCCCCTTTTTTGAGTTGTCTCTGCTTCCTTACAATGACAATATAATCCCTCTTTTAACTGTCTTCTGGAAAAAAAATCATTGAGATACCCAATCACTGAATTGCCTCTGCTTCTTCATAGCATCCAACCCACTTTCCTAATCTGTTCTCAGAATTGTCCAGCACTAGCCCAAACTCTGTGAGAAGACTCTCCCAGCTTCCCTTTACTACGATGCCCCCTGGGCATCTTCTCTTTTGCTAAAACAGGCTAAATAAAATAACTTTGTACTTTCGTGTGATTATAGGGGTTTTCCTAGTATCACTTGATTGGTGAGTTTGGCAGATGTCAAAAATACAAGACTCTTTAATGAAGTCAGAATATCCTCAACAATATATCCAGAGTAAATAAAATAATTTTCATATATGTCAGTTCCTTACAAAACTCCTTAATTTAGGCCAACATCATTATCGCTACATTATAGCAATGATGTAGTAGAGTGAAACAGTTTTAAGATGATCTGACTTAATCCAGAGAAGCACTTATCTATACTTAAAAAGTTCCTTAAGAAAACTCAAGGAAACCTTATGAATTTTAGATTTATTCAAAATATTTTGGGGAGAGTTTTTATAGTTTAAAATATATCAGCCTTTTAAAATTTCTCTTTATAACAGTATAACCAACTTTTCAGATAATTATAACCTGGTAACCATTATTTCACAATGGGCTTAAATCAAATTTTCAGTATGCACTGAGGCTGGAGGACTTATTCCAAGGACTTTGCTGAGATAAAATTATTTTTAGAGTCAAAAAAACCTTACCAGTATTCCTAGATCACAAGAATGGATTCGAAATAGAAGCTATTTGAGTCCTACCATAGGGGAATCAACAATTCTATCGCATCACCCTGGGAAAAATTCATAGAGAGCTAATTGTTTCTTCAAGGTTACATATAGGCCTGGTTTTCATTTGAAGTTTATTTTTATTTTTTTAAGTGGTAAAACATAACATCTGCCATATTGTTGGGAATGTAAAAAAAGAGTACAAGTTTTTAAAAAATGAGTTTCTCCAAAATCCAGAAATATTACTCCTTTCTACTATTGACTGAATTTCATTCTCATTATGTAATTAATGAATTCTGCCCCTAAGTCAAAAGTTTTTGTTATATGAGTTATCCATCAATGACAAAATTCTTATTTTCACAAAAATTCAACTCATATCATTGATTTAAACAATTCGCCATTCTGTTTGGGACAGTAAAGAGAGGGTGAACCACTACAAAATAAAGAAGCCTTGGGAAAATGGAGAGGCTTGTTAATTACCCAGACACTAAAATTGAAACTAAAGTAATGGGCATTTGGTTTTTAATTTTTAAAAAATGATTCACACTTCTCAGGCTCTCTGCTCTCTATAAAATACTTGCTAGGGTTTTCCATCTGCCTATCCTTTTATCTCCATGATGTTCTAAATATGAATTTTCTGGCTTTAAAGAACAAGTTTCAATGTCAAAGCTATTTTCTACAAACACATTCAAACTTTGTTCCAGTATCATGTTAGCACTTTATGGATATATGCAATCTCTTCAGAGGGAGTATAACACAAATATGATATTTTCATTCCAAAACTGAATTCTCAAAAATATTCTTAACCTACTTGGGTGAGAAATCAATCCCTGGACAAACGTCTTTTTAGTCAAAACGGTATATATCAATATCCAAATTTGGAAGCTAGCCTTACATACAGCTTTTAGAAAACAGGAGAAATTTTTGCTTTGGTATTAAGATGATATTATAACCAGGGACCTAGAAATACCAAAATCCTGTCTCTGACCAAACAACACTTTCTGACAAAGCTCTGGAGGGAAATGTATGCATAAGAAACAATGAGCAAAGAAAACAAGGGTAACACTTTTTAAATTTCCAGACTGGAGACACAAATTCCAGTGCAGTAAATCTTAGTAACCTGGGCCATATTACACACAACATAGCTTTTTATAAGCTAGCAAGTACCTGATGGCATCGTCAGCATCTGGGAAAGGTAAGTTTAGATATTCATACATTTGTGACCTATTTATTATACATTTATTCATACATTTGTAACCTATTTCTTATAAAATTCAGTGTGGAAGGGTCTTTCTCCACAGGGAAATCAGGGAGTAGCTATCAGGAGATGGGTAAATGGATAATAGAGAAGCAAAGCAAGAGTTGTGGAAATAATCAGCCAGTTGTACCGACTGTGAAGAGAAATGGTATCTCAGAACTTAGTGTAATGCTCACTGCAATTTGCTACCCTGTTACTTCGGAGAAAATCCTATAAACCATGAAGAAATTAGAACATCTTATGAAAATATTTGAAACAATTTCACATTTAATTTGTCATTTTGTGGAATCTAGCATTATTTTGGGCCTCCAGAAAATTCTTCAAGCATGTGATGAAAATGACACATCTGCAAAATAGCTGGGTTCAATCTCTTCTGAATTTCTTTCTTTTTAGTTTATTTTTTATTGAAGTAGAGTTGAATTACAATGTGTTAGTTACTGCTGTATAGCAAAGTGACTCAGTTATACATATACATACATTCTTTTTCATATTCTTTTCCATTATGGTTTATCACAGAATATTGAATATAGTTCCCTGTGCTATACAGTAGAACCCTGTTTATCCATTCTGTATGTAATAGTTTGCATCTGCTAATCCCCAACTCTCAATCCAACCCTCTCCCATCTTCTAAATTTCTACTACAGTTAAAATACTTTAGAGTTACTCATTGAGTATTTATTGAGATAAAATTTAATGTTGTTGTTTTGTTTCCTTAAAGTGAGAGGGCTACTTAAAATGCTTTAAATCCTTAGAAAGATCTCTGGAGTATTAATAATTTCTGAGGGATTTTTTCCCCTTTATTAACATTTTAAAACACAGAAAATACTACCATAGAGTCTGCCACATAGGTTGTTATTTATTAAAAGCCATTTGAAGACAGTCTGTTCTGTGAAGTGTTCAATGACATTCAAAAATGTTTTCAAACCAACTTGACTACCTCGAATAACTTGATAATTCACTCTGTTGAAATAAATGGCCTATCAAAAGTCAAAGTTTGTGCATATAAACATAGCCCGTATGAAAGGATGAGAGCAAGATGGCTGTCTATTAATTTATGCTTCTGTGCTTCATTACTTTTTCATGATGTTTAATGTATATGTGTGTGTTACACATATACTTACCTATTCAAATGAGAAGAGTTTGAGAACTCTGTAGGACTATGAGTTAGATATATAATGCCTTGTACTTACATACGTAGAAGGGCTTTGCATTGGTTTTTCCAGAGTTTTATTTACTGGTAAATTTCCCCTTTAACTCTATTTTTAGAATTCCTAATTATCAGTTCACATATAACCTCTATCCCACCACCTCTCCCAGTCTCTAATATAGACTCATTTTATACCACTTTCATTTTCACAGTGGGACATGACATTTACTGGCTTGAGAACACTAACTGAATTGGAATGTCATCCCAATGTGTATAAAGATACCTACAGCAGCAGGATGACATGAATCAGAATAAATAAGAAATTACAAAGGTCAGTTAGAATGAAAGTCAGAGTTGGTAAATAAAAACACTATAATTCCCAGAGATAAAAGAAACACAAAATAAGAAAACAATAATTTTCTAATTTAAATCTCCAGTCTAGACCTTTCACCTGAACTCCAGACTCATATACCCAACTGCTCAACATTTCTACTTGTATCTATCCTAAGCAGACTTAATGTCCAGAACAGAACTCCTGATCTTCCTATGACCTCTTTCATGTAGTTTTCCTTGTTCTAATTATGGGAAATTCCATCCTTGGAATTGCCCAGGCCAAATTCTTCGGAGTCATCTTTGGTTCCCCTTTTTATCACATACTCTTATTAAATCCATTGAGAAGTCCTTTTGTTCTAACTTCAAACAATATCCATAATTTGATCACTTTTAAGCATCTCCCCACCATTTCTATCTCCATCTCAGCCACCATCAGCTGTCACTGGGTTACTGCAATAGTCCTATTTGGTCAGCCTTGCACTTACCCTTGTCTTCCTACAGTCTGTCCTCTATGCAGCAGCAGAGGGATCCATTGGAAACCTATGTCTGAAGAGATTGTTTCTCTGCTCAGAATTCTGCAACGGCTCTTCATTTTACTCAGTGAAAGCTAAAATTTGTACAATCATCTGGTAGGCACTATATGATCTTGCCTGCTCTCCTGTTATCTACCCCTCAGATCTTATTTTCTACAACTCTTCCCTGATGCCACTACTCCAGAGAACCACATTTACTCCCTTGGTTTCCCTTGAGCACATCAGGCACACTCTCACCTCAAGACCTTTGCTCTGGATATTGCCTCTGTCTGGAATGCTCTGCCCTCAGTCACCTACTTGGTTACTCTCCCGACTTCTCAAATCTCACCTTAATGAGGCTTACCTTGACTACCCTTTTCAATACTGCAACTTGACAACAGCCTACATCCCTGCCATTCAAGATTTTGAATCCCCTTACTTTGCTCTGCTTTTTCTTTTGTTCCATAATATTTATAACTTTCTAACATACTACATAATTATTTATTAGATCTATTATTTATTGGTCGTATCCTCCTGCTGGGATATAAGATCCATGAGAGTAGAGGTTTCTGACTGTTCTGTTTCCTAATGTACCCAAAGTTCACTGGATTGAGTTACTAGTTGAATTGAATGAGCTTATCCTCATATAATAACATTTCAGTGTTATGATCTATGTACACATTATTTTTTATGCCACTGGAGATGCAACACATCCCCCAAATAACATGCATATTCAATATAGGTTCAGGGCTCATCATTGTCATTATTTAAGATTTACCTGGTGCTAGGTTCTAATTAAAAGATCAACAACTTATATATACTATTAAATTTGCAATTATACATTAACTATTTAGTAGATTCAAAACTCTGTCCTGTGAGAAATACAATAATATAAAAACATGTTCTTTAAAAAATTTACTAGTCTAGTAGGGAAGAATAACATAATTTTCATATTTCTCTGACTGGTAAATTTCTTCCTAGCTATAGTCCTCCATTGTAAAAACAAATAAAATAGCATCTTTTTTCAGGAGTTTAGGTACAAAATTTATTCTTCCTATCTTTTTGAAGGCTCTGTAGAATTATAGCAAATGAAGTGTCCGTTACCTGGTCAACTCTTCTCTGAATACTATGGGATCATAAATTCATTTAATTCTGATACCTTAAAGAGCTCCCTGGAGACCAAGCCAGCATGCCGAGTTAAGTTAATAGGCTTTCAGTCTCCCAATCTAAGTACACATTTTTTTAATGCCACAGGGACCTTAAAATGGTTTAAGGTAGATAAAATATTATCATTATGTTCATATGTGATGTGTAGTGCTGGGATATTTTAAAATGTTTGATATTTTAAACAAAGTAATAAAATACACAATCTGTCACTGGTTGGTACAACTGAAACTATATCTATGGAAACAGAAGTCAGTGACCATGAATGTTAATCCATCTGCATTTTCACAAAGAGGTACGAAATGAGAATCTCAGTTCCAACCTCATGTTTCACAAACGGAATCTCCTGTCTAAAGCTAGTGAGTGACTTGATATTTTAAAATATGTAAGAAAAATGTTTTCTCCCTAATGTGTTAATATAAATGTCTTATCTTTTTCAATTTTCTAGAATTTGGGGTACTGGCCTTCCTCATAATGAGTAGACAGCCAAGAATGATAGAATTCTGACACTTGGTTGAGCACTTATGTAATACTCCAATGATCATGCTCGTAGTATAAGGTTTAATTTAAACAGCAAGATACCTGCCCCATTACCCAAATACTTGGCAACACTGCCTATCAATCTAAATGATTGACTTTATTTTATCATGCTGTTTCAAATTCCTTTAATCAAAATATCATTTCTTCACAGAGCTGCTTTTAAAATGAGCTTCTCAGACAGTGTTCTCTGATACTACTGGCTGAGGGCAGATACCTGTGGAAAGAGATCTTTTTTGGGAAAAGAGTAGAGAGGAGAAGTCCTCATGCAAAAAGGTGTAGGGTAATAGTGACCTATGCCTATGCCTATTCCCATGTCGGTGTCCACACCTATACCTATCTGCCTCTGGAGCTTCGTCTGTATCTAGCCCTACTTGAATGAAAGCCAATTAAAATTTTTAAATATTATTATGGGCCACATTTTTTCCCATTCAAAATAAAAGTAGTTATACTGAGTCCCATGGGGAAAAATACATATTTTTACAAATCAGACATTGTTTTGTAGACTATAATGACATTTTATTGAATAGAAGAATGTCAAAGAGAAACTTGATATTGTTTTCTAGCCATCTAGCATCTTCTGGGCACATTTGAAAAGTTGTCATCTCGAATACCTATCTCATTTTTCAATCTGAAATCAGACAGAGTAGGCTAGGCAGGAAGGGCTGCTTGACACTGATGCATGAGATTGAACTTGGGAGCTGGAGAGCACGATGAACACTCTCCAGAGAGGGAGGTGGGAGGTGGGGGGAGAAGAAGCTCTAGAAGCTGGAAATGGACAGTGAGGGGGAGGTGGAGGGGGTCCAAACACAGGTCTCATCTCTTTCATCATTTTTCCAGAGTCCAAATCTAACACATCATCCATATTTCTTTTGTTTCAATGTGTAATCTTGATCTTAAAGATTTTTCCTTGTGACATCACTTAGTACGTGGTTCACAATGTATATACATGAAATGGAAAACTTTCTAAAAGGAAATATATATATTATTCATAAAATATAATTGCAAAATTTACCACTCACCTTTCATCTCAACAAACATATTTAGAAAATAATGTTACTCAGTATTCTTAATTTTTGCATAAAACAGCTAGAAAGTTGAACATCTTACCTCATGAGGGTTTAGTGTCACACCTTGGGAAAAGTAGGTCACAAAGGTTACTAGGGGGCAGTTTGCTGTTGCATGTGTGAATTATTGCTTTTAGTATAACAAAGTCACAATTTTGGCTAATTTGTAATCAGAGCCACTTCTATTGACGGGTAGTTTAAAACTAATTGCAAATAATCATTTTGCAAAAGAAGAAAAATTGTGATTTAATAAAATATTCCATAATCAATATTGGAACAACCACAGTACTCTACTTTCTAGTAAAGATGTGTAATACATGCTGTCACTGACACTAGTGTATCATAGTATTTTGTAGAATGCAAACGATTACAGAAAATGTTATGGTACATAAGGTGTGTATATTTTTGTTTTGTTTGTTTGTTTGTTTGTTTTGCGGTACGCGGGCCTCTCACTGTTGTGGCCTCTCCCGTTGCAGAGCACAGGCTCTGGACGCGCAGGCTCAGTGGCCATGGCTCACGGGCCCAGCCACTCCGCGGCATGTGGGATCTTCCCAGACCGGGACACGAACCCGTTTCCCTTGCATCGGCAGGCGGACTCTCAACCACTGCACCACCAGGGAAGCCTGAGATGTGTATATTTTTAATTGGCCCTTATGCCAATTATATCATATTGGTGTATCTATATCTATATATATATCAATATTGATATAGACAGGATACAGATGCAGATACATAAACATACAAGCCAGGTAAAGGTACAAGTTTAGGTATAGGTCATTGTCTTAGTGTGTTCAAAGATTCATCTGCTGTGTGTGAAGTCAGCTTCTGAAGACCAGCTTTCCTACTTTTAATAATACCCTCTTTTCCATGTAGTGGACTGTGTTCCCCAAATATAACCATGGCCAGGAATCTGAAGGACTGAAGGCTTCAACAGGGAAGGGAAGATATTTTTGTTTCCCTCCCTTCTGAATTTGTAGTTAGCATAGAAGGCACTCATATATCATAAACCAGAGAGACCTTTATCACAACAATGTCAGAACAACTCCAAATGATGCCACTTCCTGGAAGTCCTTGCTGTCACTTTTTCCTGCCAGACTGGGTTGTGACCCCAAGTTGTGTTAACTCGAGTTAGCTATGCATCTTGGCAATGATGATACAATCTGTAAACCAGGAACTGTAATATTGACCTCCCAGGGATGTTTGTGAGGAGTGTAATGGGCCTGTCATTTAATAGGCACAGTATTAACTGCCATCCCTTCCCCAACACCACTGCAGCCTGTCAACTATGTTGCTTCTTCGTTAGCATCAGTAGTAAAGTGCAGGTAAGAAAAAAAAAAATAGTTGAAGCATATATTAATTGATTTCCCTGTTATGGAGCTGCTCTGGTAAAAGATCAAGAAGGGGAAAATATTCAAAATTACTGTCAATAACTGCCTTTTTAGTTTCTTTACAAAATGATTGATACATTTTAACATTGATAGTCAAGTCAGTTCACATTTTAGTACTGATAATCAAATCAGTCCACATTACAACTATCCTGTAGCTTAAAATTCTACCATGTTAAAACATAGCTTGTGCTTTAGATACCTGTTTTTGAAAGTTTTGCAGTAAAAGTTTTCTTTTCATAGCCATGTTAACATTCTAAAGTCAATAAAAGATTCCTAGGTCAATTTTTTTAAAGGTATCAGTTTCTCACAGGTTAAGAGAAATTACCACAGTGTAATCTATTTTTTAATAAACATGGTTGGCAATTACAGAATAGAGAATGCAGCTTTGTTCAATTTAGAATATAAATGTTAATTATACTTTTTACATGGATTTCTTTATTTAGCCTTTTTCTCCCAGCCTTGTTCTGGTCTAGGCTTCATCTTTATCCAAAACCCAAGAGATCTGTATTCTCAGTCTAGTTATTTGAATTTCTTTCCTTGGACTACCTGAGAGGTATAACCCCTTCTTATAATGTGCTTCTATTGAATTATTTTTTCTGTCCTCTGCCTTCCAAAAAAGTATTTTCGATTGTTCTCTTTTGTGGTGATTGTTGGGTTTTAGAGCCATTTCTCTTCTTATTAACAACAAACCTTGATCAGTGAAGCTCTGCTTATTCAAGAGCCAATACAGTGAAATGGTTTTCAGCACAAAAATTTGTGCTAAGACTGCATGGGTTCATGCTCCAAGTCTGCCACTTTTACTGGCTATGTGATCCTGGGAAAGTTACTTAAACATTCTGGTCCTTAGTTTTCTAGGCTGTAAAATGCCAACAGCAATCATATCTACCACATACTGTTGTTGCAATGATTAAATGAGTTAATATATTACATTTACACATGATACACAGTAGGTGCTATACAAGTATTAGCTATTTTTGTTTTTAAACCTCATTACTACTGCTGCTCTTCTAAAAAAGATCCTAGCACTTTACATCTGTGAAAGCTGAGTCTCAAATTCAGATTTTGACTCACATCCTATGTTATCCATAACACGCTCATTAACCACCCCCAGCAGGAAACAATCAATAGTTCCATTTATCAGGTTCTCTTAGAAGTACCGCCCTGAGTCTTTGGATTGCCATTTCAGACATTTTATTCTCTTTTCCTCAAAATATATTTATACTTATTAGGCACTTCATCTCAAATCTTTATTTCAGGAAATAAACCTATACCTAAATATATTAACGTAAGTTTGAGATAATTATCCGAAGACCTACCTCTTCACTACCTCTTAGTAGCCCATCACTAACCTCAATGATTTGATCTTTATGTTTTTAGGATATCCAAACCCTTAGTGTCAGGCTTTTCTGAGGATCATCAAAACTGGGAAAATTTGTTAGACAGCCCAAAAGTTTCCCTTGCATCGGCAGGCGGACTCTCAACCACTGCACCACCAGGGAAGCCTGAGATGTGTATATTTTTAATTGGCCCTTATGCCAATTATATCATATTGGTGTATCTATATCTATATATATATCAATATTGATATAGACAGGATACAGATGCAGATACATAAACATACAAGCCAGGTAAAGGTACAAGTTTAGGTATAGGTCATTGTCTTAGTGTGTTCAAAGATTCATCTGCTGTGTGTGAAGTCAGCTTCTGAAGACCAGCTTTCCTACTTTTAATAATACCCTCTTTTCCATGTAGTGGACTGTGTTCCCCAAATATAACCATGGCCAGGAATCTGAAGGACTGAAGGCTTCAACAGGGAAGGGAAGATATTTTTGTTTCCCTCCCTTCTGAATTTGTAGTTAGCATAGAAGGCACTCATATATCATAAACCAGAGAGACCTTTATCACAACAATGTCAGAACAACTCCAAATGATGCCACTTCCTGGAAGTCCTTGCTGTCACTTTTTCCTGCCAGACTGGGTTGTGACCCCAAGTTGTGTTAACTCGAGTTAGCTATGCATCTTGGCAATGATGATACAATCTGTAAACCAGGAACTGTAATATTGACCTCCCAGGGATGTTTGTGAGGAGTGTAATGGGCCTGTCATTTAATAGGCACAGTATTAACTGCCATCCCTTCCCCAACACCACTGCAGCCTGTCAACTATGTTGCTTCTTCGTTAGCATCAGTAGTAAAGTGCAGGTAAGAAAAAAAAAAATAGTTGAAGCATATATTAATTGATTTCCCTGTTATGGAGCTGCTCTGGTAAAAGATCAAGAAGGGGAAAATATTCAAAATTACTGTCAATAACTGCCTTTTTAGTTTCTTTACAAAATGATTGATACATTTTAACATTGATAGTCAAGTCAGTTCACATTTTAGTACTGATAATCAAATCAGTCCACATTACAACTATCCTGTAGCTTAAAATTCTACCATGTTAAAACATAGCTTGTGCTTTAGATACCTGTTTTTGAAAGTTTTGCAGTAAAAGTTTTCTTTTCATAGCCATGTTAACATTCTAAAGTCAATAAAAGATTCCTAGGTCAATTTTTTTAAAGGTATCAGTTTCTCACAGGTTAAGAGAAATTACCACAGTGTAATCTATTTTTTAATAAACATGGTTGGCAATTACAGAATAGAGAATGCAGCTTTGTTCAATTTAGAATATAAATGTTAATTATACTTTTTACATGGATTTCTTTATTTAGCCTTTTTCTCCCAGCCTTGTTCTGGTCTAGGCTTCATCTTTATCCAAAACCCAAGAGATCTGTATTCTCAGTCTAGTTATTTGAATTTCTTTCCTTGGACTACCTGAGAGGTATAACCCCTTCTTATAATGTGCTTCTATTGAATTATTTTTTCTGTCCTCTGCCTTCCAAAAAAGTATTTTCGATTGTTCTCTTTTGTGGTGATTGTTGGGTTTTAGAGCCATTTCTCTTCTTATTAACAACAAACCTTGATCAGTGAAGCTCTGCTTATTCAAGAGCCAATACAGTGAAATGGTTTTCAGCACAAAAATTTGTGCTAAGACTGCATGGGTTCATGCTCCAAGTCTGCCACTTTTACTGGCTATGTGATCCTGGGAAAGTTACTTAAACATTCTGGTCCTTAGTTTTCTAGGCTGTAAAATGCCAACAGCAATCATATCTACCACATACTGTTGTTGCAATGATTAAATGAGTTAATATATTACATTTACACATGATACACAGTAGGTGCTATACAAGTATTAGCTATTTTTGTTTTTAAACCTCATTACTACTGCTGCTCTTCTAAAAAAGATCCTAGCACTTTACATCTGTGAAAGCTGAGTCTCAAATTCAGATTTTGACTCACATCCTATGTTATCCATAACACGCTCATTAACCACCCCCAGCAGGAAACAATCAATAGTTCCATTTATCAGGTTCTCTTAGAAGTACCGCCCTGAGTCTTTGGATTGCCATTTCAGACATTTTATTCTCTTTTCCTCAAAATATATTTATACTTATTAGGCACTTCATCTCAAATCTTTATTTCAGGAAATAAACCTATACCTAAATATATTAACGTAAGTTTGAGATAATTATCCGAAGACCTACCTCTTCACTACCTCTTAGTAGCCCATCACTAACCTCAATGATTTGATCTTTATGTTTTTAGGATATCCAAACCCTTAGTGTCAGGCTTTTCTGAGGATCATCAAAACTGGGAAAATTTGTTAGACAGCCCAAATTCACACAGGACAAACACATATAAAGAAAAATGCACATCTGTTTTTATTAATGAAAAAATTATCAAACAATTGATAATTCACACAATTTAATAGAGTATTATAAGGCTTACAATGAAAGACAGCCATCCTGTCATATTTTCTTTCGATGAAGCAGTCTCTTTGAACTCTTATATCTAACCCTTTGCATTTCTAAATAATAAACTTAACCTGGTGTTTCTAGATTTATCAATTTTAGAATGTTTTTCATTTCCTACTAGGAAAATAATGATTCAGCACTCTGCTTATTTCTTCTTTATTATTTCAAAGCAGTACGTTGATTGGATCTCTCTCTCTCTCTCTGTCTCACACACACACACACACACACACACACACACACACACACACAAAATCTTAGTAAATATCTGTTGCATGAGTAAACCCCCAATGATGCAGGGAGAGATAAACTAGTTTAAAGATTAATTGGGTTAAGGAGGCATATTTGATGTACAGTGAAATCACCTGGAGATCTTTCTGAAAACACTCATGCCTGATTCCCATCCTCAAACTTTCTGATTCAATCCATCTGGGGTGTGACTTGGGTACTGGAATTTATAAAAGCTGCCCAGGTGATTCTAATGTGCAGCAAAGTTGGGGAACCACTGTTACAGGCAGTTTCTTACTGACTATGAATTGTGGCCTCCTTTAGTTTGAAGAAGAGGAATGAAATCTCCTGCTGACTAATGACATCTCTGCTGGAGAGGTGGGTCTCTCTCACATGGCTGCTATTCGCAACCTGGGGTGCATTCTCACTATTTGACCTGTGCATACAAGTGTTTGTTGCCAGTGTGCAGAGCCATATTCAGGGTCATGGGCCTGTGTGACGAGACAGGATTTCTCTGGCAGGGAGACCACACAGGAGGAGAGTTGGCGTGTTGATGGGGGGGCATGATATTGGTCGCTAGAAAGGGCAAACAGTGTGTTACTAACCCAGGAAGTAATGCAGTAGTGCCTTTAGAGTGGGCCAGGGATGGTTCTCAGTAGTCCTGAGGAGAGAGAATCAATGATGGAGCCCAGAATGAGAGACTCTGGGGAGTTGAAAGGTAATGGAACCCATCAATCTGAAAGGATACTGTCCTTTAAGTGTGGTTCAAAGTCCTTAAGGCTCTGGGCATTAACCCTTTAGTTGTAGCATCATGGGAAGGGCCAAGGGGGTCCCTAAGAAAGCAGAACACCCAGGGTGATGGGCACTTAAGGCGGTGGGGCTCGGGGCAACAGCTGTTTACTAACCAGTACAGGCATATTTCAACATTTCAATAAACTTTAGGGCTGCTCTTATGTATGCAGGATAAATGTCAGCACCTGCCCCCTCCGCCAACACATCAGTATATTTAGCTTGGACTAGTTGCTTTTGTGGCTATATTAGCTCGTCTCATTAGAAATAAATCTTTAGGCAGAATTTAAATCTGTATTTCAAAAAGTATGTATTTGATTCACTTTTTATTAAATCCAATTTGCTGCTATGAAGAAGTAAGCAGGAAACGGTGATAAGTAATAATGGGGTATGTGAGGGCAGCTACTTCCTGGAGAGTTGTCAGGGAAGATTTCTCTAGAAATGAGGCATGTAAGCTCAGACTTGGATGTCAGAGGCTGTGGTCTTGAGAAGAATCAAGGGAATAGTGTTACAGGCAGAGGGACTGGCAACTTCCAAGGCTCTCTGACAGCACAGAGCTTGGTATTTCCAAAGAGCTAACACAGGGACTGATTCTGAGTAATAAAATCTTCAAGATTAGGGTTCTGTGCAGCAATAGTACACATACAAGAAGGTAAATAGAACTATTCAGAGTGGATTTTCACAATCGAGGTCAAATATGTTCGTGGAGAACCTTTTATAGGGCGTTAATGTGCCATGATGGGTGCATCGGCCACACATCTTCTGTTGTCTCTATCTCTAATTTCAAAAATCTTTCTCAATGAGTAGAAAACTTATGTCACTCAAAAACCTACACATGGATATTTATAGCAGCCCTATTCATAATTGTCAGAACTTGGAAGCAACTAAGATGTCCTCCAGTAGGTGAACGGATAAATAAACTGTGGTACCTACAGATAACAGAATATTATGCAGCACCAAAAGGAAACGAGCTATCAAGCTATGAAAAGACATGGAGTAACCTTAAATACACATTACTAAGTGAAAGAAGCCAATCTGAAAAGGCTACATACTGTATGATTCCAACTATATATGGCATTCTGGCAAAACTGTGGGAAGACTATGCCAGGGGTTAGGGGAGAAGAAAGGATAAACAGATGGAGCACAGAGGATTTTTAGTTCAGTGAAGCTATTCTATATGATACTGTAATGGTGGATACACATCAGTATACATTTGTCCAAACCCATAGAACGTACAACACTGAGAGCGAACCCTAATTAATCTATGAATTCTGGGTGATAATGATGTGTTCATCAATTGTAACAAATGTACCACTTTGGTGGGGGATGTTGATAGTGGACAAGGCTGTGCGTGCATTGGGGCAGGGGGTATACGGCAACTCTGTACTTTTCCTTAAATTTTGCAGTAAACCAAAACTGCTTTAAAAAAAAGTGTAGCAAAAAAATCTTTTCTTGGGCTTCCCTGGTGGCGCAGTGGTTGAGTCAGCCTGCCGATGCAGGGGACGCGGTTTCGTGCCCCGGTACGGGAAGATCCCACATGCTGCAGAGCGGCTGGGCCCGTGAGCCATGGCCGCTGAGCCTGCGCATCCGGAGCCTGTGCTCCACAATGGGAGAGGCCACAACAGTGAGAGGTCTGCGTACCGCAAAAAAAAAAAAAAAAAACTTTTCTTTTTCCTGGTAATTATAAAAGTTTGTTCACGTGCCATGAGCGTTGCTCTAAACCAGTGATTCCTTTTTCTACAGGTCACACCTAAGTAGACTGGCTAGATGTTTGCATCCATTAATGCTCAAGTTCCCTAATTATATTCTTTAGACAGTCTATGTGTGACTTTTAGGCATTTCTCGAACCTACTCAAAGGCCACAGTTAAGTAAATCCTGCTACTCGCAAATGTCATTGACAAGCAACTCGGTTTCATAAGAGAAAGAAGGCAAAACATCCTTTAAGGAAAAAACAATGTGTGCAGGAGGGTGAGCAGAATAATTCTCTCTGGTCTATAGTTTGCCAAAACAAATGGTTATCTGTAAATTCAGGAAAAAAATCAAACTATGTTGACACTATACATTTCAGTGGCTGCTTTGCCATTTTCAGACACAGTTACCATGAAAGAGGTAGGTTGATTTCTGACAAATGTAATGACATTTCTGAATGGGTAAAAAGATGGTGTAGTTAGTGCTTTCACTTGATGAACGCCTCATCATTGGTAACTAGCCCATGTGAGAGCTGCTTAAGAGCTGTCAGCTGCCACAGAAATGTATGTCTAACACCTTTCCCAGGGCTTCCTGCCAATATTTCCTCAGGTAGACAATTCATCAAATAAATCCTTTAATGAAAGCAACGGTGTGTTGGTAAATGTATAACAACCAGCTCCCTGGACATAATGCCCATAATGATTTGTAGCACTTCACAGTTTCCACGGTGTAAATATTCCCACCTTGCTCATTTGCAGCTACCAATCATTGAAGATGGAATTGGGAAGAGAGGCACAGAATTGGCTTCCCTAGGCCAGTACATGATGGCTCCAGCACACCACTGAATCAAAGGGTCCTCTTTCTCAGCTCCAGAAAGAGGAAGGGGCCAACTCATTATTTTGCTTTATGGAAACCACCTTTTTTCTCTTCCATGAACCATGAATTCCTCTTTTTCACTGGCTTAAAAAAATTGGAGGGGCTTCCCTGGTGGCGCAGTGGTTGAAAGTCCACCTGCCGATGCAGGGGACATGGGTTCGTGCCCCGGTCTGGGAAGATCCCACATGCCGCGCAGCGGCTGGGCCCGTGAGCCATGGCCGCTGAGCCTGCGCGTCCAGAGCCTGTGCTCCGCAATGGGAGACACCACAACAGTGAGAGGCCCGCGTACCGCAAAAAAAAAAAAAAAAAAAAAAAAAAAAAAATTGGATATTTTTCAGTACCCCTGGAGCAGCTCTTTCCAGGAAATTCACATACTTCCCTCACTTGGTGCTCCCCTCTTCCCCCAGTGCATTAACCTACATAATCTTATGTCTTCTGGTAGTGCAAATGTGTAATTCAACTGGAAGGTGGCTAATTGGAGCCAGTGTAATTATAACTGTGCCATGCCAGAATACTGAGTAGAAGGGCAGACCACTAATGACTTGGAAGAAAGAGCAAAATTTTCTGGCGCACTGGCAGTGCCTACATGACCTAAGAATATCTCGCTGATTTACTGAATTAAATGGGAGAAAAATCATCAGCTTTTACGGGGTCATGAACACTATGTGACTAGCAGGATAATTAATATCCATATTAATATGTTTCAAGCACCTTGTGTACTGCATAGCGCAGAAAATAATTTTTATGACATTAAAAACTGAGGTTTCCATCTTCCCATAGATGTGACAGGGTTTGAACAGTAGTTAATGGATACAGTTTGGCATAAATAGAGGTTGAAATCAGACTTGTCTATTCTCTTCCAGAAAATTAGTCACATATAAACAGGGAATGGGGACCAGAATGTCCCCTAGAATTCCCTTAAGGGATGGTGAAATTCAGAGGCTATAAGACAGAGAAAGAGCAGAAAATCCTGGGACCATAATATAGATAATAAATATCTGTCATTTAGAAAATATTCCTATTTCTCTCTACAATCTCCAGTTGATTCTGCATATGATAGCTGTGAGTCTTGATTTTATACATTCTAAGCTTGGAAATCACAGCCCTCTTAAGAATCAACTGAACATATTTACTTCTCCCAAAGGTTTTTTCTTTTTCTTGAAACAGGGTTAACTCTGCCTCAAAAACTTTAATATATGTTTTAGAGTCTCAAAACTGCTTGGTTATGAATATATATGTACTTAATAGGAAAAACAGAATCATTTAAAATGGCATGATATAGTATTCACTAATGTCAGATACATATTTTGCTTCTTAAAGAAAGAGTGTGTGACAGAGAAAGAGAGGGTGATTTAAGCATGTAGCTAGAGATATTTAAGAAACTTTAAAATCTTTAGACTTTAAAAATAGTTTTAAAATGTTACAGCAGAAATGTATAAATGACTCAAGCAGAAAAACACTTCTTTTGTAAAAAGGCCATAGTTTCAACATTGGTTTCTTAATCAGATGTTGTAACGTTACTGAAATGTTCTCAACAGAGCATTTTGGCATCACCTTTTTCCCCTCATGAAATATTACTAAAGACTATAAGAAATGATTCCAGTTTGGAAAACTGGAAAATTTCCAATAAAGAAACCATTTCTCTCCTCACCATTTTTAAGAGGATGGGGATTTCCAAGTGATAAATACGGGTTTATCAAAAAGCTTAAAGGATTACAAATTATGGGAAAGTATAACATTTCTTCTGTATAAAACTGTACATTCCTGGTAATTATCATACAAATGAATCCTGTGGCTGATTGGTAGAATAGACTATAAACAAGCAGAAGTTTGATAGAAGGAAAATATTTCTCTCCTTTATATAATAATTGCTCTCTCCATGTTAATTATGATTAAATGGATTCGAATGGATTCATTATTTCGTTCAGATGAATACATTTCTAGCCTGAATTCTTACTGACCTCATCTAGTCAACTATTAGGAAGACACAAGATTGAGTTCTAATGAATATTTATGTACCGCACAACCTCATGGGGGTGACTATGTCATTAGTGAGATCATGTAACTTTCTTTTTTCTTTTTTTTTTTTTTTTTTTTTTTTTTTTGATCATGTAATTTTCTTTGGTTTCCAGGGTAAGTGTCAATAAAAGTAACAGCCCCATGAAATTGGAAGGCACATTAGCTGCTTTCCTGGAGGAGGTATCTAAGGGGTCATCCTGAGAGAGCTGCATCTCTACAGTGTCTTGCACATAATTCAAAGAAAGTATGAAAGTTTGGACTGCCCTTCTAGGAGAGCGCACCAATAATTCATTGAAAGCAAAGATTGAATCTGTCATAAAAAAGGAAAACCAGAGCAGGAGTCAGGACAGTGGGTATGTGTGTCCTGGGGAAGAAAATGGTAATGGAAACACAAGGGGTGAGGGTGAAGAAAACTGCTAGGTGTGACCCCTATTTTCTATCCATTGCCTCTGCTTTGAACCTAAGCCTCCAATATTCTATTTGTGGAAGTCTGGCTTTATTGCTTTCTCTGTTCCATCTGAAGCTGGTTTGCTACAGACCATACTTCCTTATGAAGAGAGCAATGAGAATCTTCCCATTCTTCAAGGTCTTGATGAAATAGAACTGTTAGTTTGAATAGAGCCTTTTCGATTCCCTCTCAGCAATTTATTTACTAGACAAATGACTTAGTTTGGGTTCCTGGAAAAGCAGTCCATGAGACAAGGACATACCTGATACAGGTTTTGGCTCTCAGACTCAGAAGGCACAAGGGAAAGTGAGGAGTGAAACAGTGAGGGAGAACAGAGACATTAATGTGCAGGGTTATCACTATGGACCCCTGGGGAGCAATTCTCAGGTGACTGTATAGAAGGATGGGGAGGCTGGGCATCTTTCTCTCTTCTTTTTCCCACTGCCTGAGCAGCGCTTGTTGGGGCATTACCTTCCTGGCACTTTTAGGTTGCGCCTGAGTGCAGGCTGGCAAGCTCCTGAGGTGCTGAAGAGAAGTCTCAGGTAGAGGGAAAGAGGCAGAGAGAAGAGGCCCTTGTGGTGGGAAACTGTCATGGAGCTGGGAACTGTCTGCAGCCCTGAGAGAACTCAGGTGGGCAAAGGGGCTACAAAGTTACAGACATTTCATCGTGAAGTTTAAGCACCACTAGAAGTAACATTATGCAATTCTTCCACAGCTCTGATTTCAACCATCTGGCAAATAGAATCGATGTTGTAGGCTTAATGTACATTGCTTTTCCTTTAATGGTTCTGTGACACTTTTCTCATTGGCAACATGGAGATAATCAATATAAATAGCACTGCCATGTAAAATTCAGGAAACCTAAAAAATGATTTTTTAGTAGTGTTAATTATGTCTCATGCAGTATTTGGGGCATACTTATACCAAAAAAAAATTTGTTGTTTAAATGAAATTCAGATTTAATGAGATATTCTATATTTTTATTTGATAAATATGACCATTCTAACTATAAACAATCATACTATAAACAATAATGATACATAATAATATACAATTATACTATAAACAACGATACTATAATAGAATCTGTGTTGTACACTTAAAACACATTGCTTTTCTTTGAATAGTTCTGTGGGACATAGGGCCCATTCTTTTTCTATGCTTCAGTATTCTTATCTGTATAAAATGAAAATTAAAAATGGGCATTGGGAATTTATTTGCTAATTTGCATAAAACTTTCAGCACACTATAAGAGTATAGTGGACACTAGATATTATTATTGACTGTCTGGCTCATAGACATCATTGAAACTATCCTACAAACAATAACTTCTGTGTTTCTAATTTTCAAATATTTTTGAAGGTGTGTATGAAGTCAGGGGAAAGACAGTGTAGTTATAGCTGATAAAAAATTTAGGACAAAGTTACCCACTCCACCAAAAAAGAGAAGGATTATGTTCAATGTTTCTTTCAGTTCTCAGTAGAAACATATCATCTCAGCTCAGTAGTTCAAGTATATCTGTGCAGATCTTCACTTGGTGGTTGAGAAAATAAGAGTGGGAAAACATAATTTTTCTGTCTTATTGGCTTTATAAAATATGGTTTCCTTCTCACAAATTAATAATCAATATATTTTCTAGCTAGATGATTAACTTTAGTAAAACATAGGTTGATTTTAGTGGCTTTGATAAAGTTAATATGTACAGATGTGTAAAAGCAAATTTTCAGCATGGCGTTTGGTTTGAATTTTTTTAGAATATGGACTCCCAGATCAAGGCCCTGTATTATTTATGTTTACAACTGCATGCTCAATTTTTACAGAAAAGTTTCTAACTTTCATAACAGTTAACACTATTGATCCAGTCTAAAGCACTGCATATGATTCTTTTATTATTCTGAATGGCCTCTGAACTTCCCTTCCTGAGTCATTCTTAACCATGTCACTGGTGTGCTCTCCGTGCATAAGCAATGTCCAGAACTTATGCTGGAGACTTTACATAGTTCTGAGATGATGGGCAAGGACTTCAGTGGCAGAACTTTGTGACAGCAGGCATAAGTTAGATAGAAGTGTGCCCACCTGGATCAGATGCTGACCTGAAACTCATTGCACTTAATTCTGCTCCACTATAAAATAGGAGAGCAATGCAGAAGGAAAAACAAAGTAGGATTTCAGCTCCAACATGTAAAGAGCCTGGAAGTAATAACTCCCACTTTTACAAGAACAAAACTCTGTACATACTGAAAACCAATGACGTTTCTTGGACACAGAACACATTAAAGACTTAAATATGAAAAATGGGAAAAATGGGTAAACTTATAGCAGAGAAACCCAACAACACGACCTCAGCCAGGTGATCAAGATTAACATCAACAGTGTTAAACATGTTGCTAGCATGTACCTTTCATATAATGTGATCAGAATATCACTCTACCTCTGTGGTGTTCCTCCCCAAAACCCATAACCTCAGTTTAATCATGGGAAAGACATCAGACAAACCCAGTATTCCTAAAAACTGTCAAGGTCATTTAAACCCAGGAGATTCTGAGAAACTATCACAGAGGAATTTAAAGAGATGAGATAACTAAATGTAACTTGGTGGCCTGGACAGGATCCTGGAAAAGAAAATGACATCTGGAAATATGGAGAAAATTTGAATAAAGTATGGACTTTAGTTAATAATAATGTATTGGTTCATTAGTTGTGACAAATGTATTATACTAATATACTAAGATGTAAACAGTAAGGAACACTGCTATGGGGTATATGGGAAGTCTGTACTATCTTCATAATGTTTTTGTAAATCTTAAATTGTTCTAAAATACAAAAATTTATTTAAAAAATGTAGAAACATGAGAAAATGAAGCTTATGAGGAAAAAAATATACATGAATAAAATTCAACAGAAAAAACAAGCAGTAGTTTTGGAATCTCAAATAAAACCAGTTATACCAGATACAAATATAAATTATATATTTGCAACAGATTTTTTTTTAAAAAAGAAAGATTAAAATAAGCAGGAAATAAGGAAGCACCTAAAAGAAGAAAGCATTTTTTTAAAAGTACTAATAAGTACTTTTAGAAAAACAAAATATGCTTACTGAAGTTAAGAATTTTATGGATGCATTTCATAGCATATTATGTAAAGCTGAAGAAAGAAATCCTGAAGTGGAAAACGTAACTGAAGAAGTTACTCAGAATTACTCTCAGAGAGACAAGGAGATTCAAAATATGAAAAGAAATTGAGAGATATAGATAAGAGAATGGGAAGTGCAATATACAGATACTCTGATTTTCAGAAGCACAGAAGAGACTGATTGTTCTAGAGGAAATACCTAAGGATATAATGGTTTTCATGAAAAATTTATCATCTTTTAAAGCGATAACTAGATCCATCAGTAATGGAAATAATCAGTATTAAGCAGTATTTTTACTACTTTTAGATCAACCTACAGGTGCCATTTACACCTTTCACGAATAAAACACTGGTTCCTATACTATTGGAACCAGCTGACTTAAAGATGTGCAAGAAAATGAATGCTTAGCACTTGGGAAAATGACACTTCTTTGTGCAAGAACCTATTGCATTCATGTTATATGAACTGTTAATTGTCTTTTCTCTTAAAAAAAAAGCTAACCAATTTGGCTAAGTTTAGACCTCGCTAAATTGACTGCACTGAACAGACAACGTCTTTTTTAATAACTAGTGAAAATCAGAAATTGCCCCCAATGCTAATTTAATGGTTCTTGATAGTGAACAATGTACCTGGAGGAAGGGACAGAAAGATGTTTTTGCCTCCTTATCTTTTCAGAATATAATACTTTTAAGTAGGGGCTGCACAGATGCGGCTCAATCTGATCTCTTTTTAGGTCCACAGAGAAAAAGAAGAAAAAAACAACTGAAGAATTAGGATCAGAACCTATGAAGAAAGAATAAAAAGTATGGCTAGAGCATACCCTAGGCAAAGTAAGGAAGATGATGTTAGGAGAATTTGGGGACATTGTAGTGTGCATTATTGTGGACTATTCACCAACCATCCACAGTGTCCAGTGTTCAGGGAAAAATCACCTGTATCTCCCTACTAAGACACACCTGTATTAGAACAATCACCTTCTACAAAATGTTGCCTTTCCCCTCCCTCCAAGGAGCAATACTGTCAGTATGGATTTCAGATAGGACAAATGAAATTGCTAACTAGACGTGTAATATCAGCTCAGCTATGCAGTTTATGTACACTTCTGAAGGGACTCTTTTGAAGGTGAAGAAAAAACTAAGGTGAATAGATACATTTTTTGTTGTATCCTCATTAACAAAAGGAGTAGGTTGCAGAATACAAGAATTTTTTTCCAAGGAAAATCTGAGTCAATTATATCACTTGAATATTTCTAAGACATAGCTTGATGATGGAATGACCAGTGAGTTAATATGTTTATAAACATTACTGAGATAATATTTCTTACCAAGCACACAATGTGAGGTAAGAAGAGTTTAATGCCCCATTGTTCTTTCTGAAGTCTAAACAAAAGCAAAACAAAGACAGAGGGCAAAACCTGAAAAAAAAAAAAAAAAAGGAAACTAGGATATGATCTGTTTCTTCATAGTTCATAGGTCACAAAGATTTCCCCAAATTTTCCAATAAGAAACTACTGTGGGACCAGACCCTTGGAGTTCTACAAAAGGTTTTGAAAAGAAAATGCGGTTGATGCTTTAATCATTCATGTAGCTGGCTTTTACCAGTTAATATAATAAAGCATAAATATGATGATATCACATTCCTTCAAAATAGGCTGCATTCTAATTTTTCATCGACGGTTTGAGAGAAAATTGTAGCTGAAGTCAAAGACAGGGTTTAATTCATGCCTTTACTTAATGTACATTTATTGAGAACCTCTTTTGTGCCAAGCACTGCACTGCACCAGACTTACAAGGACAATTAAACATTGTCCTATCCTGAAGGCACTCATGGTCTAGTTGAAGAAATTGGCTCATTAAGGGTGACTATTACATAAGGTGGCAAATGCAATGTGAGGCATTAGCACAATGGGTTTAGTTGCATCTGAGGGAAGTAAAATCAAGAGCTGTGACTAAAGAATAAGTAGCAAGTATTCAGGTTAAGGAGAGTAATGGCAGCAGGAGGGAGGACCTTTTGGCTATGTGACTTCTAAAGAACTTTTCTGGGCCTGCACTTCTAAGCACATCAATATAATTAATTCATTTCATTATTCCCTAAAGTCCTGCTATTTAATAAGAAAAGTGGGAAAAATTAAAAACAATCAATTAACAGCTAGAGAACTCAAAACCTCAATTAGCAAGACTATTAATAGATGTATATCTCATTTAGCTAACTTCTTTGGAGAATAAGATATACTGTACAAGTAAAATTTCCAATTAAATGAACACTGCCCCTTGAAATATGTACACTTTGAACATTTAAACATATTTATTATGGTATATTTTAAAAATGTATAGCTTGGTATCTTGCCTGCTTAAGTGGAAGGTAATTGAAGGCATTTTTAGCATTTGTGGATGTCCCAGGATCATAATTATGAACTCCTGTCAGTTTCCTACTCCACATATAGCTTTGGCCCTTCTCGCAATAGCAGATCGTCATCTGCCTCTACTTCTGTTGGGTTAGCAGCTTTTAAACGCCCTTCCAACACCCTTTCCAGTTTGCCACTTCTGATCTTCTGTGGGGCTGCAACACTGGGTAAACCATTAATTTCAAGTTTTACATTTTTGGCATTATGGGAAAAGGTCTAACATTTAGAAGGATGAGCAAGGAACTTCTCTCTGTTGTTTACCATCCTCCTCTTCAATCCAATCTGTCCCCATATCAGAAATTCTACCTTCTAAATCTCAAATCAAGCCCATCTTTCCAGATCCATTACTGTCACCTTAACCAGGCCCACTCTCTTTGCTATGGATTATTACAAAACTTCACAACTGATTTCACCACCTTGTAACTTCCCTGTTTCCTACCACCCTCACACGTGCAGCCAAACTGGTCTTCCTAAAATGCAAACCTAATAGAATCACTTCCACCAAAACAATTCTTAATGAGCCAATATAGTTAGGATAAAGATACAATACTTCTATTTGGCACATAAACCTCCTCCTGATCTGGCTTTCCTGCTCTATCACTTGGGGACATTTGCACACCCTGCTGCAGCTTTCTGGAACACTCTCTTCCATATTCTTCATTTGAATAGCTTCCCATCATCTTTGAAACGCATCTTCACTGTCTCTTGCTCTAAATACCCTTTCTAAATTCTGCCTATTCCCCATCTAGATTGGACACCTCTCCTCTATATTCTTTGATTTCATTATCATAACAATTTCCATTCTGTATAGAAATTCAATGTTTAACTGCCAGACGGACCCACAAAATTCTAATGCTTTGATGCAGGAATCCTATTTTTGTAATGCTTAGTTTTAATTTTCACTCTGTGTAGTAGAGAAACACCCCCAGTGAAAGTAGCTTTACAAAGGTAGACATGGATTTATTTTCATATAAAGAATATGTGGAGGTTAGGAGGTCTAAGGGCTATTTGATATCTTTTCCATTGGCAAACTCCTTCCATCTTCCCATTTTACTCTCTTTCTTGGGTTGGTAAACTAGTGTCAATATGGTGGCTACCTATTTTGTAAATAAAGTTTTATTGGAACACATCCATTCTTTTAGGCATTGTCTATATTTGCTTTCTCGCTATAATGGCAGAGTTGAATAGTTTTGATACAGATCTCCTGGCCCATGAAGCCTAACGCTATGGATCAGCTTCCTCCTTTAGCACCTTAGAGAAGGGTTTTAATAACCTTAATGCCACTTCCTAACTCCAGTCACTTCTTTCCTATAATTGACAGGAGGGAGAAGGAAATGCAGAAATGCATGGCTCCTCCCTTTCAGAACTTTTCTCAGAAGTTTTATACCATACCTCTCTTACATCTCATTGGCCAGAATTCAGTGATATGTCCATCCCAAGCAGCAAGGAATTCTGGAAAATGTAATCTTTTTTTTTTTTTTACATCTTTATTAGCGTATAATTGCTTTACAATAGTGTGTTAGTTTCTGCTCTATAACAAAGTGAATCAGTTATATATATATACATATGTTCCCATATCTCTTCTCTTGTGTCTCCCTCCTTTCCCCCCTCCCTATCCCCCCCCTCCAGGCGGTCACAAAGCACCGAGCCGATATCCCTGTGCTATGCGGCTGCTTGCCACTAGCTATCTACCTTACATTTGGTAGTGTTTATATGTCCATCCCTTCCCCTTCCCCATATCCTCAAGTCCATTCTCTAGTAGGTCTGTGTCTTTATTCCTGTCTTATCCCTAGGTTCTTCACGACATATTTTTTTCTTAAATTCCATATATATGTGTTAGCATACGGCATTTGTCTTTCTCTTTCTGACTTACTTCACTCAGTATGACAGACTCTAGGTCTATCCACCTCATTACAAATAGCTCAATTTCGTTTCTTTTTATGGCTGAGTAATATTCCATTGTATATATGTGCTACATCTTCTTTATCCATTCACCCGATGATGGACACTTAGGTTGTTTCCATCTCCAGGCTATTGTAAATAGAGCCGCAATGAACATTGTGTTACATGACTCTTTTTGAATTATGGTTTTCTCAGGGTATATGCCCAGTAGTGGGATTACTGGGTCATATGGTAGTTCTATTTTTAGTTTTTTAAGGAACCTCCATACTGTTCTCCATAGTGGCTGTATCAATTCACATTCCCACCAGCAGTGCAAGAGTGTTGCCTTTTCTCCACACCCTCTCCAGCATTTATTGTTTCTAGATTTTTTGATGCTGGCCATTCTGACTGGTGTGAGATGATATCTCATTGTAGTTTTGATTTGCATTTCTCTAATGATTAATGATGTTGAGCATTCTTTCATGTGTTTGTTGGCAGTCTGTTTATCTTCTTTGGAGAAATGTCTATTTAGGTCTTCTGCCCATTTTTGGATTGGGTTGTTTGTTTTTTTGTTATTGAGCTGGAAAATGTAGTCTTTTTATGAGTGGCAATGTGCTCAGCTAAATGTTAGGAGAGAGGGCTGGAAGGATGCTGTATTTAGCAACTACAGTCCCTGCTACAATCTCATGAAACATTTTCTCCTCAGCATCAAGCACCTAGCAGGTCCTCAAAAAAACTTGTGATAAATAGAATTGTCTGTAAAATGTTTAGTCATGAATATTATTTCCAGCACTCCAGCAAGTTACCTCTCTTATCTACAGAGAGCCAAAACTGCCAGAAGGTTGACCTCTGGATAAGTGTGCTGTGGCAGTCCCGAAAAAGAGTTTTAGCAATTCCATTTTGCCTTTCTTTGGTGTACATTATATGTGCTAATAATTTCACTTATTTAAATTTGTATATTTCAGCCAGTAGTCTATAATTCAGTACATAAAGTTTAATGTAATTACTTATTTGTTTCTAAGAAAAAGTCCTATTCCTTTCTACAATAAGTAGATAATGTGGGTTGAATTTAGCAGAGATAATGTTTCTGGGTTAGGCATGCAGGAGTGAGGGGAAGGACTAGCTAATAATTGTTTTCTTCCATCAGCAGTGGAAGCAAAATTACTGAACAAGGGTAGGAAGATGTCATACTGTTGTAGGTTCTGCGGTTTCTAAAGGCCTCAGTGCTCCTATGATGTTTTCCATAGATGTTTACTTAAGGTGGCTTTGGACTTTAACTCAAACAGTGTGGTGGTCAGCAATCAGCTGTCACAGATGGAACATAAAATTATGGACTGTGAGCGAATGCTGTGATCCCAGAAATCTCCCAACCTCCTATTTTCATTTCCCCTTTGTGTGGGTCCACATTCTAGGGCAGTGGTGGCTGGACTGAAAAGAGATGCTGGTGTGATTTTGTCTGAGGCTCCTCTAATGCCATAGGCTCCCATGGCCCACGGGCAAGGACTCAGCTATTGTTTCACTGCCTGTTTCAGCTTTTGGATACAATTCTTCATGTAATTATTGCCTAGTCCAAGGGGGCATTTGCAATGATTAGAGAGGAGAGTTATGCTCTTTCCTTCACATTACTTCATGAGTACAGTAAAGGCCATGCTAGTCAAACGAACAGTTGAACGAAAGGGTGGGTAATGCTGGGTTGGATAATATAGTTTGTGGATAGAACAGTCTGCCAATTCATTCTTTCCTTGTTCTAAATATACTGCACTGAAACTTTCTTTTCCACATTTATAGCTTCTAATTAGCTTTGAAATGATTCTGTGGTTCAGTTTAAAGTCTGCCTTCTCCTTTTAGTGATTCCTTTGGGACTGTTTGTTCATTAAAAAAAATAACATTTTGCATTTTTATAGTTCTGTGCGCTGGACCATGGAGGGCCAGCAGATGTTGCTTCAGTTCTCCTACCCGCACATCCAAATGTGAATAATCTTGGTGTTCCTGGCAAACTTCTACTCATACAGCATTACTCTTCTAGCATTGACAGACTTAATCCTACAAAATGTTCATAAAGAATAAATTCAAATAATAACACTTGATGATGAAATGTATTTCATGTAGTTGAAGGAGCTCTCAACTTGAAATCGGGTAATCCTTGATCTGCTTGTAAGTTGTGTGATCTTTGATAAATTTTAAATCCTTTTTTAGACCTCAATTGTCTTACATGTAAACTCAAGATAGTGCTATGCACATCATAAGACTGTACCTGACATATACTTGGCGCTCAACAATTAACTTTTATATTTGCTTGAAACATACAAAATGTTTAGAATCATTTTCAAAATGCTAAAGTATTTGGTATTGTGATACTGTGATTCACAATAAGAAATATATATTTGGTCTCTGTCCTGTTTCTGGCACAGAGATCTATAACCCTTGGGATTTCCTGAACAATGGGAGTGACAAATGTCTTTTGTTACATTAATGAGGTGACTTTTGGACACCATCTAAGCTTGGGGGCCGGTTGCCAGTGGAGGAACCAGTCACGTGATTAAAGGGTTAGAACTTTCAGGCCCATCCCCCTGACCTCCCAAGGAGAGGAAAGAGGCTGGAGATTGAATTCAATTCACCAGTGGCCAATGATTTAATGTCATGTCTATTTAATGAAGCCTCCATAAAGTCCCAAAAGGATGGAGTTCAGAGAGTTTCCATGTTGGTGAACACATGGAGATTTGGAGAGTGTGGCCTGCTATGAGAGGACATGGAAGTTCCAAGCTCTTTTCCCAAACCTTGCCCTATGCATCTCTTCCATCAGGCTCTTCCTGAGTTACAGCCTTTTATAATAAATGGATAATCTAGTAAGTAAAACATTTTTGAGTTCTGTGAGCCACTCTAGCAAATTAATCAAACCTGAGGGAGGGGTCACTGGAACCACCAATCCTATAGCTGGTCAGTCAGAAGCACAGGTGATAACCTGGGTTTTCGATTCGTGTCTGAAGTGTGTGTGTAGGCACTGGCGGGGGAGGGGAAGTCTTGTTAAGACTGAGCCCTTAACCTGTGGGATCCGACGCTCTCTCCAGGTAGACAGTGTTAGAATTGGGCTGAATTGTAGGACACTCAGCTGGTGTTGCAGAATTGCTTGGAAGTGAGGGGAAATCCCTCTCTCCCCCACACATCCTAATTAGGTCTAGAGCCCCTCAGATATTAATAGCTCTCTCTTCTCAATGCTTCCTTCAATTTTGACTTCTGAGACTGTAGTCTTTTATCCTCTTAATGATGTTCTAACTTCTTTATTTTCTTTAAATAATCCTTTAACATAGATTACTTCTTATATTTTTATCTATCTTTCTATCTCTCCATCCCAAATATATTTATAATTGATTAATATTCTCCATTTTGAACATTTATACATCTCCTAGATTCTAATAGGTGTTGTGGGTAAAACAAAGATAAATAAAGTATGGATACTGATGTTGCTAATAATGATACTTATCATGTGCCAGGAATTTATATGTATTACTTCATTTAATCCTCCCAACATCTATTTAAAGGAGAAGTACTGAACTGGTAAGTATTTGCTCAAGGACACTGAGTGAGTAGTGAAGGTAAGCTCAAAACCTAAGTCTGAGTTTTCCAGAAAGAAAAAGTTTACTTAACCACTGCACAATACTGCCCTTAATCTCTCCTGTGCTTTGTGGAGTATCTTATATTTCAATGGTTTGGATGATTTCTATATCTACTTTCTATCTTGATCTTTTCTAAGAGCTTTTTGATACTCTATATTTTCCCTTCAGACTCTTGTATAGTTTATCTTTAGCCAACTTTAATTAATAAAAACAATTTCAACCATTATAATTTTTTCTCGAATTCCCTGCTTTCCTAACATAATTCTCTAGCACTGGATGTTTACACTATAAAAATAGAATCGAGATATTTAAAATTTTTCATTATACTTTTATGCCCCATTTAAACTTTCAAACTTTTTCTTTTTTCTCCATTTTTGTGAGATTTCTAGACCTTTAGCATTGTCTCTACCATTGCATTCTTCAATCACTGGTTATTCACTTCTATCTTAAGTCACTCTCCCGACTTTCACTGAAACAGATTGTGCTGGGACATTTAGAAATATCTTTCATCTGCTACTTTGAACACAGCACATAATATCTCTTGATTTCCAATTGTTTTCAAGGCTTTCTGCTGTATTTTCTTAGTTTTCTTATTTTAATATTTAGACCTCAGATGTGGAGTTGAGTTTATCACATACCTCAGTTCATAGTGCATTATCATCATTGGTCTATGCTTCTTTCAGTTTTGCTTGTTATTTTGTCATTTTATTTTACTTTCTCTCATTTCCTCCCCACCACAGAAATTCACTCTAATTGTATATTAAACGTCTTCATATATCTAGGCATCCTTAAATAAATGTATGTAATGTTGTTTTGTGGATTTATGTGTTTTTAATTTACATAAATATACTATATTATAGTTCTCATTGTCTTATACCCTTAAAACTTGATATTATCTGATTTTTAAATTTTTGTCCATCTGAAGGATATACAGAGCTATTTCACTGTTGGTTTTTTTTGTTTGTTTGTTTTTGTTTTAAGAAGATGTTGGGGGTAGGAGTTTATTAACTAATTTATTTATTTTTGCTGTGTTGGGTCTTCATTTCTGTGCAAGGGCTTTCACTAGTTGTGGCAAGCGGGGGCCTCTTCATCGCAGTGCACGGGCCTCTCACTATCGCAGCCTCTCTTGTTGCAGAGCACAGGCTCCAGACACGCAGGCTCAGTAGTTGTGGCTCATGGGCCTAGTTGCTCCACGGCATGTGGGATCCTCCCAGACCAGGGCTTGAACCCGTATCCTCTGCATTAGCAGGCAGATTCTCAACCACTGCACCACCAGGGAAGCCCTCACTGTTGTTTTAATTTGCATTACTCTTAATATTAGCAAAGTTAGGCATCTTTATATATATGTTAGTTCTCTGGCGTTCCCATTCTATGAATTGCCTACTTGCAACCTTTGCCTATATTTTTAATAAAATATTCTGGTTTTTCATCTTATTTTTGAGAATTGCTTATATAATCGATGTAACTTTCTTTTGTCAGCTTTAGATGTAGCACTTATTTTATATTTGATTTACAGAAAAATTGAGCAGGTAATAGAGAGAATTCCCATATACCCCCTCCCTGCACACAGTTTTCCCTATTATTAACATCTTACATTATTGTGGTATATTTGTTACAATTAATGAATCAATACTGATACATTGTTAGTAACTAAAACCCATGATCTTATGACTCACTCTGTATTGTACCGTTCTATGGTTTTTGACAAATGCATATGTTTTCTAATACCATTACAATGTAAAACAGAATAGTTTCACTACCCTAAAAGTCCCCTGTACTTCACCTTTTCTTCCCTCTGCCCTACCCACTGAACCCCTAGCAACCAATGATCCTTTTACTATTTCTATACTTTTGTCTTTTCTAGAATGTCATATAGTTGGGATCACACAATATGCAGCTTATTTTCACTTAGCAATATACATTTACTGTTACTCTATGTCTTTTTATGGCTTGATAGCTCATTTCTTTTTATCACAGAATAATACTCCGTTGTATGAATAAAGAGTGTCTATCCATTTACTATTGAAGGACATCTTAGCTGTTTCTGGTTCTTGGAGGTTATGAATAAAGCTGCTATAAACATTTGTATGCAAGTTTTTGTGTGTATATAAGTTTTCAGCTCAACTGTGAAAACACCTACGAGTGTGACTGCTGGATCAAATGGTAAGATTATGGTTAACTTTCTAAGACGTTCCCAACCATCTTTCAAACTGCTGTACAATTTTGCATTTGCGTCAGCAATGAAAAAGATTTCCTGTTGCTCTACATCTTCATCAACTTTTGGTATTGTCAAATTTTTAGGGTGTAACCATTCTAATAGGTTGGTAATGTTATCTTGTTGTTTTAATTTGCAATTCTCTACTGATATATTATGTTATCTTTTCATATGCTTATTTGGCATCTATATATCTTCTTTGGTGAGGTATCTGTTCAGAATTTTGACCATTTTCTTTTTGGGGTGTTTGTTTTCTTATTGTTGGGTTATAAGTGTTCCTTGTATATTTTGAATATAAATCCTTTATAAGATATGTTTTGCAAATATTTTTTCAAACCTGTGTCTTGTCTTTTCATTCACTTAAGAGCATCTTTCTCTGAGCAGATATTTTTAATTTTATAAAATCCAACTTATTTTTTTTCTTTCATGAATTATACATTTTTTTTGTGTGTGTGGTACGCGGGCCTCTCACTGTCGTGGCCTCTCCCATTGCAGAGCACAGGCTCCGGACGCGCAGGCTCAGCGGCCATGGCTCATGGGCCCAGCCGCTCTGTGGCATGTGGGATCCTCCCGGACCAGGGCATGAACCCTCGTCCCCTGCATCGGCAGGCAGACTCTCAACCACTGCGCCACCAGGGAAGTCTGAATTATACTTTTGATGTTCTAAAAGTCATCACCAAAACCAAGATCATCTAGATTTTCTCCTGGGTTATCTTCCAGAAAGTTTGTAGTTTTGCATTTTACATTTAGGTCTATGATCCATTTGAATTAATTTTTGTGAAACACGTAAAATCTCTGTGTAACTTCTTTGTATATGGATATGTAATTGTTCCAGCACCATTTATTGTAACAATGATTTTGTCTTCATTGAAATGCTTGAGCTCCTTCATCAAGGATCATTTATGTATGTTTGTGTGGGTCTATTTCTGGGCTCTATATTCTGTTCCACTGATTGATGTGTCTATTCTTTCATCAATACCACTTACTGTAAATTTATAGTAAGTCTTGACGTTGATTTGCATCAGTTCTCTGACTCTGTTCTTCTTCAGTATTGTGTTGTCTATTCTTGGTCTTTGACTTTTCCGTATAAACTTTAGAATCACTTTGTTGATATCCACAGAATAACCTTCTGGTGTTTTGACTGGGACTGCATTAAATCTATAGGTCAATTTGGGAAGAATTAACATCTTAATAATATCAAGTCTTCCTATCCATGAACATGGATCTCTCTTATTTAGATCTTTAAAAAATTTCTTTCATCAGAGTTCTGTCATTTTCTTCATGTATTCTGTACATATTTGCTTATATTTATGCCTAAGATTTATATCCATTTCACTTTGTCTTAATGTAAATGGTATTCTGTATTTAATATCAAATTTCAATTGTTCATTGATGATATGTAGGAAATTGCCTTGTATTCTGCAACCTTGCTATAACTGCTTATTAGTTCCAGTAGGGTTTTTTTTGTTGTTGTTGTTGTTGCTATTGTTGATTCTTTGGGTTTTTCTATGTAGACAATCATATTAACTGTGAACAAAGACAGTTTTATTTACTTCTTTCAACTTTGTATATATTTTAGTTAATTTTCTTGTCTCTTTGCATTAGCTAGGACTACCAGTACCATGTTGAATAAGAGTAGAGAGCAGGCTTTGTTCCTGATCATACGGAGAAAGCATGTAGCTTTTCAATATGAAATATTAGTTGTAGGTTTTTGGTAGATGTTTCTTTTTTTTCTTTTTTGGTAGATGTTTCTTATCACATTCACAAAGTTCCCCTTTATTCCTGGTTCGCTAAGAGGTTTTTTTTTAATCATGAATAGATATTGGATTTTGTCAATGCTTTTTCTGCATCAATGATATAATCATGTGGTTTTTCTTCTTGAACCTGGTGATGTGATAGATTACAATAATTAATTTTCAAATGTTTAACCAGCCTTGCATACCCGGAATAAATCCCACGTAATCACAGTGTATAATTCTTTATAGCGTTGGATTAGATTTGCCAATATTTCATTCTGAATTTTTGCATCTATGTCCATGAGAGATTTTGGTTTTGAGTTTTCCTTTCTTTAATGTCTCTATCTGGTATTATGGTAATACTGGTCTCATTGAATGAGTTAGTAAGTTCTCCCTCTGCTTCCATTTTCTGGAAGAGACTGTAAGGAATTTGTATCATTTCCTCCTTAAATGTTTGGTAGAATTCAATAAAAAAACCCAATGGGTCATGATGCTTTCTTCTTTGGAAGTTTATTAATTATTGATTTAACTTCTTTAAAAGATATACCTAAGAATGAAGTGATCACTGAAGAAATCAAAGAGGAAATAAAAAATAACTAGAAACAAATGTCAATGGAGAAACGATGACCCAAAATCTATGGGATGCAGCAAAAGCAGTTGTAAGAGGGAAGTTTATAGCAATACAATCCTACCTTAAGAAACAGGAAACATCTCGAATAAACAACCTTACCTTGCACCTAAAGCAATTAGAGAAAGAAGAACAAAAAAACCCCCAAAGTTAGCAGAAGGAAAGAAATCATAAAAATCAGATCAGATATAAATGAAAAAGAAATGAAGGAAACGATAATTTCTAATGAGGTGCATAGACCTAGAGTCTGTCATACAGAGTGAAGTCAGTCAGAAAGAGAAAGACAAATACCATATGCTAACACATATATATGGAATTTAAGAAAAGAAAATGTCATGAAGATCCTAGGGGTAAGACAGGAATAAAGACACAGACCTACTAGAGAATGGACTTGAGGATATGGGGAGAGGGAATGGTAAGCTGTGACAAAGCGAGAGAGAGGCATGTACATATATACACTACCAAACATAAGGTAGATAGCTAGTGGGAAGCAGCCACATAGCACAGGGAGATCAGGTCGGTGCTTTGTGACCGCCTGGAGGGGTGGGATAGGGAGGGTGGGAGGGCAGGAGACGCAAGAGGGAAGAGATATGGGAACACATGTATATGTATAACTGATTCACTTTGTTATAAAGGAGAAAGTAACACACCAGTGTAAAGCAATTATACTCCAATAAAGATGTAAAAAAAAAAAAGATATACATCTATTCAGATTATATTTTTCTCGTATATGAGTACTGTTAATTTGTCTTTCAATGAATTGGTCCATTTAATCCAAGTTATCAAATTTGTGGTAAAGAGTTAGTCATAATATTCCTTTATTTATCCTTTTAATGTCCATGGGATCAATAGTGATGCCTCCTGTTCCATTTCTGGTATTAATAAATTGTGTCTTTTCTCTTTTTTCTCAGTTAGCTTTTCTAGGAGTTTGTCATTTTACCTTTTTTTTTGCAAAGAAGCTTTTGTCTTCATTAAAAAAATTTTCCTGTTTTCCATTTCATTGATTTCTGCTATAATTTATATTATTTATTTTCTTTGCTTTGTTTTAAGCTTATATCACTCTTTTTTCACTTGTTTGCTAATAGGAAAGCTTAGATTATCAATGTTAGATCACTCTTCTTTAGAAATATGTGTATTGAATGCACAATCAGCCAAAGAATGGCACATTTATATCATTTGACTAATTTGCATGAACTCAGTAGAATAATTGTTTTCTATAAGATTATACAGCATCTGATTCTAAAATTAATTTCAGACATCTATTTTTACCTTAAGATAGTCCACCTACTACATGGATGACCCTGAGATTTCAAATGGTTTGAGTCATATTTCTATCATATTCTGAAATCTGAATTTTTCTATTGCTTTATTTTAAATGTGTTAGTGGTACTTTTGTGATGTTGTATACGATGTGGAACTTACTGTCTTTCTTTTCTTTTTTTTTTTTTTCTATTTTTGCTTCATGACCTATAGTCCAACAGCATAGTAGAATTCTATAACACCTGTTTGGTCATAGTCACTGAATATTCTTACCTTTATACAACTGAAGTAAATGTGGAAATCATTTGAGATTGAAATTAAGATTGCTAATCTACAGTTTAGTATATGAAGCTAAGTAACCTAATATTTTATCAAATACTATAATTACAATTATATATTTCAAAGTAATGTAATTATTTTCAACTAGTGGCATGTGCATGTGTGTGTGTATAATTTTAATTTAGTACATAACATAAATGTAGGTAAACCATTTAACACAAACATTTTTTCCATTTGTTGTCAGTGATATGCATCTTTTGACTAAGATTTTTTCTAGATGGTGATTTAACAATAATTGAAATGTACTAATTAAAAAAGTTAATGAAAATTTATTAGTGACATATTTTTCCCCTGAGGCAAAAACCTTTTAGGAATTAATTATTCATTCTATTTGAGCAGTGAGAGATTTATTTACTTAAGGAAAGAGTCTTACGTTATAATTTCCTTGTAATTCTGTTCTAAGATCAGATTCAGTTACCAGTATTGATCTAATGGGCAAGTTAAAAGAACAGAATGAGTCAAAATCTCATTTGTTCTTTTCCTTTTTGTGTGTGTGTGCCCAGTCTGTTGATTATGAAGTTAGCATGATAAGAGTAAGATGGAAAATAGGACATACTGAAGAGGCTGATGCAAGAAGCCACTGAAGTCATCCTCTGAAGCATGAGAGCATCATCTTGAAAAGGTTTAAGGGGAGTATTAATGTTGCCCCTGAGAATGAGCAGTAGCTGCTCTCTTGAATTCACACTGTTGTTTTCTGGAAGATTTTACGAGCATGTGTGACCAAAGTACCCTTCTTTGGGGAAACCGCTTCTAATAAGAGGCAAGGAAGCAGATGTATAAAAAGCATGTTAAACCCGTTTGCTCACAGGGTCACTAGAAGATCAGAACTGATTATCCCATTAGGAAGTCTAAGCTCATCCAGGAAATGCCTAACACTTTCTTGACTAACTGATTTTGTCAAATACATGACTACATTCTGTTCAATTTACAGTTACCACTGACAGATTTTGTCACTGGTCATTGTAAATAACATTATTTAACTAGTGCACAGTGTCTGGAAGGGTGGGTAGGTACACTTAATTGTCAAAAATAAAAAGAAAACTGTGTTAGAAATTAATTATAAACACATAAGAATTTTCAGTGGTTGATGCAAAATAAAGATTTGCTCTTTTACAGTCAATGCAGAGTCACCTTGGATGGATGCTTGGTTCTCTGGAGTTTCTTTATTACCTGGCCTCCCACAGTCTCTCTTTTCTAGTACCCTTTCTAAATTTCCCTGATCCCTGGAGTCTTGGAGCCATCTGGAAGATTGTCCTCCCTGCTGGATTTGTCTTAGGATGGCAACAGTGGATCTCTTTGGACAGTAATCATCACAATCTTCTATAATAGTAGATTCTGTAGAATGGAGTATCTACAAGATAAGCTTTTATTTGAAAGTGTTTAATGCCTTTCATAGGATACCATCAATACAATTTTGTACTAAAAGGGGTAAGGAGAGAAAAAGTAAGAGGTGAGAGACAAAAATCTCTCTTCTGTTGCAATTTTTTTAAAAGCCCTTAGAAAGAAGGTTGTCATTGTAATCTGTAGCAATTTTTTAATATTTGTATATATGGCATTTGTCAAGGTATGGGTTTTGTGGAACAATGGAAACATCCTATCATCCTTTTTTGACCCAATAATGTATGAAAGTAGCATTGACATATATACACTACCAAATGTAAAATGGATGGCTAGTGGGAAGCTGCTGCATAGCACAGGGAGATCAGCTCGGTGGTGCTCTGCGATGGCCTAGAGGGCTGGGATAGGGAGGATGAGAGGGAGGCTCAAAAGGGAGGGTATATGGGGATATATGTATACTTATAGCTGATTCACTTTGTTGTACAACAGAAACTAACACAACATTGTAAAGCAATTATACTCCAATAAAGATATTAAAAAAATGTTCCTAGGAACTAGATATGACGTAGGAGTAAAAAAAGAGAATGACTAAAGCAAGTGGGAGTGGAAGAGACCAAGCATTTTCAAAACTGTTACATGAATAGCATGTTTTAGAAGTAAAATACCTTGTAATGGTAATCCCTATAGATAAACCTTACAATAGCAAGATTTTTTTTGATGTTTTAGTTACTAAACACTCTCTATGCACAGCACTTTTCTATGATAGAATATGCTAGCCCTTCCCCTCCCATTTTTTTCTGAGTAATACTGATATATATACTATCAAATACATGAATGTAAGAAGGATGAAATGCATCTTTAGGTTTGTTAACAAGCCTTGGGGTTAACTGCTTTTTTGACTATAAAAATGAACATATACTGGAGAAATGTAGAAAAATGGAATGGAGGGAGGGGTGAGAGGCAGGTGGGAAAGACTTCACAATTAATAAAAAAAAATTTTAGCATCTCTTTTTAAACACGGAAAACCTTGCTCACAAATCAACAGAACAGTGAATATGAGGCATATTATTATGATATATTAAAGAGATAAAAATGGATAAAGCAATGAAGCCTCTCTTAGCTAAATGGTTAATTCATTTAACTGCTAAAGAGGTAGTTTGCTAATGAGTAGCTGAGAATTGAGAGGTAATTGCATAAATCCTGATCTTATTGGTATGTACAGCTGATAGTCTCATTAAGAAATGGTCCCACAGGGTCAAAGAGGTGAATATGTGAGATTGAAACAGATAACTCCATTAGTTCACTATGCTTTTCACACATTGTGCATGTCAAAACAGTGTGAATAAAAGGACCCATTGCTTGATTAATGCTTATGGGAAGAAGAGGAGAGTTAGGATAGCTTACATTAGAAAACCTAGGACACTTTAGGAAGAACTTCAGAACTATAATGGCAATTATACTGAAGAACGATTCAATAATAAACAGCTTGTTGGTTAAGTGGTTAAAAACACCAAGAGACATTTAGTAAGTTGTAACAATTAAATCTTAGAAGAGCCCCTCTTGTATTGTTAGACTAGTAAGCATCTCACTCACTCAACGTTACAACTAGGTTGATCTTACTACTTAGGATAATAGCTAGTGAAAAAAAAATCCCATGGCACAGATCATAATGCAGGTAAGTAAACTCAGAGTTGGCTCTAAGTTGGTATGTATGACTTACGTAGGTTAGGAAAGGGCTTTCCCTAATTCTGGTGTAGAAGAGACAAGCTAATTGTTAATTGAACCCCATCATTCCCCCTCCTTCCCCACCTCCTCCCCGAGTACACAGCCTACCCACTCTTCCCAGCCTCCTTGTAGTTAAGCGGGGCCATGTGATGGATATCTGATTGATGAAATGTAGGTGGAAGTGATGTATGCCATGTCCAGGAGTGGCCCATTCAAGCCTCTCATGTTTTTTTTTCCATTCTCTCTCTTCCTCCTTCTGGCTAGATGTGGACCCCCAGGAAAGAACAGTCCAGAATTTATATTGGTCTTTGAACTGCTGCATGGAACAGGACTTGCCATTGCTATGCACTGAGCTTTCTAGGAGCGAGGAATAAAGTGTACCGTCTTAGGCCACTGAGATTTTTTTCATGTAGTTCATATATTTACCCTAATATAATGAGAATCTCGACTTTCTTTAGTGATTATCTTTTATTCATGTACCTATTGAAGAAGTATATAGTGTGATATCTATATCGTTGCTAGCAAGTAGGAATATAAGCTAGAAGGTGGCAAACTGGTGGAAAACTAACATTAGAGTTTAGGCATTTCTGCAGTGTCCATGGGCCCAGGATTTTGTTGTGAGGCAGTTTTCTTTTCTTTTTTTTTTCTTTTTTGTTGCAAAAAGCTTTATTATTTCCATTTGGTCCAAGGCTTGGGAGAGGGCTCCAGGGTGGTTAAGAACTGGCTAGTGGCTGCAGAGTGGGGCTTCAGGCAGAAGCTCTGATGCCAGAGGGGCTCCTCAAAGGCCACTGGGCTCTGGAGGTGCCTACTCATGTTTGATGGTGAGCCTTTCAAAGAGATACTCGCCTAGCCCAGCCCGGGGACCAGCCAGCCTGCAGAAGTGGGTCAGCTGGTCACCCATCTTCTTGATGAGTTTCACCTCCTATTCCAGGAAGTGGCTCTTCAGGAAGTCACAGGGGTGGGGGTCTGCGAGGGTTGGACCCAGGGCGCGCAGATCCAAAAGGGCCTGGTTCAGGTTCTTCTCCATGAGAATGGTGGCTTCCATAGTGTCCTGGGTTTTACCCCATCATCTTGAGATGGCTTCTGCACGTCCTGGAAGAGGGCATGACTGCTGCGCTGGTTTTGCATTTTCAAGAGATGCTCGGTGACCTCGTACCTCTCCTTGGCCAATTCTCGGAAAAAGTGGCCTACGCCCTCCAGAGCCACAATGTTGAGGTTGAAATAGAAGCCTACAGAGAGGTAGGTGTAGGAGGCCCAAAGATGCACGTTGACCAGGAGGCTGTCAGCGGACTCCACCTTAGTGGAGTAATTCTGACGAATCTGGGAGCTTATGGTTGATTGGTAATAAGGAGTTAAGCTCAAAAAATGGTGTTGGCTGGTCCAGGTGACTGAGGATAGCTAAGTGGCTGATTCTGAAGGTTGTGACTGGAAAAAAGGTTTGAGGGTGGTTGGAGGCTGCAGAAAGGGGCGTCCCTGTGTCTGTTCTGTCCACACACTGTTGAAGCAAGAGAGATCCATGGGACCGCTGAGTACATTGCTGAGGCAGTTTTCTTGAGCCAAATTCTTTGTCTCTTTGTATTCAAAGAAAATTGAGCACTTCTTTCCTATATAGATTTATTAGTTGTACCATTGCTATAGGCCAAAATTTAAGTTCTGACTCTAGTTAGAGAATATTGTTTTGCAATAGTTATTTGCTTTCAGCTTATATATATTAACTAAAGATTTTGCTTTTTGTAAAATTCACATTATAAAGAACTCTTCTTCTTTGTCTAAGAGGCTGTATTTCTTGACACAATACTCTTAACCAGACATAAATAGCTTTTTATCACTAACCCAGATTCACAGTGTTATAAATAGTTGTAGGTTCTATCCTTATTTACTTTCACTTAGCTTCATTTCTTCTCTTGTTATAACTTCTTTGTGCAAAGACTACCACACAACAATGGAGATTTATAATATTTCCAGTGAGATAGTGCCAGGGTAAAAATTACAGGTGATCTCAGGCACAAAAACCTCTTCCTTTTTATGGAAGCAAAATCTGTGATAGATAATAGGAAATAGAGGGTGCATTTGTGGTCAGAAGTTTAGCTATCTCCCATCCTTGACATGAATTTTGCATTCAATTGATGGAACATTCAGATCCAGACTTCTGATATTAGGTTGATGATGAATGTGTGTATTTTACTTCAGAAACAGGTGATAATTTATGAAATGAAAAACTTATGATAAAAAAGCTGCAAAACATTTTAAGGACTAATTCTTCTTGTCATCAAGCAAATGATCTGCTGTCCTGACCATGGTAAATGAAGTCTCCAACAGAGTAAGTCTGTTGCATTTGATCCCTTTAGTCCAGTGATACAGAAATTTGGGAGGGAGTTAGGGAGCTATTTGAAAATCTGATAAAGGATAAACATCTTCAACCCGGAAAAATACAGAAACACACCACACTTTATGTATAATTCAGGGGATTCTAGATCTGCCAAGGTCAATGACTCCAATATAATTAAGAATTCCTACTTTTGTGCAAATAGGCTTAGAGAATCTGCCTTTCAAATAAGCACAAGACCTTCCTAAGGCCCAATGGGTTATTATTTGAAATCTCTAGTGGAGTATGAAAAGTAGAACATTCTGCAGCATGAGCCACTGACTCAGTGCTTTTCAAACCTTCATATGCATAAAATTCATCTAGAGATGATTACCAACAAGGGCAGATTCCTGAGCTGCAACTCCAGAGATTTTCATTACGTCATTCTGAAGTGGGAATCAGGAATCTGCATTTTAAGTACTTAATCTTAGTGATTCTGATGTACATTGCATGTGGGCTATAATCTGAGAAACCCTTTTAAGCCTTCACTTGGAAGTCCTTCAAACCCCTGGCCACCAAGACAACCACCTCTCTGCATACACGCTTGGAGCTCCTGTGTGTCCTGCTTTCCACAAAGAGCTTGCTTGGGCTCAGCATCTTTCCTATTTTTCACTCTCCCACAGTGAACAAGATACAATATCCCAGTGAGCAGAGTGTTTTTGCAAAGCTAACATGTTTGGCTGACCTAATGTAGCCTGTCATCCTCCTTAACTGCAGAGGAAATCATTCTTAATCACCCTGATAAGTTTCTTATATAATAACTATTAATAGTTGTTTGAAAGCAATAGAGGGCACCAATTAATGGGAGGTTTGATAAAACCTCTGGAAGGAAATGGAAAGATGAATCTAGTCTTACTCTACGTTACTGTTTCTTTCCTCCATACATGTTTCTTTGGGGAAAAAAAAAACGAGAAAAGGAAAAAAAACATCAGTATTTAAAATTGGATTGTGATGAGAAAATGTCCATAGCTAAAATAATAGTTTTCATTTTACCTTCAGATACAAATTAGGATTTCTATCTTCCAACAAAAGTTTCTTTCTAAGAATCAGATCTAAATTGATATTATGTGTCCAAGAGAGTGTGCACATGACCTAAGGCCTGTCTTTGAATAATAATTCATTAATATATTCATAATTATTACATTATTAAAATGATAATTTTGATATTATCAAATATATTTTAATAGAAAATAATAATACAGTATTATACAGTATTAAGGTATTAAACATTAATATAATTATAAATGTAGTTATAATATTATTTACATAATAATGATGAATATATTATTAACTTTCTTCCCACTTGTTTCATTTATTATCTATAAATGAACAGGCACAGCAAAATAAAAACTAAGCATATAAAGTAGATACTTCACAAGTGTCTAGAGTAGAAGCTACAGGGTTCTCTTACTTGGCATAGAGCGTCACAATTGCAGGTTCTTCCTTAGGAACTAACTTACCCAAAGAATTTTCATCTAATAAATCCTTTATCAAACACCTAATGCTCCCTTTATTGTTTAAATGTGCAGGCTGTCAGACTCAGCTGTGGACTGAGCAGAAACTTGGTTTGTAAATATAATTATGTTTCATATGTCCAAAATAATTAAACCTTATTAATAATCCAGGGGAAAAGAAAAAAGTTCTGCCTTTTGAAAAAAATAATTTTTGCTAAGCATAAATGATGTAAAACCTCCAGAAGGTGAAAAGATCTTTAGTAGAAATATTCAAACACATTCAAGAGGCAGAGTTTGGTAAATCAATCTGGAAAAAAGCTAATGAAGATGGTCATTTAAGGAGCATACAATCTCAAAAGTGCATTGTCCATGGCTGTTCTCACATTCCAACAGCAAAGCAGAGTTGAGTAGTCCCAACAGGGGCTAAATGAACCTCAAAGCCTAAATAGTCACTATCAAGCCTTTTACAAAAAATATTTGCTGACCCCTCTTCTAAAATTGTATTTTCAATTTGGGGAAGTATTATAAGTAAAACAAAAACTCAGAGTTAAGCTGCTTTAAGCCTATCCTTTTTAAAAGTTTAGTCAATAACACACATCCACCTAGAATTTTATTCCTGAAAATTTTCAAGTAACATATCCCTACCTACATTTTTTTCCCTAAGTACATACATTGGTTAATACTTGCACTGATGTTTTGGTGGAGTGTTAATTTCTTCCAGGGAGACTGAATAGGGGATCATAGGGCCTTTAAATTTGCGTTTCATGTGCATGAAAAGACCTTGATCACTGGATACCTAAGAGCCTTATTCCATCTCATGGGCAGCAGCTATTTAAATTTGATGTGTCTGCCTTTGAAACAAATTTGATTTTTAGGTGTTTCAACATTCAATGACTCAAATAATGCAATCCCAGTAAGTAAACAGAGCCAAAGGGAGATTTGTTTTAGTGGAGAAGTGGGAAGGATTCTAATCAAGCAGTGGTATTTGCAAAGGATTAGTGGGAGAAATGAACAAATCTCATGCAAGAGACAGCAAACAGCCTGCCTGGCAGGATCAACACCCTACTCCAGGGCTTCTTGTTAGTGGGGACACATTATTTTGTTCCTTCCATTTTGGGAGGAGTGCGACTTCCACTTCCCACCCCAGCAGAGAACATACTGAGAGAACATTCCTGGACCTCCCCTCCTTAGTGGTTCTCCCCACTGGAGGTGGAGTGATTGATACGATGACTGAGATTAGGAAAAGGGGCTTTGTCTAATCTAACTGCCCCTTCTTGCCTCTCATTGGTTCTGTTTCCAAGCTACCTGTCTATAGGCTGAATGTGTTCTTCTCTCTACTCCAGCCCCGCATGTGTTAGCTCAGGTCAGCTTCCTATGAAGTAGAGAGGGGCATGGACATCAAAAGTCACTATTGGCCTCTGCTTTACGTTACAGTCACCAATTTTTTGTGAGCAATAAAGCTTGTATTTTGATGCTTTTCTGAATCTGATATCTATTACTCAAATGATTTAGAATTCAAAGAGGAGGGTGATTAATTGGCCTCTCAAAACCTCAACAGTTCTTAGTAGAGCTATAAGTTATAGTGGGATGATGATGGCCCATCTTATGCAGATTTGTAGAGATTTATCTGGGCCTGGACTGTTTGTCTGTGAGGCTGAGTCAAGGAAAGGACTGGCTCTGATTGTCTCAGAGTGGAAGAATCTGCCCCCATATTCCAACCTTCACAGTAAAACCCAGATTTCAAATGGCCTTCTGAGTCTGGAATGATGATCTACAACAAATAAGACATCACTGAACAAGAATTAATGCTCTGTATCAGGAACAAAAATTAAACCACCACCAAGAATAACAATAAAAAATACTAATTCAGAGATAGAATGGGGGAAACCTGACAAAAGTTTATATGAACATGAAGATACAATCTCAGTACAAGACAAGAATATTATATGAATATTGCCAAGGGTGAATGAACCTTAGGCAGCCTTAATAATATATAATGTCTGGATTGATGCAAGTAATTATCGTCCTGTACATTATGCTGGTCAGACCTTATTTTCCCTGTTTTTAATAAGAACCCCACATACCTTGAGTGTTCTTAATAGAGATGATCAAGATGAGGGATTAGATAATACGTCATTGGGAAATAGCTGAAATAATTTGCCCAGGACAAGAAAAGACTTAAAGAAAGATTTCTTTTCTAATATTTGAAGGGGAAAAGATTAAAATGTTCTCTTTTTTTCTAGACTCAAAGATATGAGAAGCATATTTCAAATCAGAGCATTTTATAAAGTTAAAACAGTCCACAAGTGAAACAGCTGATTTTTGAATAAGATCCTGACCCATTGGTGGGTGTAAGCAAAGGTTGAACAAACCTTTTAAAGGAGATACTGCTGAAATAACTCCTTCTTAGAAGACTAATGAACAGGGTAATCACTCCAGAGCCAACACTGATTCTTTAATTGAAGACTCCTGTGTGCTAATACTGACTGTACCACTCTACATGGTGACCTTATCAGTCAGCTTCTCTAAGCTTCAGTTCTTGCCTTTCTAGAATGGTAAGCAATATTATCTGCCCATGCCTTCCAAGATTATGAAAATGAAATGATAAAATTGGTATTAAAGTGCTTTGAAAAGCACCTATATAGAAGCAGTCTGTTATTATAGCTAGAGTGGAGACTAAAATAGTAAATTATAAGTAAAAAATGCTAAGTGTAAGGTAGGATAGAATTTTTTAAACTTTAATGTGAAAACAAATGTCCCGTGGAATGGTTTTAAATGCAGATTCTGTGTCAGCAGTTCAAGAGTAGGACCTGAGGGTATGCATTTCTAACAAGTGCCAAGGTGATGATGCTGGTCTGTGGACTAGGCTTTGCTTGGCAAAAAGATAGAAGATTAGGGTCATGTCCTTGCATGCACGTCTAAGTAGCTCTTCGCCCACTCGATCTTTTAGGGATTCTATCCTGGCAAAGTTCTCAATGAAGCAAACAAAATTTATGACTCTGGAATAGGCTGTCAGTGAGGAAGTTGCCAACACACCGACCAACTGTATTTATTCATTTTCAGAATGACTCTATTATGACTACTGTATCTTAATTAGCTGTTTGCTATGATAACATATATGTGAACAATGGTTCATGACATTGCAGTGTCAAAGCTGTTTGCACAATGAATCAGATGCCTCAGAAGAAAAGTGAGTTTTAAAATGAAACTCAAACATATAGGTGTAGTTATGGTAATTTGCATTCAGGCAGTAAAAATAGATTCTGGCTAGTTTAACTGAAAAGAGAATTTGTTAGATATACATGGGGAGAGGGTTCTAAGTGAGGTTGAAGATAGACTGGCAGCTGCAGGGTTTAAAAGCATGAAATACTCAGTAGTCATTGTTACAATGAATAAACAGCAGTAATTTCTTCTGTCCTTCTGTCATTACAGTCAAGAGTCAAAATCACAGCTTGGGTCAAGTGCTTACTTCCTGGCACACAGGAGCAGAGAGGGGAGGATCTGGTGGAAGGAGCCTCTAGTGTCCAACCAAGAGGAGAAAGTGGAAAGGAAAGGGACCACTGATGCTGAGAAGCTGAACATCAAAACAAGCAAAACTCTCTGAAGCATATATATATATATATATATATATATATATATATATATATATATATATATACATACACACACATACACAATATATGTCAATTAATCTTATATCCTGTAAAAAATATTTTAAAAATTCAATACTAAAAATTATTTTTTCATATTTGTTTATAATGTTCCTCTTTTATGAAATGCTTATTTTTTTCTATTTACCTATTAAAACTCAGTAGTTTTTCTATCAATTCCCAGTAGGTCTTTATACAATAAATCATTAAAGCTTTGCATGTAAAAAGAAAAGCAGTAATCATATGTAAATTCTCTATTTAAAGGTAGCACTTGTTACTAATTGTTTTGTGTTTTTAGAGGGGAAGAAGGAGCCGGAGGGACTGTTGGAAACCATTGCCTTAGAAGTTACCACTGCAACCTAAATATAATGGGGGTTCATACTGCAAGACGTGTCATTCATCAAAACAGCAGTCTAACAGAAAAATATTATTTAAAGACATTTAAATCTCTATTTGGTGTCTCAAGAAAACCAAAGCTGAGATGGAGTGGGGTTTGGGTAGTTATACATTCTAAATATTTAGCAAACATCTTAAAATTTCTCTCCACATCAAGCATTCTCAGTTTCCAACCAAGAATTCTCTCCGAAGTATAGATACAGCTATTGTGTGTTTTTCTCTAAGCTTTCACACTTACTGTATTGCAAAAAAAAATTTTCCCTTTGACTATGCACACAGTCCCACATCACTAGACTTGACCTCATGGGGTGTGCAGGCTTGTCTCCAGCTCAACTTTCTCTTGACCACTTTTCTGCATAAAAAAGGTTAATCTAGACTGGACCAACGGGTTAGAAAGCAGGAACTTAGCAGGAAAAGTTCTGTGTATTCATTTTCAAAAATATTGGCTGTTGCATTCGTGAGATTATTTTGAAAGCTGAGAAAGTCAGCAGCACATTCTATTGGGCAGATGTTGGTTTAAATTAGAGTTCAACTTCCGAAGGCTTTGAATGACTGATTCTCCAGAATTTAGGCATATCCACTACAGGCCAGATGAAATTGCCTATTTTTAAAGGAGAATACTGCTAAGAATGGGTCTCTATTTATAGATTTCTTTCATATTAATAGTGTTATTAGTGAGGATGTGTATCTTTATTGGTTGGGGTAACTTCAGTCTTTGGAAAAGTTTTAATTTTGAAAATTCTGGACAATAAAGAAGACCCTATGAGCCATGCACCTAAATTTCAGTGATGTTTTGCATCCCTAGGGCACAGTGACCACAACATCGTTCTTTTCAGAGATGTCTTTTTTTCTCTTTAGCTGAGGAAGGAGGGTCATGGATGTTCCCAACCAATCAAAATTCTGTCAGCTTCAAACTTCACTGAATTGTTTAGGACAAGAGACACATATCTTTACAGCCTCCCTGAAGGAACTTTTAAACACAGGCAAAATAAATTCTATTTAATGCTAATACATAGGTAACTATTATTTTTAGTTAGAAGAAAACATTTTTTAAATAAATGAAACAAAAAATATATGTAGTTTACACATTATGCTCTAGTTTCCTTCCTGCTGAGTGAAAGGTGATTTGAATTAGAGTTGTCTGGAGTCACAGTTAATTTACTGTTTTTTTTAGCAGTACACTGAGGCAGAAAGTGCTGAAGTTCAATTAGCTATTTACAATTTCTTTAGAGTTATTTCCAAGGAACAGGTGGCCTAGAAAGTTGTCTGAGTTGCAGAAAAAAAAAAAAAAAAGAAAAGGAAAGAATTAACACAAAGGCTGGTAAACACAGGGATTGTGACTTAAAGAAAGCAATTGTAGTCCATATAAGAAATAAGAAATGTAGTCAATTTCAGATACCTGGCAAAAGTCATTCTAAAGATTGAGGCTATTAGAAAGAGAATAAGCAAAACGTGTTTGGAGCAAGTTCCTATTTAACTGAATTTTACTTCCTCTATTGAGGATATGTTTGGTTATCTGATGGGACTTTAACCTAAACCCACATTGTTTAGGATATGGGTTTCCCCAAAGGCATGGTCTGTATAGAAGGAGTGGGCTCTGTGCAGAAGATCTCTGCTACAGATCTACTGCCTCAGACTATCTCTGCTGCCACTCCATCCCCATTTGTAGCTGTGTACACTCCTGGGAAGCCCTAGACTACTGAATGCCCAAGCTGGGTAGAAAAGGAAGACAAATCTCGATTTCAGGAGAAAATTTAGCTTCACAAGATTTACAGCACAATGGTTAAGAATCTGGGCTTTGGAGTTAGGTTTGAATCGAAACTCTACCACCTATTTGCCGTGTTGCAATGGGGAAGACACAGTTTTCTCAGCTGTATGAATAAGCATGCAATAAATGATAGCTGTCAATATTATTGTTGTATATTGTTATTATCAGTTCCTTCTACCTTTCTCCTACGCTTCTGTCTGCTCTTCTGCTGAAACGTGATGACATCTCTCCTCGTTCCCTACATCTGCAAGCAAAAATCACCACACATCCCATCTGACACAGTGTTGAACTATGTGCTGTCTGTTGTTTGTCTCAGAAACAATTCCACAGCTTTTTGGCAAGTTTCTATCCTAAAGGATTTGGCTGAACTCTACAGATTAAATTTTCTTCTGTGGATACATTGTAGATGTATTGAATTAGTGACTCACCATGCCCATTTTATGAAAGTGAAATTGAGATGAAATATTTTTCTGAAAGTGATAAGTTTGTGGAAGTGGGCAGGGAGCAGATAACAGGAATGAGGAGATGACTTCAAAATATATCCAAAGTGATTTCACAACTTGCAGGGATACAGATTATAGTAAAGGAACATAAGTGGTAAGGTTTGACAGTTTCTTTCTTCTACTATGAAGAACAGGGCTGTTCCTTCTATGGGCAAATGTCTGGGCGCAGAATCAAACGTGACTGTGAAGCAGATCTGGTAACTGGTCAGGTATTGATTTTATTATTTTTAATGACTCACAAATCCACTGGGGATAGTTTAGGTTTGTAATATGAACAGTTTATCAGACAGAAGACATGTCATTTTTTAGATTGACATTTTCCTCTATGGATATTTCTCTCACACAGCCCTAATGCTGGTGTGGGTTTTGAAAATCCACTTGGGAAATTTTATTTCGAATTGTTCACATATTTTCTGGTAATATTATAGAGCATTGTATTTGCTTAAGTCCAAAAGAAATGGCACTGAGCTGGCTTTTAGCAAAACCTTTGCTCTTTGCTGTAGAAACTTGGGCATATATTCAACCTCTTCCTGCCTTATATTGTTCATGATTAGAGAAGGGATATTTGTGTGTATTTGTGTGTGTGTGTGTTTGTGTGTGTGTGTACGTGTATGTGTATATCAACATGGCTACTGCTTTTGAAGGAGAGTTAGAGATACTGTTCTGCTCATTTCTGGTTTTTCATTCCTAGCATAGTTCCTGGTATATGTCAAAACATAATATATTCATTAGTAATAATAATAAAAATAACTGTCATTTATTAAACATTCACTCTATGCAATGTCTTGAACATGGTAATATCAAATAAATCATTATTGAATGGTGGACTGAACGCATTGTGACTAAGTCATTTATTTGCATTCCATCAGTTAATCCTTATAAAAAACAAAGCAAAATAACACTGTACTAGGTTGGCAGAATCATGATCCCCATTTTACAGATGAGAGAATTGAGGCTGAGAGCGGTAAGGCCACTGTCCCAGGATAACACAGCTAAAATATTTTGATATTGTAATTAGGACCCAGATTTGTCTAATTTAGGTGAAAACAGTACCATGAGATGGAGAGAAAGGATAAAAGAAAACAAACTTATATAAGAACTGGAAACCAGCAGCAATAATAGTGCAGCAGGCATAAAGCACAACGCGGGACACTTTTTTCCCCCCAAACATAACTCCCCTCTTAAAATTTTCCTTGGCTGGCATTACAATGACTGACATATGAGTCTACGTAATATCCATTTCACAGCCCAAGGTAATGGTAGCTGCCAAAATGATTTGTGGCAGAGTTTCACTTCTTTAAACAACTATTGCAAACTAGAGCAAGCAAATTTAATTATCTTCCAAGCTGACACAACCTCAGAAGTATTGCTGATTTGTTATCTTCCTGCTCTGAGTGATGGACTATCCATGATCCGCCAGGAGACACTTGGACATGACTCTACAAGTGGAATGAGGGAAATGAAACTGAGAGTGTAAGATACAGCAAACCCATGCAGATATAATCCTGGCTAAGAAAGAATTTGCAAGTGGGTTGCCCTGTGTGTGTTCACTCTGTGCGTGTGTTCACTCTGTGTGTGTGTGCTTGTGAGTTTCACATCAGGCAATAAATCTTAAATCTAATAGTCCAGATATCCAGTCTGGATATCTAATGCTAATGATGCCTAGGTACCTAGAGGAAGATTAATCTCAGAACTTTGTGATCACAAGAAGATTTGAGAGAATGCGAGTACTCCCATCTGGAAACAATGACAACGTGATATCTTTTGCCAAACTACAGTGGTTATTAATAAAACATTTGTTTGCTAAGTGTCAATTCGTTTATCCTACTTCAAAGGGCCATGAAGTGGATAAATATTTAAAAAACAATTAGACAACTCTTTAAAGATGTATTCAAGTATTTCATTATCTAGGACTTGTGCTCTGTTTTAAAGTTGGTAAACTCACAATATATGGTGAAGCATGGACACTTCAGTCTTCAATGTTTTGGAAAAGTTTCCTAAAACCTCTTCTGCATGTGTAGACCTTCTATCATGAATGCAGACCACAATCCCTTCTCCTCCTCTTTGTTTGCCTCCCTGATTTGCCTCCCCGATGGCAGAGTTCATTCACTGTCTTTTTGTTTGCAGGTGTATTCCCAGTGCCTAGAATAGTGCTTGGAATACAGCGGGCTCTAAAAAAATATTTGTAGAATGCATCAGTAAATCTTAATTTTTACTTTTATGTCTCAAATGCTTGTGTTACACTACAAACGTCATTCTTCATCTCCTATTCTCCCATTTCATTATTTTTTCCTAGACAGTTCATTGTTCTCTCCTGAACATTTTCTCTTTTCTTGCACAGTATTGTGTTTCAGCTACCTTGGTTTCAGCTTGTGCTACTTTGTAGTTTTATGTTCTTAGCTTGCAAAGAGCATCTAGGGCTTTGCCACCTGCACAGTGATGGATGTTGCTGCTTCTTATTAAGCTATACTCTGGTTTTCTTAATGTGTCATCTGAGTTTGTTTGTTGATGGCACCAGATCCTGGCTTCTCACTGTGGGGCTCCATTCTGATGTTCTCTTTGTATAAAGGATACCAGTTAAAGTGGTGTTTCTGCATCTATGAAATGCTATTTGAAAGTTGCTAGCAGTGTTCTGACTCTAGGGTTGAAGGCATCATTTGACCTCTAAAAAGGCAACGTTTATTTTGAAAAAATTCATCAAAACTTCCCTTAAGTTTTAAAAAAGAAAAAAAAAAAGGAAAGAAACCTATCTATCTATGGTTTTTGAATAAACTATGATTAAAATGAATGACGATGTTTGCCTATGAAGGCAGAGCCATGATACTCTAGAGCAGTGATACCCCAATGCTTTCTCTCACACCTCAGATCAATTTCCAAGGTAAACTGAGAAAAAATAATGAGAGTGGAAGGATAGTAGAAAATGAGAAGGTTAACGCAGAAGAGTCATCAAAACGGAACGTGGACCTCCAGTCTCTGCCAACTCATGCCTACTTGGATCAGACAATTGCGCCTATCTTATTACAGGGACTTACTGTACTTGCAAAGGACAGACCACAAAATCCCACTGAATTTCTAGCATCGTATCTTTTAAAAAACAAGGCATAGTCTGAAGATCAAAACTGACTTATTGGGAAGAACAGAAAAATTTGGTATCTACTGTATATTTACATAATTAAGAGGCAGGTTTAATTGCCATGCTTTCCACCCCCTCCCTTTTTTGGAAGTATAAGAACCTTCACGACAACAGAACTTATTTCCAGAATTGCAAAAGAAAACATATTTCCCTCATTTGATTTAATCATCATACTTATGTAATTTTTGTATTCTGTGCAATATTTTACCAGATTATTTTTAACTTTTTTTAAAACATGATCTTCAAAATAAACTTTTTAAATGAAAAAAAAAAAAAGGATTCAAAATGGCGACGAAGGAAGATCCTGAACTCACATCCTTCCAGGAACACAGGGAATGTACAGCTGTGTATGGAAAATCTCCTCTGAATAAAACCTAAAAATTGGTAGAGGGACCCCTTCACATCAGGCAAATGAAGGGGAAACCACACCAAAGACGGTAGGCGAGGCTGAGACGCAATCTGGCCATAAACCTCACCCCAGCCCTGAGACCCACAATCCTGAGGAAACTCAAAACCTGGAGCTTCTCCCTGAGAAGCGGATTCGTACCCCACATTGGGCACCCCAACTTTTAAGACCAGCACCTGAGAGCCAAGCCCCCAAAACATACCGCTGTAAAGACCAAAAGAGCTTGTGCCTGCGACCCCTGGGCTGTGGTGAACTAGAAATGCCCCTTACGGGGCCCGCATAGGACTCACCTGCCTCAGGGCCTCCACGGACGCAACTCTTTGCAAAGCACCCGGATTCTCCGTGAAAGTGGTTCATTCGCTAATTTTAAAGTACTGGTCTGAGGGGGAGGGGTCTGCTGGGATGCTGTCCAGGTTTGGAGGCTGGTGGGCACCATCTTCCGGCTCTCCCTCGGCCTTGCGAAAGCCAGAGGGTGCCGTCTTTTTCTTTTTGCCTTTTCTTCCTTTCCCCCTTTCTTTCCTTTTTCCTTTTTTGGCACATGCCCTCGTCGCTCTCCCCCTCTGCCTCGCAGCAGTCAGCGAGCACCATCTTCGGCTCTCTGCCACCGGGAGCGCCAGCATCCCCCGCAGGTGAATTCAGCACTCCGGGGTTTGCGGCTGCTACCGAGGGGACGCCCCTTGCTCTCCTGGCCTGTGTTCCTGGATCCCACGGGAGGGTAACAATTGGAGAGACAGACCCTGGCGGGCCACTACTTCCGGGCACCGTGCAGACGGCGACTGCAACTCCCTCAGCCTTCGCATCAAAGAAGCCCGCTTGCTGGGCCTTGAATTTAGCCCAAGGGGGCAGGCTTCCGGTTCGGCGGGGTCTAGAGGCTTCCGGTCGCTCTGGGGGAAGCCAGGCTGCGGCCGCCATCTTTGAGCTCTCTCTCCGCTCCTACAGCGCGCAGGTCTCCCGGCAAAGAGTCTGTATGCTCAGCTGGAGCCCTGAGTTTTAACAACTGCCGGCCAGGGAACAGCTCACCTCTCCCTCCAGATCACCTGGCCGGCAGGGCTTATTACACTTGCATCCCACACAGCTGTGTATATTTGCATTCTTTAACAGCCGCTGCCTGAGGGTCTGACTTCCAATCCACCTGAATCTAGGTGCTGACTGAGACCCTCTCCTACCAGACACTGACTGGGTCTGACACCCCCTCCGCTACTGGGAGCTATTAAAAATAAAATAGGAGGCTTGGAGAATCACAAACATTTTGGAGACAAGGAAGAGCTGGAGGAAGGCTGAATCTGGTTTGCCAGGTAGGCTCTCATTTAAATTAAAAAAAAAAAAGTGAGAAAAGTGACCTGCTGTGATTGAAGCAGTAAAATAGTGTAAATCGGGTGACCCTTTAGCAGATTGTGTGTTTGCAGCAGTAGATAAAATATTACTTATTTCTTCCAAATATTGATTTTGACTGTATTCGCCGTGAAAACCATTCTTTGTACTTTGAAGATTTATCTTTTTATGTAATGATCAGTGCACATTGTGATTGTGTGGCTGTCTCCCCAGGAAGGATGTGTATGCCTGATGTTCTTTGTGTCTCCTACTGCAGAAAAAATTGTAAAAGAAACATACAGGCCTTGCATGGGCTTCCTGACCTGCAGTGCTGGTGTCCTGTCCATGGCCTTATGTTAACCATCCTTTGGTCAACACACACTTTTAATGCACTGGTTTAGGCCAGGTGGGTCAGTTTACACCTATTTCAGATGAGGCCTTCCCCTGAAGGAAATTTATATTTCCTATTGCCCATTACTGGGTTGAAAAGTGAGATGAAACTTACACTGGGAGATGGGAACTTTTATCCTCTTTCAAAGCCAAAAACATAGTTGTGGGAGCAGGATTTGGAAGTATAGAGATACTTTGCAGGGTCCCTTTTTGTAGCATTAAGTTGGGCCATCCTGGAGGGGCCGTATGAGTAGCCATTTCTTTTAGTACAGGTGAGCTTCCCACTGTATCAAATTTTATATGCCCATGACTGCCATAAAGAGACATCTGGCAGACCATTACCCAGAAAGCAAAAAGTCCTCCTGTGTCTGGTGTTTGCTTTCTTTAAAGCATCTCTGCTAGCAGTGACAGTCAGGGTAAGAGCAAAAATTCAACCTTCAGGTTCTAGGACTGCAACCAAGATTGGAGTGTGTGCGGTATATGTGGTCTCATTTGCATTCTGTTTCTCTTTTTCTCTCTCACAAATTTTCCCAGTTTTTCTTTCTCACTGTCCCCTTTTGCCTTTGCCTTCTGTTGTTTTCTCCCCCTTTTCCTTCCTGTCCCTTCCCTCTGCCTGTATTACTTTCCCTCAATGTCAGTTTGGATCTTATGAGAAGACAAAATTAGTTGTGCAAGACTAATAGGAAAAACATCTGTGAAGAATAAAGTGGAAAAGGAGCAGAATTAGTAGGGAAACCTTCAGACTTAGCTGCAGCAGGGGAGAGGGAAAGAAGGAGTGGGTGAGAGGAGCCTCAGACTGTAACAAGACTCTGGGAACATTTTGGCCAGGCTTATGGAGACCCCAGAGCAAAATCTTCCCATTAGAGGAGTTCCGTATTGGGTAAGGTAGCCCAGCTCACATACCGCTGCCTTGCTTAGTCAGTGGCGGGGAACAGCAAGGAGGGCTTGGCCTCTGTGAGAACATTGCAAGCAGATCCGAAGGTATAGCAGTTGGAGTCTGTCAGCCAACCAACCTTCTTTGAGGCAGGTTCTCTTGAAAGGAGGTCTGAGCAGCATAATTTCATGACCACCACATTGTCTTTCTTCCCTCCTTTTTTCCTTTCCTTCTTCCTTCCTTCTGACCAAGAAGGCTTGAAATTTCCCCTCATCTTGACTAGAATTTAGACATGTTTCTTCCTGACTCTTGGCCCCTGATCTTCATTTTCTTAGTGCCTTTACTTTAGAAAACTTGTAATTGTAGATGAGTTCTCTGCTTCTTTATTTTTTAAAGTTAATTTTTATTGGAGTATAGTTGCTTTACAATGTTGTGTTAGCTTCTACTGCACAGCAAAATGCATCAGCCATACAGACACATATATCCCCTCCCTTTTGGATTTCCCTCCCATTTAGGACACCACAGTGCATTAAGTAGAGTTCCCTGTGCTATACAGTATGTTCCCCTCAATTGTCTATTTTACACAAAGTATCAATAGTGTATATGTGTCAATCCCAATCTCCCAATTCCTCCCACCCCACCCCTTTCCCCCTTGGTATCCATACATTTGTTCTCTATGGCTATGTCTCTATTTCTGCTTTGCAAATGAAATCATCTATACCATTTTTCTAGATTCCATATATATATGCATTAATATATGATATTTGTTTTTCTCTTTCTGCTTCACTCTGTATGAAATATATAATAAGAAGATGTGGTACATGGAATATTATTCAGCCATAAAAAGAAAAGAAACTGGGTCATTTATAGAGACATGAATGGACCTAGAGAGTGTCATACAGGGTGAAGTAAGTCTCTGCCCCTTTAAATGTAATTTTTTCTAAGGCCTTTTTCCAGTTTTATAACACAGGAATGTCTTTCTCAAGGACCTGGAAACCATTCCTTTGAAATGCATTCATCAGGAAAGGTCATGCCCGTATGTGCCAGTTTCTGTAAGAGGGTAGAGCCTAACTTCAGTGGGCACCTTGCTCCAACATGCAAAACCACCTCCCGTCATGAAGATGAGAGAAAGTTTACTTTTCCCTTAGGTAACACCAATCAGGAAACACATATGGCCTATGATTCCCCCATCCTAGGTCTTAAACCTATCCAGCCCTTTGTTTTGTTTCTGTGGAGCTGAGCTCACACTGAGTTCTGGGTTCTCTTCCTTATCACAATAGCCTTGAATTAAAGGTCTTCCTTGCCTGTTGAACTTTGTCTAGTGTGATATTTGCCTTGATAGTTCTTCCTTCCCTTCCTTCCATTAAATATTATTGAGTGCCAATAATGTGACAGGAATTAGGTTAGCATCAGATATATTGGTGAAAAAGGTTGTTGTAGTCATGTTCCTTAGAGTAGACAGAAAATAAGTGAGTTAACAAATAAATGAAAATTTTGAAATGCAGATTTTCTTTATAGAAGGAAAATAGGTTGATGGTCTGAAAAATGAGAAGTAGCCTATCTTCCATAAAATATTCAGGGACCTCAGAGACATGGTCCTTCTTCAGGTTAGAACCCATAATTTTGGGTCTAGCAGTTTGGCTCCATATATAACAGTATCACCTGCAGTCATAATGCTAGCTTTCCAAATCTCAGCCTTCTCAACTATAAGATGAGGATAATAATAATACCTCTTTCATGGAATTATTTGAAGAATTATATAAGATAATGCATCTAATGCACTTAGTGCTTTTATTGCCTGGGTAAAATTAATGTTTGATAATGTTGATGATGAAATAATTTGCAAAGATAGTATTCAAGAAGTAGATATTTTATAGTTTTAAAATTTATTTAGTACCAGAACATTAAAAAAAAAAAAAAGAACTCTTAAAATATCTCCTGAAATACAGTCAGAGGAATTCTGGTCTATACTTTTAATTTGGGCACTTACTCATGTGATGCCCAGAATTATGATTCAACAGTTTAACATTTAATGTCTTACTTCTCTCAAGAAATTATAGTTTCTTTGAAGGCACTGATGAAGAATTACATGCTTTTTATGTTCCCACAGCACTTAGTATAATATAGGCACATAGAATATACACAATAAAAGCTTATTGAATTGAAATTCACACTAATAGTGAAAAAATATTTATTGGTGTGAGTTACCAATTCAAAGTTATTTGTTTTTATAAGCACTTTTTTTTCTCTTTGAAAGAAAGCAATCTGGTCTTAGAATTGTTGGCTGAAATTAATTCTAAGAAAAAGAAGACTTTTCATTTTCATAATAAAGGGTTGACATTGAGTTTAAACACAAAGCGCTTGAGAATCACCTAAGAATATTTTTTATATTCCAAAAATTCATATTACAAAATGTTTCATACTGGTGAGGGGTTATGTGGAGCAGAGAATAGAGACATTTTTTCCATTGGATAATTCACATCTTTGTGAAATGTGGCTCTAATTTTTCTGGATTGTGGGATGTGAGATCCTGTGCTCTTTATTGTTTTACTTTTAGAAGCCGACATTGATTTAAGTAAGCTTTCCCAAACAATATTCTGCATTTTTGCCTTTTGTCTTACTGCCAGAAGTTGGTCTCTCTGAAGCAATGTTCATCTAAGGGCAGTGTAGATAAAAGTTCAGCATGGGCTGTGGAGTAAGACAGACTTGGTTTAGAGTCTCAGCATTTTGTCCTTGAACAAATTACCTACCTTCCATCTTCATCTGTAAAACAGGAATAGTAACAGTTTCATCCTCACAAGGTTATTGTGAGGGTGAGAAATTTACACATGTAAAATAGTAGATTACTCATGTAAAACACCCAGCTTACAGGAAACACTAACCAGAGTCCACTTCCATTACTTTTCCTATTGTAGATGTCATTGTTTGGAGTTGATTGACTTCCTATCCTATCTTTCCATAAACATATTTTATTGCATACATTTTGCCCAAATATGAAACTGGCCCTGTATATTTGACCATTTTGAATCTAGGATCAGAATGGTAGTAAAATTACTAGATTGTCTGCCACCTGTCGTTTTATAATAAAAAGGTCACTGATTTAATTAATTTTTCCCCGTATATTTCAGGACATTATTGTGCCCCTCTGCCAAGCATGGGTCTTAAGACTTTTAAGTAGCCTTCAGTCAGTGCTGTGTCCTGATGCATAACACCTTCTTTTTTACTGGCAATCATTTGACTCTTACAGCTCCTTCACTGGGAGAGTGGGATGCAGGTAAGGTCTCTTGTCAGCATTTATCATCATCAATTTCCCATTACAATTTTATTGCCTTCTCTTTAGGAGCCAGCTCCCTCTAGGTCACCTGGACCTCTTAATTCCTGATTGTTTCTCTTGCAGGGATTTTTCCATGTCTTTTCTAAGAATATTAGTCCTACAAATGCTCTGAGGAAAAAGAAGAATGCAGTAAAATGTTTAGAAAATGTTATTTCTATGTTGTCCTTGTAGCAATTTATTTTAACAGAAGGTGTAATGTATATGTGTGTCAGCTGACTTTAATCCAGCCTCTAGAGGTGATTAGTCAGTATGGATCTTCTCTGCTCAGGAACCCACACTCCAGTGGTGGTTTGCCAATTAGCATAAGATATAGTGGTAATAATTTCTCATTCATGAATAAAAATCTTCCAAGCTCGACTAGCCCTTTAACAGCAGAGCTCAAAATTAAAAGCTGTAGTTCTGTGTCCTCCTACTGTATGAAGCTCTCTGTTGACAGATCTGATTTGATGGTTGCTGAAGCTCTGATAGCTTGTTGGGTCAGTTTGAAAATAAATTTATGTTTGGTAGACTTTTGTCAAAAACTTGCATTTCTTGTAATGTTCCTCTAGTATTAAGGTGGTAAAGAAGAAATTTTTATCTCCTACTTACCTCTAATTAGTGAATTTTATCAAAAGAACCCCAAAGATTTTTAATTAACAATAGCTACAAAATATATTTCTCCCTTGGGAATTCATAAAGTACATGAAATCTCTCAGTAAGAAAAAGTTGTTTAAATTTGTTTCTTGGTTAAACAAACTTTGTTTTCAAACTTATTTGAGCACAGATTTCTTTTTTCCTTGGTAAATGTCTATTTACATGATATTTTACATACTATTTATAGACTGCGGCAATGATCAAAATTGGTTATTTTGAACATATCATCTCTTCCATTTTCTTCATCAAAATTCACTTGTATTAAGTAATAAGTTAATAGGATGCTCAGCCTCTGATAGTCATTAGTATTTTGACCAACTTCGTTGCTGGGTCCATGATAAATTTAATTCTTTTTAATCAATTAAATTGACTAATGCAACAATCATCCCCCAAGTTTGGCAGTAAAAGATGATTTAAAATAATTAATGTACAGTGATGGCATACTTCCAAAGAACTTTAATGATTTGAAGCTCTTTAAAAGTTTTGCTGTTGAATTGTGAATTGAGTTATACAGAATCAAATAAAAGGTGTTAATTATGTAGCCATGATATTATTTGCAGCACTGAGTCATCATCACTGAATATTTCTTTAATTGTAATATAGAATCCAGAATATTGGGTCAGCTCAGTAAATGCTAAATTTAAAGAATAGCTGTAGTTTCCACTGGCTGTTTACCAGAATTTTCTCTTATGTACCTAAATAATTTTCACAGGACTTAAATTTTTTTTTTTTTTTGCTGTACATGGGCCTCTCACTGCCGTGGCCTCTCTCGTTGTGGAGCACAGGCTCCGGACGCACAGGCCCAGTGGCCATGGCTCACGGGCCCAGCCCCTCCGCGGCATGTGGGATCCTCCTGGACCGGGGCATGAACCCGTGTCCCCTGCATCAGCAGGCGGACTCTCAACCACTGCGCCACCAGAGATGCCCCAGGACTTAAATTTTTTTTTTGCTTTGATGTTAATTACCGCCTGCTGGATCTTCTCATTAATCAGTTTTCAAGCAATTAATTCGATCACAAATGGAAAGTATTGACCGAATTAAAGGCTATTTCCAGAATTAAACTATGGTAATTAATTTCCTGGTTTCTATGTGAATAAGTTGTCATATATTGTTTAGCAGACATTGATTAGAGTCTACATCAGCCATGCAAATTAATGCAAGCCTGTTGGCCTCCCTGTTGGAAAAAGTAAGGCTGGGCTTTGAAAGGAAGAAGATAAGGAGGCAAAAGCAGAGCCAGCTACATAGTGGGGAGGCTATATTTTCTCATTCCCAAAGATACATCATTACTAGAGACTGTCAAAACCCTTTCCAGGGCTCCCCTGGTGGTGCAGTGGTTGAGAGTGCGCCTGCTGATTCAGGGGACACGGGTTCGTGCCCCAGTCCGGGAGTATCCCACATGCCGTGGAGTGGCTGGGCCCGTGAGCCATGGCCGCTGAGCCTGCGCATCCGGAGCCTGAGCTCCACAACGGGAGAGGTCACAACAGTGAGAGGCCCGCGTACCGCAAAAAAAACAAAAAACAAAAAAACCCTTTCCAGGTCTCCACAAATTCATTTTAGGATACTTTTTTGGCTGCCCCGAACTTAACCAAGCACAGTCACATTTCTAGTTTAATTGCAAGGTGCATAATATTAAGCATGGGGGGATTTTTATGCCTTGGGAAATGTACTCTGCTTTAGAAAAGTTATTGCTATGAGAATACAATATTATATTAAAGTATTTGAATTATTTTATAAAATATAAAATGTTAATTCATTTTAAAACTATAGCCATGGGGCTTCCCTGGTGGCGCAGTGGTTGAGAGTCTGTCTGCCAGTGCAGAGGACACGGGTTCATGCCCTGGTCTGGAAGGATCCCACATGCTGCAGAGTGGCTGGGCCCGTGAGCCATGGCCGCTGGGCCTGCGCGTCCAGAGCCTGTGCTCCGCAACGGGAGAGGCCACAGCAGTGAGGGGCCCGCGTACCACAAAAACAAAAACAAAAACAAAAACTATAGCCATTAACGTAGGCACTTGTATAATTTATTAATTTTTTTCACCCATTTTTGTTTTTTCTAAAACAAGGTCTGTGATGTTTCCTCAGTTTCTTAAAAGTGGTTTGTAATTCATGATCTTAATTAATATATTTTCATGTATGAAATATTTCGAACAGATGATAAAATACAAAGAATATAACAGATACTAATGTGTATCTCATCTGGACTTAATAGATGTAAACATTTTTATGGTTTTACTTCCAATCTCTTTATTTTAAAATAACAAAAATAAAACCTTACATATACAGCTAAAAATCACCTCCATTCTTTCTGCATTTCTTCTATTTTCCTAGAGATTCAGTACCTTGAAGTTGATGCATATTATTTCTATGAAATATTTATCATCTTTTTTTTTAGAAATTTATATATTTATTTATGGCTACGTTGTATCTTTGTTGCTGTGCATAGACTTTCTCTAGTTGCGGCGAGCAGGGGCCACTCTTCATTGTGGTGCACGGGCTTCTCATTGCAGTGGCTTCTCTTGTTGCGGTGCACAGGCTTCTCATTTCAGTGGCTTCTCTTGTTGCAGAGCACAGGCTCTAGGTGCGCGGGCTTCAGTAGTTGTGGCACGCGGGCTTAGTAGTTGCAGCTCGCGGGCCCTAGAGTGCAGGCTCAGTAGTTGTGGTGCATGGACTTAGTTGTTCCACAGAATGTGGGATCTTCCCAGACCAGGGCCCAAACGCATGTCCCCTGCATTGGCAGGCGGATTCTTAACCACTACACCACCAGGGAAGTCCCTTATCATCCTTCTCAACTGATATGTACAACTGTTATGTTTTTCACATATTTGACTTTACTTCTAAATTATGCACTAGCTTTATATATATTTAAAAGTCTGTTAGAGGACATAGGATTAAATATATACGTGTCTATGTGTGTGTGTGTCTGTGTGTGTGTTTGTATATATGTATATACACATAGGATTAAATATGTATAAGTGTATGTGTAGATATATGTGTATATATACATGTATATATATTCTTATGTCGTATAACAGACTTTAAAAATGTTACGAATCCAATAGGTATCACATTGTTTTAATATGTATTTTCAATAATGAATTTGAGCATTTTTTCAAGTGTTTACTCCATACTGTATTAATTTCTGTTCATCTGGGAACCAACTGTTCATATCTCTTTGCCCATTTGTCCTATGGGACTGTTTTTCTTATTTATGTAGGAGTGCTTTACATATTCTGAATGCTAACTTTTTGTTTATTCTATACAATGAAAATCCATTTTCAAGTCTGTGGCTTGTATTTTTTTTTTTTACAAACTTTTTTTTTTTTTTTTTGGTTTGCAGACCTCTCACCGTCGTGGCCTCTCCCGCTGCGGAGCACAGGCTCCGGACGCGCAGGCTCGGCGGCCATGGCTCACGGGTCCAGCCGCTCCGCGGCACGTGGGATCTTCCCGGACCGGGGCACGAACCCGTGTCCCCTGCATCGGCAGGCAGACTCTCAACCACTGTGCCACCAGGGAAGCCTGTGGCTTGTATTTTAGGTTTGCAGACCTCTCACCGTCGTGGCCTCTCCCGCTGCGGAGCACAGGCTCCGGACGCGCAGGCTCGGCGGCCATGGCTCACGGGTCCAGCCGCTCCGCGGCACGTGGGATCTTCCCGGACCGGGGCACGAACCCGTGTCCCCTGCATCGGCAGGCAGACTCTCAACCACTGTGCCACCAGGGAAGCCTGTGGCTTGTATTTTAACTTCGGTTGCTTTTTAATTAAAATTAATTTTAATATAGTCAGATTTATAAATCTTTTGTTTTAATTTGTATTTTTTGGGGCCTTGTTGAATAACTTATTCCCTACCCCAAAGTCATATGTTCTGTGTGTACTTCAGGACTGTTTAAATTTTTGCTTTTCCTCTTTAGGTCTTCCATTTTTCTGGAATTTATTTTTGTAAATAGTGTGAGGTTTGTGTCCAATTTGATCATTTCCATATGGATAGCCACTTGTTGCAGCATCCTTTATTGAACTGTGCATTCTTTTCCCATTGATAAATAATGAATCTCTGGGCTTCCCTGGTGGTGCAGTGGTTGAGACTCCACCTGCCAATGCAGGGGACACGGGTTCGTGCCCTGGTCTGGGAAGATCCCACATGCCGCGGAGCGGCTGGGCCCATAAGCCATGGCCGCTGAGCCTGCGCATCCGGAGCCTGTGCTCTGCAACGGGAGAGGCCACAACAGTGAGAGGCCCGCGTACTGCAAAAAGAAAATAAAAATAAAAATAAGGCATCTCTGTCAACTACCTATTTCCCATGTAAGTGGTCCATTTTTAGGCAGTCTGTTCTGTTCCACTGGTGTGTCTATCTCCTGTAGCAATACCATGATAATTAAATTATTATAGATTGATACTATTTCTCAATACTTGAGAGGACATATACCCTTTCTTCAAAATTGACTGTTCTTACCATTTTATGTAGCATTTTAATACCACCTTTTCAAATTCTGTTGAAAATTGGAACTTTGGCTCACTGCATTAAATATATAGTTAGATGTCAAGGAGGAAAGTCCGTTCTTACAATGCTGAATCTTCCTATTCATGAATATAGTGCATCTTTTCATTTATTTAGGCATTCTTTTATGTGCTAGAATGTTTTCATTTTATCCATTATACCTTTTGCTAGGTTTATTTTTTAGATCTTTATAGTTTTTGTTGCTATCACTAATGATACATTTTTAAACATTACATTTTAAAATTAGTTGTTACTGGTGTGTAGGAATACTATTAACTTTTGCATATTGATGTTGATTCAGCAATCTTGTTGAACTTTCTTATTAGTTCTAAGAATTTGTGTTTAGAGATTCTTTGGTTTTCTATACAAGCCATTATCATATCTGCAAATAATGACAATTTTGTTCCTAGCTTATATATAAGGTACTAAAAAGAGAAAGGTATGAAGTATACTTTGTTAATAGGAGCAGAGTTTGGGAAATTGAGAGAATGGTACCTGCTAAAATTTCAGTGCTGGAAGCCACCGAATACAAACGTTTTTCACTAACTTCCATCCACCCTCCTATTATTAAACCTCTTCCCTATAATCTTACAAGTTAGGCATTTTTACTTCAATTCTGTTCTGTTTTACAGAACTTTTTTTAGGTGAAAATATATTAGGCTAATCATGAGACTAGATGCCACTATGTCAAAGATCCATCTTGCTGCTTAGAGGAACTCCATTCATTGTGGGCTGTGGGCACACACACTGAGTATGATCACTGGGGAATGGAAGGTGGGATTTGAGTGTCCCTCTGTAGAAACCCCAGGGTCTCCTCCAGGCCAAACTGAGATCCACTTCTTTTTTGTGTTCTGAAACAAAGTAGGAACTCAGTAATTTTTTTCTTAAATTGCCCAGATATCTTCCTTTGTCTCTCAGAGCTTGAAATGTCACTGTTAGAATCTCATTCTGGTAGGATTTAAGGTTTATTCACGTTTAACAATCTTTCCAGTAAACATCCTTAGGTTGTACTTTATTCTTTTAATTTACTGTGTCTACAAACAAAACTTACTTTGTACCTTCTTCCTGTTCCGTTCCAACACTGGTGTATAATATTTGACAAGTTATGCCTGTTTCCTCATCTATTTAAGTGGCATAATTTAAAGGACCTTATAGTGTTGTTATGAAAACTCAACTAAAGTATATAAAACTTTAGGACAGTGCTTGGTGTATAATAAGTAATAAATGTTACTTTTATTAATAAGTCATCATCATTGACCAGGAGACAGGAACAAGAGAACAAAACAGACACTAGGAATAGGCACACAGCTATACCTATACAAATTTTCATATGCAGGTTAACATATATAAGAAAATAAATGCCTAGGTGAAGAATTTCAATTAGAACAAAAAAGATCTATGAAAATATCAAATGGAAGTTTTAGAACTTTAAAATATAATCAATTTATACCTCTAGAAGTTTTACAACAGATCAAAAGAGCTGAAAAGAGAACTAGTGGCCTACAAAATATTACAGAAGAAAATAATAGACTGAAGATGAAGTAAAAAAGGAAAGAAAATTCAGACTAGTAAATATGACACAAATGGGATATGGTGCAAATGTCTTAGATACGTATAATTGGAGTCCAAGAAAGAGTGATAGAGAAAAAATGACAGAGGCCATAATTTAGAAGGTGATGAGCAAAAAGTAGGTTTAATTAAGAACAGTCTTGGGGATAAATAAATTAGGAGTATGGGATTAACAGAGACACACTACTATATATAAAATAGATAAATAATAAGGATTTACTGGATAGTATAGGAAACTATATTCAATATCTTATAATCTATAATGGAAAATAATCTGAAAAAAATGTATATATAACTGAATCACTTTGCTATATACCTAACTATATACTAACACAGTATTGTAAATCAACTATGATTCAATTAAAAAAATAAGAAAAATCTCAGTTCACAGAATTAAGAAGTATTATAAATTTCAAGCAGGGTAAATATAAGGAAAACCATACCTAGGGCATGCCATAATAAACATTTTTAGATAATTCAATATATATTTGTTTTTGTCACTCAGCATCTGTTTTTTAAAAACCATATTGTAAAAGGTCTTCTATTCCTAGACTAGATATACTCCACTTATAGTTTACTTAAAATAGAAATTTTTGAATTTGTAAGCAATCTTAATAGTTATGCAATTAAATCTGCTCATTATGTCAATAATGACACTGAGGTCCAGAAAAGTTGTGTGACTTATTTAAAAGTACTCCACCATAAAAAGCAATATTTAAAAAAAATAGTAACATTTTTAAAATGTTTAAAATAATGCAGTATAAGAACATTTAAAATTTTAATTCAAATTCTAATTGTCATAGAAATCATTATTTATTTACCAAAATATCCATTCCATTCTTTATACTAATAGCAGAACTCTGATTTTGGGGTATCTGTGTATAATTGTTGGGAGACAATTCTCCATAAATATTTTTACATTTCTGCATGGTTGAAGACTTCTGAGTAATCACTGACAAGGTTTATTAAAGGATGATTGAACAGCTAACATATCTTGAGAACTAGCAATAGTTAATATTTCTTAGAAGAGATTTAGAAATGTATCTCCCCAAAGATAATTGCTTACAATCCAAGCTAAGACTCCACCTATCTCTCACTTCTCCAGAGAACATTTGTTTACATTCCAGAGTAAAATTCTTTTTCTTCCTGGAGGAGAATATGGATAATTATGCCAGAATTCTCTCTATAAACTCTGAGTCTCAAAATTTTGATTCCTGTGAGTCAAAATTTTGACTCAGAGTCCCATAATTTTGACTACTGAGATATAAATGCACTGCATCTGCAGACAGTATCTTAGTTCTTAGTCCTGTTGGTCTGTGAGAACTTAGGGTGGGGGAGCTGACTCAGTCTGTGAGTAATAACTGTCTGGAGCTATGATCCAGAAACCTTGAGGCTCCTGTCAGTACTTATATATAAAAGTTTGACAGGATAAGTTATTTGCTTGTAAATAGGGTAAAATCTTCACCATTTTTAACCTAAGTGCCAATGTTTAACTAAAATACTGTACTTCCTGGCCTCCATTGTGGTTAAAAGTAGCAAAGTGACCAAAATCTCAGCAATGATATGACAGCAGAAGTTGGTGTTTAGGAATTTTAGAACATGCCCTTCTCCCTAATTTTAATGTCTTGAACTATGGTTATGATGGCTGGGGATATAATATTCTTCTTTTACCATAAAGTGATTTTGAGAAGGGGATAATGAGTATTTTGATGTCATAATGACAAAAGGGTTATTCCTAACTAGGAAGACATGCCATGAAAGAGAACAGGAATTCTATCATCCATTCACTCAGTCAACAAATATATTGGCAGAATCTGTGTTGGGTGCTCTGGATACCAAGATGAATAAAACCTGGTTTTTACCCTCAAAAAGCTCAAATGGGGGAGGAAAGACAAAAGCTGATGATTAAAATAATTTGTAGGAAGAGCTATATAGTGATATGTATATTATATAATCAACCTTTATACTTATGTACACTTATAATTCCTTTGTCTTTCTCTTGCTTCCTAGTACATGCTTGGCTAAACCAATCTTGGTAATACTGAACTCTCAGACTACTCATGCCTGTCCGCTTGAGGTTGAAGGGGGCTGAAAGAACACATACCAGACTATTCCCGGAAATTTGTAGTCCATTCAATTTCTATTCTCTTAGATGAGATTTTATCTCTTTTCTCTTTTCTAGTATTTAACATCTCCTCTACAAACCACCTCCTCCACTACTTTCATGGTCAACTAATGGGTGAACTTCTTATTTCATTGAGAAGAAAGAAACAATTAGAAAAGAACTTCCACAAGTTCCCATGAACACACCTACCCCTTTACCTCTACCTTCTCTTATGTTTTTATGGATCAATTTTACTATCTCACATGTAGGACTAACCCCTCCACTTATAAAAATTTCTTATCCCCTCTTGATATTTAAAGACATTGTTCCAGAAATGTCCTCAACTCTTCCGATCAAAAATTTTTCCTATTCTTTATTGGATTATTCTCATAAGTAAATGAACCCCAGGGCATGTTATTCAAGAGGTGAGCCAAAGCTGGAAGAGATTTCCAGATCATTAAGTATGAGGAAAACTTAGAATGATAGAGATTGATCAATAAATGGAGACAAAAGGATAGAGTATCCATCTCAGCAAATGTCCACATGTATGACGGGTGGTCAGGGACCAAATGCCCCTTCTGATTCCCTGGCCTATACATATTTTAAGGAATTTAGATGCAACTCTAAGACAGAAAAGTAGATAAATAAAACTTTGAAAAGATTAAGAACACTTTTGATTTGATTACAATGTTCTGGTTATCAGAGGAAAGGAAAGTTGTGATGGTTAATCTTATCTGTCAACTTGACTGGGCTAAGGGATGCCCAGATAGTTGGTAAAATATTACCTGGGTGTGTCCATGAGAGTGTTTCCAGAAGAGATTAACATTTGAAGAAGTAGACAGAGTAAAGGAGATGCACTTACTGAGTAAAGGAGATGCTGGTGGGCATCATTCAATCAACTGAGGACTTGAATAGAACAAGAAAGGTACAGAAAGGCAAATTTGCTCTTTTTCTTGTGCTAGAACATCCATCTTCTTCTGCCCTGGGACTTTGGTTTTCCTGGTTCTCATGCATTTGGGTTTGGACTGGAACTACACCGCTGCTTCCTTGGGCCTCCAAGGAGCAGATGGCAGACCATCTCAGCCTCCATAATCATTTGAGGCAATGCCTCATAATAAATCTCTTTCTGTGTATCTCTCTCTATATATATGTCTCATTGGTTCTCTGTCTCTGGAGAACCCTGACTAATACAAGACCAAATATAAAATAGTACCATATAAATAAAATAGATATTTTTTGAGCAGGGGAACAATTGAATATGTCATCTCAGATACTATGTATACTACAAGGGTTATTTTAAAGTTTTATCTTATTTTTATTATAGAATTTGAGAGTATGACAAAAAACCTTATAAAATTAAAACTCTAATGTGAAAATGATCCATCAAATCACTAATCAAAAAATAAGATAACACCATTTAAAGGTTCAACAGGGGGGAATCGGGAAGATGGCGGAAGAGTAAGATGTGGAGATCACCTTCTTCCCCACAGATACACCAGAAATACATCTACACGTGGAACAACTCCTACAGAACACCTACTGAACACTGGCAGAAGACCTCAGACCTCCCAAAAGGCAAGAAACTCCCCACGTACCTGGGGAGGGCAAAAGAAAAAAGAATAAACAGAGACAAAAGGATAGGGACGGAACCCACACCAGTGGGAGGGAGCCATGAAGGAGGAAAGGTTTCCACACACTAGGAAGCCCCTTTGCAGGCGGAGACTGCCAGTGGCGGAGGGGGGAAGCTTCAGGGACGTGGAGGAGAGCACAGCAACAGGGCTGCGGAGGGCAAAGCAGAGAGATTCCTGCACAGAGGATCGGTGCCCACCAGCACTCACCAGCCCGAGAGGCTTGTCTGCTCACCCGCTGGGGCGGGCGGGGCTGGGAGCTGAGGCTCGGGCTTCAGTTGGATGGCAGGGAGAGGACTGGGGTTGGCTGCGTGAACATAGCCTGAAGGGGGTTAGTGCACCACAGCTAGCCAGGAGGGAGTCCAGGGAAAAGTCTGGACCTGACGAAGAGGCAAAAGACTTTTGCTTACCTATTTGTTTCCTGGTGTGCAAGGAGAGGGGATTAAGAGCGCTGCTTAAAGGAGCTCCAGAGATGGGTGCGAGCCGTGGCTAACAGAGCGGACTCCAGAGACGGGCATGAGACTCTAAGGCTGCTGCTGCCGCCACCAAGAAGCCTGTGTGCGAGCACAGGTCACTATCCACACCTCCCTTCTGGGAAGCCTGTGCAGCCCGCCACTGCCAGGGTTCCGGGATCCAGGGACAACTTCCCCGGGAGAACGCAGCACGGCGCGCCTCAGGCTGGTGCAATGTCACGCCAGCCTCTGCCACCGCAGGCTCGCCCCGCACTCCGTACCCCTACCTCCCCTGGGCTTGAGTGAGCCGGAGTCCCCGAAGCAGCTGCTCCTTAAGCTCGTCCTGCTTGAGTGAAGAACAGACGCCCTTCAGTGACCTACATGCAGAGGTGGGGCCAAATCCAAACCTGAGCCCCAGGAGCTGTGCGAACAAAGAGAAAGGGAAATCTAAAGGGAAATCTCTCCCAGCCGCCTTAGAAGCAGCGGATTAAAGCTCCACAATCAACTTGATGTACCCTGCATCTGTGCAATACATGAATAGACAACGAATCATCCCAAATTGAGGAGGTGGACTTTTAGAGCAAGATATATTATTTTTTCCACTTTTCCTTTTTTTGTGAGTGTGTATGTTTATGCTTCTGTGTGAGATTTTGTTTGTATAGCTTTGCTTTCACCATTTGTCCTAGGGTTCTATCTGTCCGTTTTTTTTTTTTTTTCTTTTTTAAAAAAATTTTTTTCTTAATTTTTGTTTTAATAATTTTATTTTATCTTTATTTTATTTCATTTTATCTTCTTTCCTTCCTTCCTTCTTCCTTCCTTCTTCCTTCCTTCTTCCTTCCTTCCTCCCTGCTTCCCTCCAGGGAACAAATGACATTGGAGACACGACGACTCAAAACCTATGGGATGCAGCAAAAACAGTTCTAACAGGGAAGTTTATACCTATACAACCCTACCATAAATAATTTTGATAAAGGACGCAGGCATGAACAGTGGAGAAAGGACAGCCTCTTCAATAAGTGGTACTGGGAAAACTGGACAGATACATGTAAAAGTATGAGATTAGGTGACTCCATAACACCATACACAAAAATAAGCTTGAAATGGATTAAAGACCTAAATGTAAGGCCAGAACCTATCAAACTCTTAGAGGAAAACATAGACAGAACACTCTATGACATAAACCACCGGAAGATCCTTTTTGCCCCTCCTCCTAGAGAAATGGAAATAAAAACAAAAATAAACAAATGGGACCTAATGAAACTTCAAAGCTTTTGCACAGCAAAGGAAACCATAAACAAGACCAAAAGACAGCCCTCAGAATGGGAGAAAATATTTGCAAATGAAGCAACTGACAAAGGATTAATCTCCAAAATTTACAAGCAGCTCATGCAGCTCAATAACAAAAAACAAATAACCCAATCCAAAAATGGGCAGAAGACCTAAATAGACATTTGTCCAAAGGAGATATATAGATTGCCAACAAACACATGAAAGAATGCTCAGGGCTTCCCTGGTGGCGCAGTGATTGAGAGTCTGCCTGCTAATGAGTCAACACCAGTCAGAATGGCCATCATCAAAAAATCTACAAACAATAAATGCTGGAGAGGGTGTGGAGAAAAATGAACACTCTTGCACTCATTTTTATTCATTTTTAGCTGACCTACGTATGGCAATTCTGAGGTTACTATGTGAATTGGTACAGCCACTATGGAGAACAGTATGGAGTCTTCTTAAAAAACTAAAAGCAAAAGTACCATATGACCCAGCAGTCCCACTACTGGGCATATACCCTGAGATAACCATAATTCTAAAAGAGTCCTGTACCACGATGCTCATTGCAGCACTATTTGCAATAGCCAGGACATGGAAGTAACCTAAGTGTCCATCAATAGATGAATGGATAAAGAAGATGTGTCACATATATACAATGGAATATCACTCAGACATAGAAAGAAACGAAATTGAGCTATTTGTAATGAGGTGGATGGACCTAGAATCTGTCCTACAGAGTGAAGTAAGTCAGAAAGAGAAAAACAAATACCGTATGCTAACAGATATATATCGAATGTAAAAGAACCCAAAAATGGTTCTGAGGAACCTAGGGACAGGGCAGGAATAAAGACACAGATGTAGAGAATGTACTTGTGGACATGGGGACGGGGAAGGGTAAGCTGGGATGAAGTGAGAGAGTGGCATGGACATATATACACTACCAAACGTAAAATAGATAGCTAGTGGGAAGCAGCCGCATAGCACAGCAAGATCAGTTCTGTTCTCTGTGTTCACCTAGAGGGGTGGGATAGGGAGGGTGGGAGGGAGGGAGGCACAAGAGGGAAGAGATATGGGAACATATGTATATGTATAACTGATTCACTTTGTTATAAAGTAGAAAGTAACACACCATTGTAAAGCAATTATAGTCCAATAAAGATGTAAAAAAAATAAATAAAGATTTAAGAAAGAGCAGTTTAACAACAATAAGTGAAGAGTCATATGGTACATTAGAGGATATTCTAATCAGCAGAAGAAGTAATAGGGCTCGGCAGGTGCTTGGGAAAGCAGAATTTCATTGTAAATGCATTATACTGAAATTACAATGCAAATCAAGATGATTTTTTTCAGTCCTCATTTTAACTGAAACTAAATGTGTATCTCAATGGAGAAATTGCTCACTAACAAGTTTCATATTCCAATCTCCTAAATGTTTTGCTTTTACCTAATTTTAACTACTTTTTTTAAACTTTAATTTTTTGCTTGATATAAGCTTGAATAGAATGTAAAGACGTTTACCTGTATATCCCTGGATGTTGAAGACTACTGGTTGTCTCTCTATTTCCTGGTGTCCAGGCCATGCAGAAACAAGCCCAATTGTACGCTTTCCTTTTTCACTTGACTCAGTTTCACAGCTTGATATACCATCAGTTTCAAGATTCTTCTAAGTTTAGAAAATGAGTTTGACCATAACTTGGCACATATGAGATTCTTTTCCTTTGGTTTCTGGAAACATGACTACTGAAGCAAATGAACTATACTATTTGCTTCTAAAAACAGATAGGAAATAAGTGGAAAGTACATTGACTGTTTTGTTTCCTCAAAAATATACTCTCTTAGGGTAATCACTGCGCTGTCTACTAATGAGTTTGAGAGACTAATCTGACATTGATGTTTTTATGCAACATTTAATTGTTTCATGTTTAATTGCATTACAACAAAACCGACATCCATGGCAATGAAGATATAAAGGATACTTTATAAACTCAGAAAAGTAGAATGGAGTCACAGAGCAGATTTACCCATGGAAAAAAATTTACATGAAGTAGACTAACCATTTTATGTTAAAGACAGAGGACACCATAAGAAAGCAAAGGCCAGCAAATTAATTTTAAAAAGGGATTTTAAGAACCAGCAATAGATCCTAATTGATTGAAATCATAAACTATTCATTGCCTTTGTTTTAGAATAAGAATTGAGGTTTTAAATTTTGTCCCCCTGTCTTTTATCATATGTTAGATATACAATTAATGAAGTGTCACAAAAGTTTCAGGTAATAAAATGCACTATAATAAAACTATCAACATATTGATGTTCATTCTTGGTGGTTATAGTGGTTTAATTTCTCCTTTATGAAATGAGGAATTCATTTTTAGATGACCTACATATGGCAATTCTAAGCTTACTATGTGCGTTTTCACCCTGTGAAAATAATTTTTATTAAAATGAACAGAAATGAAATATCTGGTATGCAGTAGAGAGGTAATGTATATTTGATAAATGAAAAAAATAAATTTATAAATTGTCTTAGAGACTGCTGTGCACTAGGCCAAGATACTGAATTTGAAAAGAAGCATGAAATCCTGAAAGTCAATTTTTAATTTAATTTAATATTTTTAAAAGGATAAGAGGCATTATGAAAATTCTTCTTAAATTACTAGTAGTGGTAGTAGTGGCCCCAGGGAAAAGATTTAAGGGTAAAAGATGTGATTAAATTGATGTCTCTTAGACAAAGTTACCATATGTATGGGCCTAGAAAATATGATCTCATATAAACACACATCTATCAGTGGCTTCTATAAGTTATTAGCATATTTTTAACATCTAAATTTCTATAATATTAAGAAGTCAATTTATTTCGAAGTATTTATGTGGTGCATAGAAACACTAAACTGTTGATTTTAGGGAAAGCTAAAACGTGCAGGGATTCTTAAAATTTTACCTTCTCTTTGATTAAATAACTGAACAAATAAGTCAACAAAATTATATTATTGGCCAGCCACCTGGTAGGTAAGCAAATACAGAATCCCTCTCTTGATGAATTTTATGAGTTAGAGCACAAGACAGATATGAAACTGAATTTAAAGTGTGCTGCGTATACAGTGCTCTTGGTTATAGAACTAATCTGACCTGGGCATTTGTGAGAATTGCCTGAAAATGACATTTAAGTTGAGACTTTATTAATGGAGTTATCTGGGAAAGGAGAAAGAGGGGGAGAAAACAGGGGTTCAGGCAGAAGGAAGAGCAAGGCAAAGATCTCGAGGAAAAGTAGAATGTAGTTTGTCCAAGAAACGAAGTCCAGCATGGCTCGTGCATAGATTCAGGCAGGGAGTGGAAAGAAAGCAAATACGCAGGGGGAAGGTCACTGCCTCTCACAACAGTATATTGTGTGGAAATCACAAAGCTTGAAACATTGCATGATTCCCTCAAAATGATCTCAGAATGGGTTACGTCAGTAAATGTCAACCTCCAGTCAAATCCTCTTTCTGTATGGCTTTCTTCTTCTGGAAAGGACTTACCCGAGGCCAACCTGCTGGTTGGTGGCAGTCTTCTAAACCTCCCCACCATACTTGCAGCTAAGTTGTGCCAGAGCTCTGGAAGATGATATGTCTGGAAAGTCCCATTGGAGGGCATCACATTTTTTTTTTCCCAGAATAAGTGCTAAGCATTTATTCTTTTCTTTTTTTTTTAACATCTTTATTGGAGTATAATTGATTTACAATGGTGTGTTAGTTTCTGCTTTATAACAAAGTGAATCAGCTATATATATATATATATATATATATATCCCCATATCTCATCCTATGTTCTTCAAAAACAACTTTTTTTTATATTCCATATATATGTGTTAGCATATGGTATTTGTTTTTCTCTTTCTGACTTACTTCACTCTGTATGACAGACTCTAGGTCCATCCACCTCACTACAAATAACTCAATTTCATTTCTTTTTATGGCTGAGTAATATTCCATTGTATATATGTGCCACATCTTCTTATCCATTCATCTGTCGATGGACACTTAGGTTGCTTCCATCTCCTAGCTATTGTAAACAGAGCTGCAATGAACATTGTTAATACATGACTCTTTTTGAATTATGGTTTTCTCAGGGTATATGCCCAGTAGTGAGATTGCTGGCTCATATGGTAGCTCTATTTTTAGTTTTTTAAGGAACCTACATACTGTTCTCCATAGTGGCTGTATCAATTTACATTCCCACCAAGAGTGCAAGAGTGTTCCCTATTCTCCACACCCTCCCCAGCACTTATTGTTTGTAGACTTTTCGTGATGGCCGTTCTGACTGGTGCGAGGTGATACCTCACTGTAGTTTTGATTTGCATTTCTCTAATGATTAGTGATGTTGAGCATCCATGAATGTGTTTGTTGGCAATCTGCATATCGTCTTTGGAGAAATGGCTATTTAGGTCTTCTGCCCATTTTTGGATTGGGTTTTTTGTTTCTTTGATGTTGAGCAGCATGAGCTGCTTGTATATTTTGGAGATTAATCCTTTGTCAGCTGCTTCATTTGCAAATATTTTCTCCCATTCTGAGGGTTGTCTTTTGGTCTTGTTTATGGTTTCCTTTGCTGTGCAAAACCTTTTAAGTTTCATTAGGTTCCATTTGTTTATTTTTATTTTTTTGGGTTTTTTTTTTTGTGGTACGCGGGCCTCTCACTGTTATGGCCTCTCCTGTTGCAGAGCACAGGCTCCGGACGCGCAGGCTCAGCGGCCATGGCTCATGGGCCCAGCCACTCCGCGGCATGTGGGATCTTCCCGGACTGGGGCATGAACCCATGTCCCCAGCATTGGCAGGCGGACTCTCAACCACTGTGCCACCAGGGAAGCCCTATTTTTATTTCTACTTCTCTAGGAAGTGGGTCAAAAAGGATCTTCCTGTGGTTTATGTCATTGAGTGTTCTGCCTGTGTTTTCCTCTAAGAGTTTTATAGTGTCTAGCCTTACATGTAGGTCTTTAATCCATTTTGAGTTGATTCTTGTGTATGGTATTAGAGAGTGTTCTAATTTCATTCTTTTACATGTAGCTGTCCAGTTTTCCCAGAACCACTTATTGAAGAAGCTGTGTTTTCTCCATTGTATATTCTTGCCTCCTTTATCAAAAATAAGGTGAACATACGTGAGTGGGTTTGTCTCTGGGATTTCTATCCTGTTCTATTGGTCTATATTTCTGTTTTTGTGCCAGTACCATACTATCTTGATTACTGTAGCAAGGTAGTATAGTCTGAAGTCCGGGAGCCTGATTCCTCCAGCTTCGTTTTTTGTTTCTTAAGATTGCTTTGGCTATTCAGGGTCTTTTGTGTTTCCATACAAATTGTTAAATTTTTTGTTCTAGTTCTATGAAAAATGCCCTTGGTAGTTTGATAGGGATTGTGTTGAATCTGTAGATTGCTTTGGGTAGTAGAGTCATTTTCACAATGTTGATTCTTCCAATCCAAGAACATGGTATATCTCTCCGTCTGTATCATCTTTAATTTCTTTCATCAGTGTCTTATAGTTTTCTGCATGCAGATCTTTTTTCTCCATGGGTATGTTTATTCCTAGGTATTTTATTCTTTTTGTTGCAATGGTAAATGTGAGTGTTTCCTTAATTTCACTTTCAGATTTTTCATCATTAGTGTGTAGGAATGCCAGAGATTTCTGTGCATTAATTTTGTATCCTGCTACTTTACCAGATTCATTGATTAGGTCTAGAAGTTTTCTGGTAGCATCTTCAGGATTCTGTATGTATATTATCATGTCATCTGCAAACAGTGACACCTCTACTTCCTCTTTTCTGATTTGGATTCCTTTTATTTCTTTTTCTTCTCTAATTGCTGTGGCTAAAACTTCCAAAACTGTGTTGAACAATAGTGGTGAGAGTGGGAAACCTTGTCTTGTTACTAGTCTTAGTGGAAATGGTTTCAGTATTTCACCATTGAGAACGACGTTGGCTATGGTTTTGTCATATATGGCCTTTATTATGTTGAGGTAAGTTCCCACTGTGCCTGCTTTCTGGAGGGTTTTTATCATAAATGGGTGTTGAATTTTGTCAAAAGCTTTTTCTGCATCTTTTGAGAAGATCATATTGTTTTTCTCCTTCAGTTTGTTAATATGGTGTATCACATTGATTGATTTGCGTATATTGAAGAATCCTTGCATTCCTGGGATAAACCCCACTTGATCATGGTGTATGATTCTTTTAATGTGCTGTTGGATTCTGTTTGCTAGTATTTTGTTGAGGACTTTTGCATCTATATTCATCAGTGATATTGGCCTGTAGTTTTCTTTCTTTGTGACATCCCTGTCTGGTTTTGTTAACAGGGTGATGGTGGCCTCGTAGAATGAGTTTGGGAGTGTTCCTCACTCTGCTGTATTTTGGAAGAGTTAGAGAAGGACAGGTGTTAGTTCTTCTCTAAATGTTTGACAGAATTTGCCTGTGAAGCCATCTGGTCCTGGGCATTTGTTTGTTGGAAGATTTTTAATCACAGTTTCAGTTTCGGTGCTTGTGATTGGTCTGTTGATATTTTTTATTTCTTCCTCGCTCAGCCTTGGAAGATTGTGCTTTTCTAAGAATTTGTCCATTTCTTCCAGGTTGACGATTTTATTGGCATATTGTTGCTTGTAGTTATCTCTCATGATCCTCTGTATTTCTGAAATGTCAGGTGTTACTTCTCCTTTTTCAGTTCTAATTCTGTTGATTTTAGTCTTTTCCCTTATTTTCCTGATGAGTCTGGCTAATGGTTTATCAATTTTGTTTATCTTCTCAAAGATCCAGCTTTTAGTTTTATTGATCTTTTCTATCGTTTCCTTCATTTCTTTTTCATTTATTTGTTATCTGATCTTTATGATTTGTTTCCTTCTGCTAACTTTTGGGTTTTTTTGTTCTTCTTTCTCTAATTGCTTTAGGTGTAAGGTTACGTTGTTTATTTGAGATGTTTCTTGTTTCTGAGGTAGAATTGTATCTCTATAAGCTTCCCTCTTAAAATTGCTTTTGCTGCATCCCATAAGTTTTGCGTCATCATGTTTTCATTGCCATTTTTTTCTATTTTTTGATTTCCTCTTTTTTGAGCTATTTTTTGGTTTCCTCTTTGATTTCTTCAGTGATCTCTTGGTTATTTAGTAGTGTATTGTTTAGCCTCCCGTGTTTGTATTTTTTACAGATTTTTTTCTTGTAACGGATATCTGATCTCATAGTGTTGTGGTCGGAAAAGATACTTGGTAAGATTTCAATTTTCTTAAATTTACCAAGGCTTGATTTGTGACCCAAGATATGATCTATCCTGGAGAATGTTCCTAGAGCACTTCAGAATAAAGTGTATTCTGTTGTTTTTGGATGGAAAATCCTGTAAATATCAGTTAAGTCCATCTTGTTTGATGTGTCATTTAAAGCTTGTGTTTCCTTATCTATTTTCATTTTTTCCTTGGTGCTTTTAATATTTTTTCTTTGTATTTAATATTTGATAGTTTGATTAATATGTGTCTTGGCATGTTTCTCATTGGATTTATCCTCTATGGGACTGCCTGTGCTTCCTGGACCTGATTGACTATTTCTTTTTCCATGTTAGGGAAGTTTTCAACTATAATCTCTTCAAATATTTTCTCAGTCCCTTTTATTTCTCTTTTTTTTCTCGGATCCCTATAATAAGAATGTTGGTGCATTTAATATTGTCCCAGAGGTCTCTGAGACTGTTCTCAATTCTTTTCATTCTATTTTGTTTATTCTGCTCTGCTGTAGTTATTTCCACTATTTTATCTTCCAGGTCACTTATCTGTTCTTTTGCCTCAGTTATTCTGCTCTTGATTCCTTCTAGAGAATTTTTCATTTCATTTATTGTGTTGTTCATCATTGTTTGTTTGCTCTTTAGTTCTTCTGGGTCCTTGTTAAATGTTTCTTGTGTTTTCTCCATTGTATTTCCAAGATTTTGGATCATCTTTACTATCATTACTCTGAATTATTTTTCAGTAGACTGCCTATTTCCTCTTCATTTGTTTGGTCTGGTGGGTTTTTACCTTGCTCCTGCATCTGCTGCGTGTTTCTCTGTCTTCTCATTTTGCTTAACTTACTGTTTTGGGGGTCTCCTTTTCACAGGCTGTGGGTTTGTAGTTCCTGTTGTTTTTGCTGTCTGCCCTCTGTTCCTAAGGTTTTACCAGGGGTTATGTAGACTTTCTGGTGGAGGGAAATGGTGCCTGTGTTCTCTTGGATGATGCTGGATCTTATCTTTCTGGTGGGCAGAACCACGTCTGTTTGTGTGTTTTGGGGTATGTGACCTTATTATGATTTTAAGCAGCTTCTCTGTTAATGGGTGGCTTGTGTTCCTGTTTTAGTAATTGTTTGCCATAGGGTGTCCAGCACTGTAGCTTGCTGGTTGTTGCGTAGAGCTGGGTCTTAGCATTGAGATGTAGATCTCTAGGAGAGTTTTCGCCGTTTTATAATACATGCGTCCGGGAGGCCTCTGGTGGACCAGTGTCCTGAACTAGGCTCTCCCACCTCAGAGGCTCATGCCTGACACCCGGCTGGAGCACCAAGACCCTGTCAGCCACACCGCTCAGAAGAAAAGGGAGAAAAAAAGAGAGAGA
>NW_020175670.1:8743849-8787809 GCF_003031525.2 Neophocaena asiaeorientalis asiaeorientalis
GGAGAGAGAGAGAGAGAGAGAGAGAGAGAGAGAGAAAGAAAGGAAGGAAGGAAAAGATAAAGTTACTAAAATAAAAAACAAAAACATAATTAAAAATAAAAAAATTAAAAAGTAATTAAAAAAAAGAAAGAAGAGAGCAACAAAAGCATAAAACAAATCCACCAGTGATAAGAAGCACTAAAAACTATAGTAAAAAGAAAACAAAGAAACAAACAAAAAAATGGACAGATAGAACCTTAGGACAAATGGTAAAAGCAAAGCTATACAGAGAAAATCATACAAAAAGCATACACATACACACTCACAAAAAGAGGAAAAGGAAAAAAATATGTATATTTAAAAAAAGAAGGTAGCACAACCAACTCAATAAACAAATTTGTCAATGATAATAAGCTCTAAATACTAAATTAAGATAAACATAGAACCAGAAACAAATTAGATGCAGAAAGCAAACCCCAAGTCTGCAGTTGCTCCCAAAGTTCACTGCCTCAATTTGGGATGATTTGTTGTGTATTCCCGTATTCCACAGATGCAGGTTACATCAAGTTGATTGTGGAGATTTAATTCACTGTTTCTGAGGCTTTTGGGAAGTCTGAGGTCTTCTGCCAGTGTTCAGTAGGTGTTCTGTAGGAGTTGTTCTACATGTAGATGTATTTCTGATGTATAGGGAGGAAGATGATCTCCACGTCTTACTCCTCCGCCATCTTGAAGGTCCCCTGGAGGGCATCACTTTTTTTTTTTTTTTTCCAGTACGCAGGCCTCTCACTGTTGTGGCCTCTTCTGTTGTGGAGCACAGGCTCCGGACGCGCAGGCTCAGTGGCCATGGCTCACGGGCCCAGCCGCTCCGCGGCATGTGGGATCTTCCCGGACCGGGGCACAAACCCGTGTCCCCTACATCGGCAGGCGGACTCTCAACCAGTGCGCCACCAGAGAAGCCCAGGGCATCACTTTTGAATAAAAGCCAAAGCCTTACTAAGAGAAATCATTTTTACCCCTTTAACCTTTCCCCACTTTTGCTGTCTGCAAAGTAGATATGAGTCCTGGATATGCAGTAAACACCTTACAACATGAGGATCAATCCTTGCATTTTAAGGATGGTGATGGGAAAGATAAAAAGAACCTGAGACTAGGCGGGGAGGATGGGACTTATTTTGCACTTGCTGTCACTGGCAGCCCCTAGTATTGTGCACTGCACAGATTATGTGGCCATACACAGATGCCTTACCTGTGATCCTATTAGTATGTCTCATTGAGCCCCCTTATCAGAACTGAGCTGTCTATTCCCATTCTTATTTAAGCTGCCAAAATGAATATTCTGATAACTACTACCAATCACATTTCCAACTTTCATATTTGATCTATAAATAGGTAAAATATAACATTGTTGAATGTTGAAAGCCTATGTATTGCCTGAAGAAACAATGTTTTTGACAGTCTGCTCTTTTTATGTGAATATATAATTAGTGTCTTAGAGTACTACTTTCTCCCCCAGGCAGTGTTCTTCTAAACAATTCAAATGTCATCTCCTCAGAGAGTCTTTCCCTGCTTCCTTCAGGCGAAATTAGTTATTTCCAGGGCTCCTAAGGAACCCTAGGCATTGACCACTTATCACATTCTCTTACAATTCTATGTTTGTATCTCCATCTTTCCTGTCAACCTGTGAGCTCTATGGGTACTATTTTATCATATTTATTTTGTATCCCTATTGCCTAGAATGTTATACTATTAGCTTAGAATATTAGTGCTAGTAGTAATGTTCATTATTCTCTGTTGCATTGAAATTTTATTTTAATGAGCACTTATATAGTGCTTACCATATTCCTGACACTGTTTTAAATACTTTATAGGCCTTGTATGATTTAGTGAATTTTATACTCATAACTCCCCATTGAGGTAGACACTGTTATCATCTGTGTTTTATGGATGAGGAAATTGTGACCTAGAGGACTGAGGTAACATTCTCAAGGTCACAGATCTATTTAGTTATGGAGTTTGGATTAAAACCCAGATAACAATGTTTGTGTTTGAAATAGTGTCTCAGAATCAAATTTCAGATCAAGGAAACCTTAGAAATAATCTAATTTCCTTTGATATACAAAGAAATATTGTATATGACATAGAAATAGAGGCATAGAAATATTAGGTGACTTACTAAGTGTCAGAATGTTGACTTAGTAAGTGTCAGAATGTTAGCTGGTAAGAGCTGAGACTCTGGTCCAGCTCTCCTGATTTACAGGTTAGTGCTGCTTCATTTGGCTCCCCAAACTGATTTTGTGTCAGAATCATCTGGGAAATTGCTGTGATAATCCAGATTCTAGAGTCCACTTTCCAAAGATTCTGATTTAGAATATAGACTTTTAAAAATATTCACAAGATAAATTTAATTGTAAGACAGGTTTGAAAATTGTGAGTCAGTAGTATATGCATATCTGTCTAGGTTTGGTCAGAAAAATAGAACCAGCACAACTATTATGGGAAAAAGGTATTTAACATAGGGATTAAGATTTACATGAATTAGGGAGAAGCTGGGGTAATAAAGGTCTGGAAGAGGTAGAAAGAGGATCAAAGAAACAGCCAGTAATGACATTGGCCAGAAGCACTGGGGTATGTGGAGCAGACAGAACTTAGGGGGGAATCTGAGAAGCTACCATAACTATAACACGAGAGCATCTGAGAGGTCTGTGAAGTCTCTACGTCTGGGTGCCACAACCTCTATGGTTAGTGGCTTTTACTTCACTTCTATTTTCCAAATCATACAGAAGTTCCTCTCACTGGCAAACTCTAACCCACAGTCACATACACAAGTTGGAAGATACTGAGAATGTAGTCACTCCTTTAGAAGGGAGATAGGTGGTGCCGAGTGAACAACAGATTCAGTGCCTCCCTGATCCTCAGCTCCTGTGTTCACATCCTTGTATGATCCCCTCCCCTTAAGAGTGAGCAGGACCCGAGAGTTGTTTCTACAAAATATGACAAAGGTAATGGGATATATGTGATTATATGGGTTGGCCAAAAATTTCGTTCGGGTTTTCCCATTACATCTTATGGAAAAACCCAAACAAACTTTTTGGCCAACCCGATATTCACGTGATTATCTAAGACTGTAGTACCTCTCTTGCAGGAGTCTCTTCATCATTGGCTCTGAAGAAGCAAGTTGTTATGAATTCTATAGCTGCAGGGATATGAATGTTGCCAATAACTATACAAGTGGGCAAGGGGCCTTTTCCTAGTCGAGCCTCAGGTGAGACCCTACCCCAGCGTTTTGATTGTAACTTCATGTGAGAATATAAAGCAGAGAATACAGCTAAGCTATACTCAGAATCTTGACTCCCCCAAACTGTGAGATAATAAATGTGTATTATTTTAAGCCTGTAAGTTTGTTGTAATTTATTACATAAAATTGGATAACTAATATGACAGACAGTCTGGTACAAAAACACCTAATAGATTGCTGACATTACTAAAACCTGAAATGTGGACCATTAGCTTTGGGAACAAGTAGTGAGCGGGGAGGGATTTTCATTGGATATGGAAAAATGGTGAGCTGTTTTAGTGAGTGACATTTTTGGTAAAACTCAGTGTGCTGTGACTTAGAAGAAAGTATATAGAGTGAATAATCTTGTAACTGTTTTAGGTGCTATTGAGACAAAATAATGAAATGGGAGCTGGTTGCAACTAACTGCATTTGACAAGACACTCAATAAAGAAATAAGCTTGGGGGAAAACAAAGTGTTTGCAAGCAGAATTTAGAGTGAATGTAAATAATTCAGAAATTGCAGTGCTGTAAATGATACTACTTGTCAACAAATCCAAAGTGTGGCCATTATGGCCTAGCTTCAGTTTAAAGACCAAATCAAAGCTGTGGCTGTATGCAGCCTTTGTTAGGACCTGGGAAGAGTTTAAGAGGATATTTAGTAGATTCTTTCATTTGGAAAAAAGGCTAAGGATATGGTCCTACAAAAGCCCAATGGATCCATAATTAAATCTATAGAAAGAAGCATGTCTTAAAAAAACAACTCTGGGGTGGATTTGGGCACATATAATTGACTAGAATCAAATACGTAGAGTTGTGTTTGAGACAGAGTGCTTGAGAGAGCTATGTTGCCAGCCTAAACACAAAGGATCAGAGATGTATTTGAGATGCAAAAGGACCTCTTGTTCTCACAAAAAAGCATATGTTCTCCCTTGACCTTTTCAGAGGTAGATGTCCAAAATGGTGAAAGAGGAAGGACCTCATAGAGAGCAGAGCCAAGCACTATGCAGAACAATGGACCAGAGAGCTATTCCTGGTAGAATAACTGGAACCTAATGAAGGAAAATGACCCTCCCCAGAGTAGAGCAAACTTGCAACATTTTCCAGCAGTATTTCAGAAATTTTGGGGAGTGGTAATTGCTATGGGCTGGGAAGTCTTCTGTTTCAATGGAAATGTTATCTTAGTTATTCTGTCCATCTTTCACATTGGATGTTGGGCATATAACTTGCCTCTTTAGTTCCTATGTCTCTGGATTCAGTTGGAGACCTCTGTCTCTCTCCCTCTCTGTCTCTGTCGCTATATCTGTCTCTCTCTATATATATGTGTGTGTGTGTGTATATATATGTATCACAGCATTCTGGATTTAATGTCTGACCATGTCTGATGTCATGATTGGATGCGACATTTGGAATGTCTTCTTTTGGGAGTGGTATTTTGCATGAGGTAGGCACATACATAATTTTGAACAAGAAAGTGGAGTGTGATAGATTATATTATTTAGCAAATATTCACTTGTTTTTACCCCCACTTTCTTCAGAAAAGTGTATTTCCCTGCCCCATTGCTTTTGGACTTGGCATTATTACTTAATTGGTCAAAGGAGTGTGAGTAGAGGTGGCAGTGTGACAGTTATAGGTCTATACTTTAGAAGGCACCAGATATTTCTCCTTGTTCCTCAGGAAGCTATAGAATATCTTAATGAGAAGAACATAGCCCTGAGTGGCTGTTGTCCCTTCAGCCTTGGTCTAGAATGAATATACATGGAGTAGAGCCACAGACCTGTGAGTGTGAGAATAAATGTTTGTTGTTGTATGTCACCAAGTTTGGGGGTGGTTTGTCACCAAAAAAAGCTACCTGACACCAAGCTTAGTTAAATTCTTTGATTATGCTTGGGTTTATTCATATTCTGGCCTGCGACCTAATTGGAATACCCAGTCACTCTAATTCTTAGCAAATGCTTAATGCTTTATATGTAGATTCAAAACTATAGTAGAAACCATTATTCATTCATTCAAAAGTGTTCTAAACATATTAAGTACATAAGAGTAAAGGCCCATGATGGATGAGGCCAACTCTCAAAGGTTAAAAAAAAGTATATATATATGTATGTATGAATATGGAGAGGGAGGGAGGAAGGCGGGTGGGGGAGAGAGAGAGAGAGAGAGAGAGACAGAGAGGGGGAGAGAGAGTGAGAGAGATTGAATTTTGGCCACTTAAATCTTCATTGTCATTACTGCATCATCAGTGTGTACAACCCTAGGGGTAGGTAGGGAAGAAAACAGAAAGATACAAGGAACTATGAAGTAGAAAGTTAGAATGTTATAAACCAGGGAATCCATCTGTAGTTATAGTTGGAGCAACTTAAAAGGGTCCTCATCTTCGTATACCTTGGGATGGGTAGAAGTACATGGATTCAAGTTGCTCTGACTTCTGTTGTTAATGTTATTAGTGTACTTCCTGAACAGTGGAAAAAAATTCTATCTCTTCTTGTCATGTTGACAGCTTTTGCTACATAAATAGATAGCTATGTAGGCAGATACCAAGGTGTGAACTTCCCCCATGCATTTTAATTGGATGCTAGACTTGAAGTGTGGGATTGAGCATTTAAATGGTAAGGGTGCCCATCAAATAAGCCCAGATACCTGCTTTAACTCAGTAAAGTGGGCACTGCATAGTTAACAGTGGGACTAGTTTGTTATATATTAGCTTGTAGATCCCAGAAGCAGCCCTAAAGAGGGTGTTTTTGTGATCTATAGAGAAAATACATCTCTCCACATTTTTTTTTTTCTTGTTAAATCATTCCCAGAACAGACTGTTTTGGGAAACAAACTTTGAACTTTAAGTTTTCTTCAGACCAGAGATAAAAACCCTTTGATTACTTTTCCCCTAGAAGGTTTTAGGTTTTTTGGTGGTTTTTTTTGGTGATAGTGAAATATGAGTTGATGAATATTAATTGATTCATGATTAATCCATTGATTGATTAAATAAATATTTACTTAGTGCTTACAAGGTTACAGGCCCTAGAATCATCAGGTTGAAAGCACAGAAATCGCCACTGCTATCCTGAGGCTTATATTTGAAAAACCAGTAAACTAGTAAAAAGTGATATATATGAGATGATTATAAATTACAGTGTGTTGCAGAAACAAGGGACTAAGACAGGCCAAAGAAGTAGTCCCTGAAAAGGAGAAATTTAAGCCAAAGCCTAAAGTGGGAGAAAGGGGCTGGCACGTGCATATGGAGAGGAGTGCATTTTAGTAGAAAGAAAAGTGTGTGCAAAGGGCCTCAAGTGAGAAAAGCATGGTGTCTCCAAGGAAGAGCAAGGAGGATGATGAGCAAGGCCCAGGAGAAGGATGGTATAAGATAGGGTTGAGGTGATAGCTGGGAGCCAGGTCAAACAGAACCTTGTAGATCATAGGAAGGAGTTTTAGTCAATGCAATAGACAGCCTTTAAAGGGTCAGATAGTGATATGATTGGTTTATTTTAAGATATATTTGGTCAATGTATGGAAAGCGTATTGGAGGGCCAAGAATGGAAGTAGGGAGACCAGTTGGAAGGGATGCAGTAGGTCAGATGAAGGGGGATGGTGACCAGATTAAAGTGGATAAAATGGACTAGGAGAGACTCGGTGGAATCTAGGTATGTTTTAGAAGTAGATCTGATGCGACCCCATTGATGGATTATTTATTAAGGGTAAATAAGAGAAAAAGAGGATCTGCCTCATGAATTTCTGATTTGAGCCATTTAGTGAAATGAAATTATGATGGGCAGAAGTTGAAAGTTCCATTTTAAGATGTCCCTGAAGCATCTAAGTATTAAAGTCAAATAATTGTGTGTATCTGTTGGGAACTCCAAGGAGAAGACTGAACTGGAGATTTAAATGTGGTAGATATCACCAAAAATGTGTATTTAAAGCTCTGAGATTCTGGAGATAGTCAGTTGACAGAGTAGAGAGATAAGAGAAGAATGCCTAAGATGGAACCCTGAAGAACCAGAGCATTAGAAGATTGGTTTTGGGATGATAAACCAGCAATGGAGATGGTACAGCCAGTGTAGAAAAAAATGATGCCGTGTGGTATGATTAAACACACATACTCCTTTAAATGAGAGCAAAATCATGAGCAGGAGGGACGTTCCTTGTATTTACAGAGAAGACACAGAGAAAAACAAATTTCGCTCTGAACCACAGACTCTGTTCCTAAAGACTAACTTCCCAGTGCCCTGGTTTGGCATTTCATGTCTTCAGCAATCTCACTCAGACATTTCCTTCCATATCCACATGTAAAAATTTTCCCCTCCCAAGCCTTTCTCTTCTATTGAGAAGAGATACCTAGGAGGGATGGCCTTTGATTGGGTGACCAAAAAATTTATGGACCAAATTTGCACCCTTTTGAGAGTAAAAAGGGAGATGATGATGATGATAATAATAGTAATAATAATAATAATAATATTAAAAAATTGATGTAAACCTAGAATTTCCTGGGCAAACCTGGACATGTACCCATATAAGCTTTTGAGAATATTGAAATTGGATATTTGCTGTTTTCAGTGCTCTCCTCACTTTTATACATTGCAGTTGTTCTTCAGGTGCTGCCCCAAACTCTGAGAGTTTAGTTTTCCTTTTCTGGATTACGGCAAGCTACTTTTAGCAGTCCAGTTGTGCCAGTTGTCTCTGGGTATCTCCCATGTTTCTTAAGTTTCCAAATTTCCTCCCAATGAAGAAACCTAACATACCTATTATAAACCAAATTGCTTATACCCAAATCCATGCTAACCATTGATTACTAATTGGTTCATGTATTTCCTTTTATAAAAAGCAATAGAATCTGCATTGTAAAGAGGACATTCAGAGACAATGCATTTAACCCAGGAGACGGTTCATTGTGAAACATTCAGGCATTGAAAAAGGTAGAAGCGGGTAATTTTGAGCATCCAGAACTTCTCATGCTCCATTTTTTTCTACTGTAGAATTTGCTGCCTATTGAATATCCTTATAGTTCCAGTCCTGGACTACATAAACGTTAGATGGGATATTAAAGATGTCAAATTTATCCTGCAGAAAGGATGACTTTTAAGCATACTGAAATCATGTTATATTCCTTAAGAAGCTAGATCTTTTACTTGTTACAGGAAGTATTTCTATACTTCTTGTTCTGTAAAGAAAGGAAGCCTTTTGAGACAAGAGCATCCATGCCCACAGTAAAGGTTTAACCTTCCGCAGCAGGACATAGAGATAATTGCTTGGCCTTTTCACTGTTTCAGTCCATCCTGTGTTTCTCATTTGTGGCTACTGTCTGCCATTTGCTTATGTGGTACTGACTAATCCAAAGACTAAGGCTAAAGCCATTTGTCTGCAAGCAACTTAGACAATTTGATTCCTTTCCTTTGTATTCTTGGAATTCTCCCAGGCCCCTCTGTGGGCAATTTTTTTCTTTTTCTTATTTTTTCCCTTTGAAACAGCTGACTCTTTTTGTCTTTCATTGTCAATTTATTTTATAATCATTCTGTTTTCCTCCCACTCAAGGGAGAAACATTCTAAAAGTTCAGGAAAGAAGGAGGACCTCGTGAAGTCTCTATAGTTAAAAATTTTCAGGCTCCAATGATGATGGCTTAGATTTGGGATAAGTATATAGCTATAAAGTTTTAGATTTGGGTTTGTGTATTATGTGTATGAAATAAAAGAACGTTACCTGTTTTGTCTAACAATTCTTTAAACCACATGCTAAGTGATTAGAAAAAACTTTTGACTTTCACTGTCACTAACCTTCCAGAATAGAATAAGGTTAAAAATAATTAATGTGTAGGCAAACCAGTAGGAATGATGAGAGAGACTATAAAGTAGGTTAGAAGAAAATCTCTAATGACTCGCTTTGTCACTTGAGCACATTCTGAACCTCGTTGGTTTTGAAAAAACTGTCGCTTTTTGGATTGAGAGGAAAAAAATATTTTATTGAAGTATAATTGACTTAAAATATTATATTAGTTTCAGGTGTACAACATAGTGATTTGATTTTTTTATATATTATGAAAGAGAAAATATATTAAACTTGTGTCAACTGTCCACTAGTTTCTTCCTCTCTGTCTGTCTTTGGTCTAGTTGCAGTAAAACTGGGACCATGCCAAATAGGGATATATTCTTAGAAAGAAAGTTTTTGAGTCAAAAGAGCTGACTCTAGAATTTTTTTAATAAGCATGGTGAAAATCCAGATCAAGTAATGTGCTAGTACTGAGTGTCACATTAAGGAAATGGAACTGCATAATTATGAAAAGTAGAGAAGACAAAAACTTTTGGAACTATACATCTCCACTTGAAAGAGTCTCGGGAAGGCTGTGGTTACACTATTAAAGAGGGAATTAGAAACTAGATGACAAGTTCTATGTGAATTTGGTTATGGAGCACATTGCAGAGTCAGCAAGTCTATCTTAGAGAATGAATTACAGAATGAATGCATGGTCATAAAAATAGAGTTAAGGTAAGAATATCTAATGGTAGCTATAGTAGTGGACCAAGAGTGGAAGGAATGAGTAAAAATTTTAGATTTGGAAAGGCAAATCCTCCCTCTAAACCATAAATTTCTGATACACAGTTGAGTTCAGAAGTCAAAAAAAAAAAAAAAGAGCTAGAAATTGTGTCACTATTGTGACATTTTATTTTCTAGAGGAAAGGTGTTATCAGATTCTCAAAGAATCTTTTTTTTTAAATTTTGGCTGCACTGCGTGGCTTGTGGGATATTAGCAGAGTCCTAACCACTGGACAACCAGGGAATTCCCTCAAAGAATCTTTGTGATGTAAAAAAGGTTTGAAGTCTATTTGAGCCCTATAGATGCACATATTCGTAATATTCTATGGCAACTAGAATAATGGGATTTAGGAAATCTTTTGTTTCAATACAACTTCCCTATTGCTTAAAAACAAATTGCTTCACAAAAATGTATGGAGGTTCCTCAAAAAATTAAAGATAGAACTACCATAAGACCCAGCAATTCCACTCCTGGGTATTTATCCAAAAAACCAAAGCCAAAACAAAAAACACTAACTCGAAAAGATATATGCACCCCCATGTTCACTGCAGCATTATTTACAATAGCCAAGACATGGAAACAACCTAAGTGTCCACCAAAGGATGAATGGATAAAGAAATTGTGGTATATAAATACAGTGGAATATTCAGCCATTAAAAAGAAAGAAAATCTTGCCATTTGCAGCAATATGGATGGACCTTGAGAGCCTTATGCTAAGTGACTTAAGTTAGAGAAAGACAAATACCATACGATCTCATTTATATGTAAAAATGAACAAACAAGCTCATAGATACAGAAAGCAGATTAGTTGTTGCCAGAGGTGGCGGGTGGGAGGGTGAGCAAAATGGGTGAAGGGTGTCAAAAGTTACAAACCGCCAATTACAAGATAAATAGGTCATGGGGGTGTAATGCACAGCATAATGACTATAGTTAATAATATTATATTGTATATTTGAAAGTTGCTAAGAGAGTTGATCTGACAAGTACTTGTCATAAGAAAAAAAAGTTTCTAACGATGTATGGTGACAGATGTTAACTAGACTTATTGTGGTGATCATTCTACAGTATATACAAATATCAAATCATTATGTTGCATACCTGAGGATAATATAATGTTATATGTCAATTATATCCCAATTTAAAAAAATGAGGACCAACCTAGGAATACACTGTTAGCATTTCTTGGAAAAAAAATTTCTTCAGGGCTAGAGCTCCTATTACTCCAGTGTTGAATGGGCATGTCAACTAAGGCATACTAGTGGTGGAACAATTATGTCAGATACATAACTTTGGGTAAGAAATGAAATTAATATCTGTATGCAACTGATTTTGAAGATTCTGCTAACCAGAGCTTTATTCATAGACTGCCTACTGTCTGTCCACGTATCCCCTGGGCCATTTTCCTGCTCTGGTCTTCACTGGTAACTATAGAAGGCAAAGACCACTTCATATTTGTCCATACTTCTCTTTATTGTATTACCAAATGACCATTAATGGGACTATGTAAATGAACCCTACTGGTCATTGAAACCAGATTTTTACCTGTAAGCAAATGCTTCCTCTGGAAAACATAACTGACTTAAAATAACTTGGCTCTGGTGCCTTTTCCTTCCCACTTGCGAGGCCTTAGGGATGACCCTCCTTTATCAGTCATTAAGTTCTTATATTCAGGAACTTTTGGTGAAGGGAGAACGCTACATTGCATTTTCATCCTGCCACATGTTATGATACATATAGCCTTGTTTTATAAATGTTTATCAAAACTGTCAGTTACTAGAGATTGAAACTGGCATTTCTATTCTTTACTCTTCAGTGACTCACAGAAACTTATCCTTTGACTCATCCATACACTTAAATCTTTTCACACTTAAAAAAAAATGTTCTGGAAATAAAATGTAGGCTATTTGTGTTCTTTCCAAAATTAGTCCAAGAAGTAGGTACAATAAAGCTATTTGCACTGTATCAACACTCTCCGGATGGTAAAAGGAAAAAAAAAGTGCCCAGTCCACATGCCCTGCTTCCTCTCCTCTTTCTGAATGTTCAGCATAATAATAATTGTTGGTCTTAAAGTTGAAGATATTTCATTGGCCTTTAAGCTGTACTGAAAACAAGAATTAATAAAAAATGATATTATTTGAATCACCTTTTGTTTGGGAAATATCTGGGTTTTTCTCCCTCTATAGCAAACTCATCCATATCCATTTACTTCAATTATTTCCACTAGGGCATCAAATTCCAAATTTTGTTGCCAAATTGCCCTCTTTGAGCTTCAGACCAGTACACACAACTCCTTTCCTAATAGCCACATTTATTATTAGAGTGATGTTGTAAAAGTGAAAATTAAATTATATCACTCTGTTGTTTAGTCATCCACTGACTTCCTATTTTTTGGATACAATTCAGTATCTTAGTGGAGTATAAGAGTCTGTATCATGTTGGCTTCCACTTAGCTTTCTGGCCTCAACTTTTATCTCTCTTCTCCCTTTGGGGCAAAGCATGGATATGCACCCTTTCTGGGCATAAAAGGAAGATTCTATTTCTCATTCACTCTTGCTCCTAAGTTGGGAACAAATGAGCACTTTTCATCAATGGAATGCGAATGAGAGGGATGGACCCCATTTGCAATACCAGCGTTTCCCATATGATCCACTCTCTTTCTTGGAGGAGAAGAGTTCTCAAATGGCAAACCCACCTAATGGAAAGAGTCTGTATGCCTGAATCATCGCTTGGTGGAGAAACACCCAGAAGAGGAATCTGACCGGCTTTAGACAGCAGTGAGACATACATTTTCATCCTGTTACGTTGTTGAGACGTTGTATTATTTACTAGAGCATTTGTGTTTTTTCATCCTAATAAGCGTCCATCTCAAGGTGCTTTTTACATTCAGTTTCTTGATCACATCTAACTCTCTCCTGTTACAGGGTCTTTAGTACATGTTAATCTTACCACCAGGAATGCTCCTTCATCTACTCTTTGATTAATTCCTGCTCATTTTCCAGCTATCAGCTTAAATCTGCAATCTATATTGTTTCCTTATTACACTAAAAAAATCTGTACTTTTCTTTAGTAAAATTAAATACACACAATACATTAAAATTTGTATTGTGTGTGTATATATATATTTAATTTTGCATTGAAACAGGAAACTATAAGCTCCATTTTCTTTGGTTTAGCCCTATCTCATAAAAATTCTGCTAATGCCAGAGGTTGCAACCTTGAACTAATAGTTGTTCACAAAGTATATGGGGCAAATAAATAGTTGTTGACTCAGCTACAGTGGGGAAACATGACTCCGAGATAAAGAAGCATTCATAGATAGCTGGTAAAAATAAAGGCTAACGGGCTTCCCTGGTGGCGCAGTGGTTGAGAGTCCGCCTGCCGATGCAGGGGACACGGGTTCGTGCCCCGGTCCGGGAGGATCCCACGTGACGCGGAGCGGCTGGGCCCGTGAGCCACGGCCGCTAAGCCTGCGTGTCCGGAGCCTGTGCTCCGCAATGGGAGAGGCCACAACAGCGAGAGGCCCGCGTACGGAAAAAAAAAATAAAAATAAAAATAAAGGCTAACGTCTCAAAGCCCTTTGAATTAGAGGTTAAGACTGTACATCTTTACCCGTATTGTATGAAAGACCTCTTCATATCAAACCTACACCTGTTCCATATCTTGTAATCATAAAAATGTGCTAGTTTATAAGAAGTCCACTTGAGACATCTAGATTTTATTAATGTTATGTTCTGTGAAATATTAATACACACTAAATGGTTATCTTGGAAAAAATCAGCATTTAACCATCAGGATAGAAGGTAAAAATCTTTAGGCTCTAACACATGGTCCATGATCTAAGTGTGGTTATCTATCCACTGAAGGGAATCCTGCCCTTAGAGATAAAAGCCTCAAATGAGATTATGATATATAGGGAACACCTAGGAATTGATAGTCTGAGCATATAGGTCTTTTCCTGAAATTCAGTCAAAGAAGGTATACAGAAAAGAACATTTTTGGCTAGACTGAAATATTCTAAATATGAGCAGAACTTCACTTGGTTAGAGATATAGTTAGATAGATACAAATTTGATCCAGTTCACAAAATATCGAAAGCTAGGATATGCTTATAAAGGAATGATCACTTCTTAAAAGGCTAACTCTCTGAATTGTGTCCTAGCAAATATCACAGTTTCTTGGGCTGAGCTGATAGCACAATCTTCTAATCACTCATTCATTCATTCAATAAATATTGATATATATGGAGTTACTCAGGTTCTGTTTTATGTATTATGAATAAAAAAGTATACAAAGCTGACAAAATCTTCTGCATTCTTGGATCTAATATACTAGTAGGGGATGACCAATGATAAATTAAAATGAGTATATTACCCAGAAAATTAGAAGGTAATAAGTGCTATGGATAAAAATTAAAAAGGAACATTGACAGCAATTTTTTGGGTGGGGGAGTTATGCATGAAATTTAAAATAGCATGATCAGGGAAGGCCACACTAAAAGATAAAATATAAGCAAGGCTTGAGGCCGGTGAGGCAGTCACCTATGCATGTACCTGGGGAAAGACAAATCCAGGTAGTAAAAACAGGAAGTGTAAAATCCTGATCAGGATCCAAATTTTAGAAAAGAATTCTTGAGTGTCATTTTTTTCCTCAGCATCTCTGGTGCACAGGTTTACGCAGAGAGTCAAAAATATTGTGAATGCTGCAATTCTTAAGTTGGGAATGGAATCATGGTTGCTCATTTTATAATTACCCTTTATAGCTCATACCTACATTGTATACATTCTGTTGCACTATGTACCATGTATTTGTATCATACACACACACACATATCACACGTGCACACATATTTGGGTAATGCTAGCTGCTGAACCAATAATCCTCCGAAGTATAAACTTCAGTATAAGACTGAAGTTTATTTCTTACTCATGTGAAAATCAGGGTATTCCCATCTTTAGGTGATGATTTTAAAGACTGAGATTCCTTCCATCTCATAGCTCTGTATTGGCAGACAAGGAAAGAACTGAGTCCAATTGGCAACTACTTTTAAAGAAGCCAAAGTATTTTTAAATTGTTAAATATATAATACATATGAAAAAGTGTACATATAATTTTAAGACAAATAAAATGAATACCCTTATATCCTCTATGCAGTTAAAGAATCAATTATTATTGGGCCTTCAGAGTCCCACCCCAATCATTTGTTCCTTCACCCAGAGGAAATCACTATCCTAAATTTTCTGTTAATCATATTTTTGGAATTTGCCATTTATATGGGCACCTCTATTTAATGTGCTATACCATCTTTTCCTGCTTTTAAGCTATATAATTGGAATACTATTGCATATATTCATCTCTGACTTGGTTCTTTCATTTAATATTGTTTTTTTGTTTGTTTGTTTGTTTGTTTTGCGATGCGTGGGCCTCTCACTGCTGTGGCCTCTCCCATTGCGGAGCACAGCCTCCCGATGCGCAGGCTCAGCGGCCATGGCTCACGGGCCCAGCCGCTCCGCGGCGTGTGGGATCTTCCCGGACCGAGGCACGAACCCGTGTCCCCTGCATCGGCAGGCGGACTCTCAACCACTGCGCCACCAAGGAAGCCCTTAATATTGTTTTATGATTCATCCATGTTGATACTTGTGGTTATAAGTTACTAATTTCACAAGTGCTTATTATTCCACTGTATGAATGTACCACAATATAGTTTTAATTTATCCTTAAATGAACATTATATCACTTTTTCCTCCAGTTTTTTTTGTTGTTGTTGTTTTGTTTTTGTTTTTTTGGCTGTGTTGGGTCTTCGTTTCTGCGCGAGGGCTTTCTCTAGTTGCGGCAAGCGGGGGCCACTCTTCATCTCGGTGCCCGGGCTTCTCACTATGGCGGCCTCTCTTGTTGCGGCGCACAGGCTCCAGACGCGCAGGCTCAGTTGTTGTGGTTCACGGGCCCAGTTGCTCCGCAGCGTGTGGGATCTTCGCAGACCAGGGCTCGAACCCATGTCACCTGCATTGGCAGACAGATTCTCAACCACTGCGCTACCAGGGAAGCCCCATTTCCTCCAGTTTTGAAATATCTCTTGCTACTACACATATACCAGCAATTCTCTAGGGTATTGTTTTGGATATTTTTTATACACCTCTTCAGGTTCTTTTACTTTCATATGTATCTTTAGCATTTTATGAACCTCAGCTACGGCCAAGGTTGATACGTTATGCTGATCAGCCATATACCTGAATCCCCAGACTCTTCCTGCCACTTTTGGGCTTGAGAAGTGACTGTCACAGAGCGAGGTATCTCTTGTAGGGCAAACTTTGACCAATGAAATAAAGAAACTAGGAAGGAATAGATGGATAAATTCTCTGTCCCTTCTTTCATTCCCTGGCCTGTTCTAATGCATGTTTTCTTGTGTAGAGCCTTTTCAGAATCATCCCATATGACCAAGTGGGATGCAGCAGCTGTCAAACAACAGCTGTTGATCTCTAGTTGCGGCAAGCGGGGGCCACTCTTCATCTCGGTGCCCGGGCTTCTCACTATGGCGGCCTCTCTTGTTGCGGCGCACAGGCTCCAGACGCGCAGGCTCAGTTGTTGTGGTTCACGGGCCCAGTTGCTCCGCAGCGTGTGGGATCTTCGCAGACCAGGGCTCGAACCCATGTCACCTGCATTGGCAGACAGATTCTCAACCACTGCGCTACCAGGGAAGCCCCATTTCCTCCAGTTTTGAAATATCTCTTGCTACTACACATATACCAGCAATTCTCTAGGGTATTGTTTTGGATATTTTTTATACACCTCTTCAGGTTCTTTTACTTTCATATGTATCTTTAGCATTTTATGAACCTCAGCTACGGCCAAGGTTGATACGTTATGCTGATCAGCCATATACCTGAATCCCCAGACTCTTCCTGCCACTTTTGGGCTTGAGAAGTGACTGTCACAGAGCGAGGTATCTCTTGTAGGGCAAACTTTGACCAATGAAATAAAGAAACTAGGAAGGAATAGATGGATAAATTCTCTGTCCCTTCTTTCATTCCCTGGCCTGTTCTAATGCATGTTTTCTTGTGTAGAGCCTTTTCAGAATCATCCCATATGACCAAGTGGGATGCAGCAGCTGTCAAACAACAGCTGTTGTCCATTCTCAACTCTTCTTAAAGCAGTTACCAGTACAGTAACTCATCACCTTATATTACTTTCCATCTTTTCCTGTCTTGCTTTCATTTTTCCCTCACACTATTTGTCCTGGGATTGCAACTCCCAAATTAACCACTGGCATTAAGGCTCTGTTTTTTAATCCAGGTGAAAATAGTTACATCTATACAGTAATTTCTGGATCGTGGCTTATTAATCTGTTTTCCAAAATGTCCCAGCAGCAATGGATGAGGGTTCCCATTGTTTTACATTAGATCAACACTTGGAATTGCCCAACTTTTATATTTTGGCGGTTTGAAATGATATCTCCCTGAGTCCTGATTGTTACAGTTGTCTTCCATGACTGTTGTGACAAACAGTAAGAACAATTAGGCAAAGCTCCAGGCCCATGTCTTGGAAGACACTCAGTGGAAGTTAGTTGTTCCTGCTTTCTGGTCAGTTCCTATCACCATAAAGCTTTTGCTAAGGTGATGACTGAATTTATACTTCACTACTGAGACATCTTTACTTGAATATTTAAGAGGGTCCTGCAACTCAGTAGTGCCCAAATGAGCTGATCATTTACCATGTGCTCAACTCTCTCAATTGTGCTTCTTTTCATACGTCCTAACTTGGTTATCTTCCAGTCATCTAGATAGAGAACTGATACTTGCCTTTATTTTCCTTTTCTATACTTTCTTATCTCATATATCAGTAAATCTCATCAATCAAATTTATAATATGATGCAATATTCTACTTTTGTTCTATTCTTTAAGGATCGTAAATGGTTGTTTTTTTTTTTCACAGATGATCTGTGTCCTTGAAACTTCTTAAAAACAGGAAGATAGCATTTACATTGACGTTTCAACCTGGGGGCTGTGGTAGGAAGAGGAGGGCTTACTGGTAAGTTAAGAAACAAATTCCTAAAAAGGTACCACCCTTTACTAGCTTTCTTACCTTTTTACTTTTCACATTTGTTCCACTGATGACTTTTCCCTATGATCATAACCATATCTGAATTTTTGCATAATAAGCACAATATCAGTTTAATCTCTGAATCCTCCATAGAATTTAAGACAAGAACTAGAACTAGTAGACACTTAAACTTTTTTTTTAATAGATAAATTCTCATTTATTATTTAAAGTTTTGATTTGAATGAAAAGGATCTAGAAACTGAATTATACTGAATATAGGACATTAGCATTATCCTTTTTGTTCATATTTATAAAGACCCAAATCATAAGTTCTTTTGTATGAAAAAACCTTGTTTTCCCTTCTTATGCATTTGTGATCCATTTTATTCCCTCATTTCTGTTTTTTAAATTGCACTTCCATTTCTTTTCTTCTAAATTTTCTCTTTATCAAATTTATTTGAACATTTTCAGCTTTTCAATGATAATAAAAAAACTTCTACATCATCATGGAGATGTTTTTATCTTGGAGAATGATCGTAACATTTTGACTTGTGATTTTCTGCCAATCAATTCAATCTTAATCTTTATTTTAATCATTACTGTGAGTGAAAAATGTTTAGATTGCAAAGGTTTGAAAAGAAATAGGAGCAGTTTCTTTTCACTTTGGGCGGTTGACAGAAGCTGCAACACAAGCTGCCTTTGTTGCAGGTAATTTAAATCACAAACACCTACCCATGTTTAAATTTTGTTCTGTAGAGCAGTTTGTATTTTGAAACTGTTTATGGCATGCAATTTTATTCCTGGGATTACCACCATAAATTGATGGACAGAATGCCTGGAGAGGGAATTTGTTTAGGAGGATAAAAGGTGAGGGAATGATGAAGCTGGGTGAACTCAAATGGCGAAATTATTTAGTCTCAAATTAGGTGAACACCTAAATCACAGAGGTAGATGTTTACCTTAACCATTATATCCTCAGGTCTCCCCAAGATGAGCTGAAATGTTAATTTTGCTGCTAGTGAAGCCATTCATGTTTGATCAAAGATCAACTCGTTCTTACTCTCTTTTTGTGCACTAGAAACTATACTGTTTCTCTCCCATTCATTTATTTGAAGAGCTAGAGGAAAAAATGCCTTTACTCTCAGGTTCATTTCAAATTTTCACATGCAACTTTCCAGGTTCTTTTTTTTTTTTGCGGTACGCGGGCCTCTCACTGTTGTGGCCTCTCCCGTTGCGGAGCACAGGCTCCGGACGCGCAGGCTCAGCCGCCATGGCTCACGGGCCTAGCCGCTCCGCGGCATGTGGGATCTTCCCGGACCGGGGCACTAACCCGTGTCCCTTGCATCGGCAGGCGGACTCTCAACCATTGCGCCACGAGGGAAGCCCAATTTTCCAGGTTTTTAAATCACTGTTCTTTTAAAATATTGGTTTCTGTTTCCTCAACAATCTCCAGGTCTTTTGTATATTTATTTTAACATAGACACCAAACTTTATGCGATCCTTTTATGGGAGCAATAATGTACAGTGTGAAGAATTTTTTGTGCCTTGATATTTCTTAAAATTGTCACATTCTATCGCTTTTCTATTTCCTTATGTTTTCAAAAGAAATGTCAGATTATTCACTTGATAAAGTTATGCACTTGAAAGTATTGCAGTCTCTTCTCAAGGCAACTGAAAACATCCTTAAATATTTGTAAAACATCTAGGTCTAGTAGTCAGTAATTTAGGTCATTGATTGAAAAATTATTTATTTTTACTAAAATGAGATGTAAGGTTCAGCCAGCCCATCTGAAAGAATAATTACCATGACAACGAGCCTACTTGGAAGTAAAATGTGGACATAGATCTTTTTAAAATGAAATATTTATTTTGTATATACATACAATATATATTTATATATACAGACACACACATATGTATGTACACAATATACATACATATATATATAAATATTTTAAACAATGTAGCATTGGCAATCGAACTTTTGGATCCTGCCCATTTCTGGGATTTATTTTTGATGGGGCTAGCAATTAATTTCATAACTTAGCTATCAAATGCATTGACATTTGAATATAGATAATGCCAAAAATTACTCTGAAAAACAATTGATCATCTTCACCCCAAATGATGATGAATTGTATTGCTTATTGACTTAAAGAGGAAGTGTTTTGGAGTTGAGGATTCTAAGTTTTAATTTTTAGTTTTGAACTGTGCTAATAACGTGTGAAATTATGCCAAGGCCCACAGTTGAGAGTCATCCTACGTATCCACCTGTATGTCCTCAGCTGTCATTGAACATATCTGTGTTTTAGCATCTTCGTTCCCAAAATAAGGAAATTAGATGGTGTAAATTATTGTTCTTAACTTGTACCTCATGAAACTCATTAAATTCAGTAACGTATGAAACATTTGTCCTTTTACTGTGAAATGAAAACCTGTAATATGTTTGAAATGAATATGCAAATGAAAATATCTTCAAGATATATTATTAATTAAAAAATCAACTGATATATACATATAAGCCCCATCATAATTTTCATACACTTTCTCAAATTTCACCTCTGCAAACTGTCCCTGACTACTCTGTATTAAATACTCCAACCTCCCCACCCAAGTCACTCTCTGCCACCAAACCTTGTTCTTTTTATTCAGAATAAGTGCCACACCACTTGATATTATATTGAATATTTTATTTGCTTATTTCTTTATTCCTTTTTTCCATGAAAAGTATTTTCCCATGAAAATTGTAGGTGAAAGTATTTGCCTTGTTCATTGGTTAATCCTAGTATTTAAAAATAGTGACTTGCATAAAATAGATGTTTATGGTGTGTATATATACACCTTGGAGACATGACAATTTTTAGGAACAATACATAAAAATTGTTTGCCATTTAGAGTATGGTAGGAAAGAAAGGGGGTTTAATGACATTTCCTTTTCATTTTGTACCCTTTGTACCATTTGAATTTATCGTGGGCTTCCATTATACTCATAATAAAACATTTATGAATGTAGGGCATTAAACATACCACCAAAACCCTGAGGCCTAGCAAAAATCTCTGGTGATGATATTTTTAACTCATGGGCCTTATTAAGAACCTCAAGGGTAGAAATTAGATCCTTGATTTCTAAAGGCAAGAATATGAACTGCTAAGCTAAAAATAAATATTAAAGATAAAATTATAAATGTAAAATGCTTGTTTCCTCATACTAGAGATGTTTTAGATTCATTCATTTATAACTCACTGATAATCTGGATAAATTTTGCCACTGAAAAAAGAATATGAGATGGTTTTGCTTTCCTTGTATTTTTTAATGTACTCCCCCAAATTTTCTGTAAGGATCATTACATAATTTGCAATTATTTAGGGCTGTAAAGAATAAAACATAACTCCTCCAAAAACAAACAAACAAAAAAACATAGTGGCTTAAACACATTAGGGATGATTTTTTAATTTACACTTGAGATATTTTATTGCTATTTTACCAAAATGTAATCTCACTTTTCAAATTATTCTCAGATTTTTTCTTTTTTTATTTACAGTATATCAGGTTAATAGCTATAGAGCTACCTCTTTTTTTGTAATAGTTTTGTAATATTATGCAATATCTTTACATGACACTAATGATTTCTGTCATGGTATATACTGATAGACATTCAATTTTTTCTTGTTTTTTTTTGGTTTTGTTTTTTTATGGTCTCATATAACAGAAATTTGGAAATTGAGAGTATAAGACTTGTATGATACTTACCTTTCAGAAAGTCATTAGGAACCCAGGCTACTTCTAACCTGGTCCACAGTCCTTCCCAAGGCCTACAAAAGCACCAGTAATCACATCCACATTAGCAGTAATGAATTAGAGGGAAAAGATAAAAAGAGCACATTTCCATGCAGAGTCAGCTCTCTCATGGAGTCTTCTCCAATTCCCTCCCCAATGCATCTGCTTAAATCATTATCATTTTTGGCAGACCTTAGCCTCATGGCAATGTGTAGCTCCAAGAAAAGCCAAGTAATGTATTCTTGTGACTGGTTATCTTAATGGTCTGAATAAGTTTGATATCATTGCAGTAGAAGAAGGGCAAGATAGATGTTGGATAGGTATGGAGTTTCTGCCGTAATCAGTTATTGTTTTGCAATCATAAATATATGACATATATATGGATGCAAATAAAACCAAAACAAAGCAAAACAAACACCCTGGTAAAATCCTCTACTTCCTGGATATTCATTTATTTTTTCCTCAGGTATACATTCCTAGCCATGCAAATGGGCTTTCCTTAGAGGAAAATACTAGTTAATATTTGGGATGGAAGAATCTTTTTGTAATTTCTCTGTTCTTGAGAGCGGGAGCTTTTGTTCATACCTCTTTGTAGTTCATGAAAGAAAAAGATGAAGAAAGAAATTATGTTGCTAAGATGAGCAGAAAATGTGTTATCTCTATGGAGATTGAGTGTTTGAAGGACAAGCTGTCAATTTTCTCAGTGCTTTGTCATAAAGCCACTAAACAGAAGAAGCAGTGAGTTTAAGGCAGAATATGGTAGAGGTCTTAGGATGGGAAGAGGTCATGGATGGATTCCTCCAGTGACTATAGTGATGAAAAGAGTGGTTCACACCTGTTGTTTTCAATTTTCATATACAACTCATGTTTTCTTATTGACAATATTATTTCTGTTTAATTATACCTCTTCATGTAAATCCTTTGAGCTAGGGTATTCTTCTGGGATACAGTTCTCCTATATTTCTGCATGCCTTGCAAGCAGGAGCACTGGCTGCCTTTTTATCCTTCGAGGATGTTTGTCTAGTGGACAACCTTGGGAGATAGAGATACTATCTCTTTGCAGCAAAGTTCAGGTTTGTTTACTGTTCAGAATTACCTTAGTCCATTTGGCCTGCCATAACAAAATAGCACAGGCTAGGTGGCTTATAAACAACAGACATTTACTTCTCACAGTTCTGGAGGCTGGAAGTCTGAGATCAGGATGCCAGCATGGTCGGGTGAGGGCCCTCTTCCCCGGTTGCAGACTTCTTATTGTATCCTCATGATGGAAGGGATCTCTGTGGAGTCTCTTATAAGAACATTACTCCCATTCATGAAGGCTCCACCCTCCTGACCTGAGCACCTCCCAAAGCCCTCATCTCCTAATACCATCACATTTGGCAATTAGAATTTCAACATATAACTTTTTGGGGGACAAAACATTAAGATGAAAGCAAGTATAATAAAGATAATGTCTCCCTTGGGGGGAAAGTTCAAACAGGCTTACTGTCCATGTAAAAGATTCAGGTTACCTAAGCTTGGGATCTCTTGTGCACATATCCCCTTGCCCTCTTTCTGTTGCCCTGCAATAATTGCGGCTTGGCAAAAATGCAGGAGATGACAATACTCTGGGTATTGCTATCACTGTGAATAATAAACTTTCCATGGTCTCTGACTCAGGAATCTTGTGTCTTCTGCTGATATCCATGAAACTATGGCAGGCTAATGCGTTAGTTAAAGGTAGGCTAAGATCTCATATCATTTACAGTGCTTGAAAGGGTCTTCACACTAAGACAGCCATATGTAAACAGCCATGGACTTGCAGAGATGATGATGTCACCCGATATGAGTGACCTCTGCAATTGTCAGAGTCCATCTAATCTAATCTAACACTTCTTTTGTGGGGGTCATGACTGTGAGATATATAGAGAGAGCACTAATGATTGGGAGTGGTGCATAAGCCAACAGATGCACTGGTTAAGCCTTAGAATGGAGAGATCTACTCATACATTTTTTTTTTTTTTTTTTTTTTTTTTGGGTGCGCGGGCCTCCCACTGCTGTGGCCTCTTCCGTTGCGGAGCACAGGCTCCGGACGTGCAAGCTCAGCAGCCATGGCTCACGGGCCCAGCCGCTCCACGGCATGTGGGATCCTCCCGGACCGAGGCATGAACCTGCGTCCCTTGCATTGGCAGGCGGACTCTCAACCACTGCGCCACCAGGGAAGCCCCATGCATCTTTAAGAGTGAAATTCTTCAACATGGGCACCACAGCAGTTCTTTGACACCTGGGAAAACTGCTAATTCCTGAGCAGTAATATGCATTTCCAGAGTGTGTGATTTTCCTTGCTTTTCCATGTTTACTTATAACATGCCTCCCTGACTTAAAGTAACCAGAATGTGCCTCTGCCTTTTTTTAACTGGAAAGAGATGAGCTAACAATGGGTGGAAAGACGATAACCTCCCCAAGGGAAACCTGGGCCCTTAGGATAAGGATTTATCAGACACAAGGTTTAACTAAACTATGGTCCTAGTATTTCTTGGATAAAAAGATTTAGAAATCCTGAGCTGACAATCAGGTATTAAATCTGCTAGCAACAGAGGATGCTAAAAAATGAATTTAAACAGCTTATCTGTATTGGTACAGCATTAGGATCATTTCAGAATAACTGATTATCATGTGCTGTGGATTTTCTACCTGTTGTGTTGCAACACCTGTTTTGAGAGTTAGAAGTGATGTCCCTGAAGACTGATTAATCAGGTAAAATGGAGCAGTCTCAAAAGAGGGGTTTAAGAAAGCAAAATGTTCATTATTATATACAACTGACAGTTTTTCAGGTGCAACTTAGGCAGATTAAAAAAGAAAGAATCAAAATATGTGGATTTTATCAATAGCTCCTGTTTTGGTCATCTAGATTTTAGTGGAAAATACTTACTCAGACAAAACTCTAGTACAAATTAAGAACTAATAGTCTGCACTGGGAAAAAAGAATCCCATAGCCTCTGATTCTCTGTACTGAAGTAAACAGTGTGTTTGAGCACCTAGGGAGGAAAGCTTGCTTAGCTTTTCTTGATTAATGTTAACCCAAAATTTAGACCATATTACTATAGCTAATCACACTCAGATGGCCTTGTGTGAGACAACTTATCTGAAGGGAAAAAAACCGCATCGTCTCACCATCTAGCACAAAATGAATATATGATGCAGATTATTAGAATAAGTTTGCCAGATCTGGTAATATTTTACTAAAATATTAGTAAGTAATTGTTGAATGTTTCCAAAAAGGTATAGATCTCTTTCTCTCTCTTTCTCACTCTCTGTCTCCTTCTGTATATGTGTATGTGAGTGTGTGTAGTGACCATATATATCCTGGATCTGAGTCTCCTAACTTTGTGTTTAATAATCACATAGATCCCTTATCCTGAGCCAAACCATCATTTTCTAAAGAGTGTTCTGTGGAATACTAATTATGTTAAATGGAAAATTTGACACCAAAATTTACTTAAGTCCTCTACCTTAGTTTCCATATTTCCATATCTGTAGAATGAAGATAATGTCAGAAAGTTGTTATAAAGATTGTATGAGACAATATGTATTAAGTACCTGAAAAGTACCTGGCACGTGGAGCTACTAATCACAGTTGTCTATTGGCGTTATTTCTCTCCCACTTTCTGCCCAAACCTTTGATTTCTGTTTGCTCTTGGATGCAACTTCACAATATTTGGAATTCTCTCTAACCACTTTTTATAGTAAACCTCTATAACAAGTTTTCCCAGCCTTTAACACTCAGGGCTATTGCCTTGCTTTGGAAAAACAACAACAACAATCTAAATTGAGAGTCAAAAAATGACCAGTGGCTTTATTCTTCTATCTAATATCTACCCTTCTCCTAAAATCTTGAAAACCGTTGATTTAAGATATCAAAAACTAATGGCATCACAATTTAAGAGAAATGGAAAAATCTATGGATTTTCAAAAACGTATCTATTATATTGGAACACAATGGAAAATGTTGAGTTAAACTAACATTTGAATATTAGGTTGAAAACTTACCTCTTTGTCCTTTTTCTGTCTCAGTCTTTTGAGACGGGAACTTCTCTCAACTTACCAAAAAAGGTCCCTACCCCTCTGTTCACCTACCTTTCTAACTCTTCCCCTAAAGAAGAAAGTGTTGTTAGTCTAGTCACCGGACCTCATTATATCAGTGGGCTGGGCTACCATGCCTTAAATATAGTCATCAATTCCATTTATAAGCACAACCTGGGTGTGATGACCTTCTAGAAGCTGGTTCCATCATGCCTGAGTGCTCTGTTTCAGCTTCTCTAACTGTGGTTAGTGAGTAAGCAGTCCTGCCATATACAGTCATGTCATCTGCTCAGAATGTGGATTCACAGTCTGCTGTACCTCCATTCCACATTCGAGTAAGTAGAAAAAAGCTTGTAAGCCAGGTTGCTGCTAGTACAAAAAGGGCTATCAATCAGCATGTTGCCAGAGCCCTAGAGCAGGGGAGCAAAGAGAAAGAGAAGAAAAGGAAGGATTCCATATGTGCTTCTTTCCCTTCATTCTTAACCAAAGGAGGGTCTTAATGCAAAGTCCTTTGATTGGAAAGGACATAGATTCATTACTCATAGAATTTCCAAATTCTGAAAAGCTAAAAGTGACCTGATCTCTACCAGTGACGAATCTGCCCCTGAGGAGATTGCCTGGAAAGGGAGAATTTCTCATAGCAGGTGGATATGTTCATTTTCAATATAAATGTAAGGGATTTTTTTCTCCCATTTTTAGCTCCTAGAGTAACTTCCTGTGTTAATTTTTTTTTTTCTAAACCTTTCTTAACCAACCTCAAGGTGAATGATAATGTTGTATTTGAGCTAATTATGAGTTTCAGAGACATGAATGTTATTGAAGGCTGAACCTTAATAGCAAGTCTATTTGCATGTCACTTAAGCCAGCAATTTCTGCATTTTTAGAATTACAAAACATGTTCTCATGTTTGGCATAATTTTGAAAACTTTGCAAATGTGGCCACCCATCTTTTAAAGTGTTTATCTAATTTAAAATATTATGTACTGAATTCTTTGTTTAAAATCCTTTCTTTTCCTTGTTCAAATAAAAAAACAATTTTTGAAAGGAATACATTTTTAATAAGCATATTATTTTATTACTGTAAATGCTTTGAAAAAGGCTGAATGTCAGACAGATATTCTCAAAAACGCCAAAAATCATATCCGAAGTTATGTCTATTTTTTTATTTCTACTTTGCCAGCTTCAACGTTTATGCCAGAAAAAAAATGATCGACAGTAACATACCTTGGCAACACCTTTTCTCTTAAAAGCTTCTATAAATACCTTTAAAAAAATAGAATTTCTGCATTTAACATGGAATGACAGAACAATTTGGGGGTGAAAAATGGTCAGTTGTATCCCTAAGCCATGTTGCCCTTTCCCTGCTTGAGGAAACAACAAAGACAGTTTAACACTGATCTCTGTTAAACTTTATTTAAGAAATGAGCATCATGGGCTGAATTCTGTCAGTATCCACAAAATCCACATGTTGTGATGACAACAAGAAAGGAAAGAAGATGAAGAACTCAGTCAAATACCTACTGGGATAAGTCTGTATAAAGCCATAGATTAAATGTGTCTTCACAGTAGTTTTTTTGAAGGCGATATACCATCTTTTAAAAATTCCTAATCTGAAATTGCCTTTTTCACTTAACACATTTGTTATTGAGAATATTCTCTGTGCACAGCGCTATGCTGGGCACTGGGTGAGAGTTATGGAGAAATAGAGAATTGGCAATATGCTTTGCAAAAGAACATGCAACAATTTTATAACACTGGGAAGATACAACTGTTTGTGTCAGTTTGAGGGAAACAGAAAAGAAATCCAGAGGGGGAGAGCTCTAAATCAAGCCTACATTGGAGCACACTAAAAATCGTCTCCCCACTCCTATCCCTTTCCTTCCACTTTGATCCCAGCCTGCTGCTGCTCATCTTACTCTAGTTCATGATTATACATCACTGCTGTCATTTCCTCAGGACTGCTTCCCTGGCCCTGTTCTCTCCAGTGCAGAATTAGATGCCCTTTCCAATTTCCATGTTCTTATGCCCCACAAGATATGAGACCCAATTTTCATAAGTTTTCTGGAAACAGGTAATTTATATCACTGTTCATTTACCCTGAAAGTAAAGACTCATGTCCACTATACAGTAGGAGCTCATCCATTGGCTGGAAAAAATAGGAATGACTTTTGGATGGAGTGGGACTTGAGATACACCTCAAGAGAGTGAAGTATAGAGAACTTTATTGCATACTATGATGAATCTCCCTCACTTGCTCTTAGGACTATAAGATTGACTCAAATCAAAATGCGGCATAAAATCATTCAAGTAGAACTATTGAAAGATTAAAATTCTGTTTTTCTGTGGAGAAAAATTAATTAGTGTCATTAAACATATACTCATGAAAACTCTAAACTGTATGTGGAATATTTCATAATTTTTTTGTTATTTGTCCTTATTAGGGTTGTTATTTATGGGTCCTTGATATTAATTATTTTGTTCAAATAAGTTATTGTAAATAGTGTCTCAAAGAATTTGATCTAACTCATAATATTGTGGCATTCCTAACAATTCAGTTGTTTTCCAGTATTGGTAAATGTGCTGTTAGACTGGTCCACTGTTGTGTTAATGTTAAGAATGCATGTGTGCTTGGTTTAAAAATGGCTTGGTCCCAGATAGGCCAGATAATTCATCACCACCAGTTATTTATGTTAACTTGTATTAGTTATGTCCATTAACTGGTTAATCCAGGAAAAGAATCAGTCAAACACATAGACTCTGACTAGCTGAATCATCTGACATCAATGAACAATTTTTTTCCTTCTTTCCATCTCTTTGCCATTTCATTATTTAGATTTGGGTTTAGGGATGTGAATATTAGTAAAGAAACAATCAAAAGAATTCATGTGTGAAACAGTTTGTCTCTTTTATAATGAGTATAAAATTGTGTTTAGAAATGAACAAGATTTAAACACCTTGCAAGATTATTACTAAGGTAACAGAAGAGCCCAAAATAAATTGCTGCAAACTAACATACACATTTCTTCTTCTTTTTTTTCATACTACTTTATCATCTACTCAGAACTACCCAATATTGAAAGTGTGAGTTGGAGCAAAGAGTCATAGCTCCCCTTCAAACATACCAAAGTGTCTATTCCTCTTCAAATGATTATCATTGTCTGAACCCGTACAAGTCATAACTTAATCTGAGGTTTGCCTTTTAATTAAAACATCTTTTAAGTAGTGGTGATAAATTATGTATTTTTGGAAGCCCACCTTCCTTGTTCATATCTTCTAAGTAACGCATCACTAATCAATTTGTCTTTTAATTCTTTCCCTTTTGAGAAAAAGTAGATCTTGTGCCCTTCAATAGTTTGCTTGAATGAATACTCACAGTTTTGAGTTGATTCGTTCTCATACTTCTAATTTTCTGTTGTCATCTCTAAGATAGATAGGGGTCACTTGAAAAAAATGGGGAGGGTGACACAGAAGGAAAACAGACTTCTAATAAAGGAAACTATTCTGCTTCTTTCCCCTTCTTTTCTGTATACTTGTTGGAATTGTTAATAAGTTGTCTTGCTCTCGATTTTAATCAGGCAAAAAGATTTGTCAGAGAATGATCATGGAAAGAGCAACATTTCTTTCTGAATTCAAATTATAGCCACATGGCAATTTTTATAGTTTCTAGGTCACATTTACATTTACCTAAATTGAGTAAATTAGGGTCACACAAAACCCTTGTGAATTAAGTGTAACTATCACCATTTTGCAGTTGGCAAGTATGACGGTCAGAAAGAGAGCAAATCAGTGTAGGTTGCCCAGCTAGTTATTTCTGATTGGACTTGAATTCGACTCTTCTGACCCTGCAGTTTTTTTGTTTTTGTATTTCATTTTATTTCCTTGGTGTACCAAAGATCTGATTAGAATGTAATTGCTTTGTGTATGAAATGATTTATTATATTAACTGGATTCAGCAGGGTGCAAGCAGAAAACAACTATTTTTTCCTTTACACCCCTGTCCTGTTGATTCTCCTTCATCCATTCCTGACAATACCTTGGTAATTGCATAGTCTTCCTGCCACAGTCAGGTAAATTAGATCTCAATTCTAGATATAAAACATCCTTTACCTTCAAAAATTCTGCCTTTCACTCAGTTCAAAGCTTTTTCCTTCCCCATTTTGGGCTTGCCTCCAATAGGAAGGCTGCAGCTATAGCACAGAAGAGGGAATTTAACATTAAAAAAAAAAAAAGTTCCATGGCAAGTACATACTAAGTGTTAGAGATATTTCAGTGATCCAAATAGAGATTCTGCCCATAAGGAGCTTAAATTCAGTTTACATGTCATAGAAAATGGAAAAAGCTGAGCAGAGAGAACGTAAGTACTAAGTATCGTGGTGGGAGAGTGTCAGGTTGCAGAAATAAATATGTTGGTGGGTAGGCCTTGTGGAGAAATGGATATTTGATAAAGCCTTGAATAATGTTAAAGAGTCATCCACACTAATCTGTGGGTTGAGAGCCCTCTAGACAGAGGAAATGGGGAGTGGGCCTAACACATTCAAAGCACAGTGAGAAGACCAGTGAAGGTAAAGCAGAGTGAGTGAGGTGGAGAGTAGGAGATGTAAGGTCATAGAAGCACAAAGGGCCAGATCGTGGTAAGTTCAAGTCTTCCAACAAGCAGAAGCTGAGATAGGCGAGTTAGGAGTGCAAGAGTTTAACAGGGGCAACAGCCTATGAATCAAAGAGGAAGCGGGAGCCCCATTTATTTGTTTTTGCTTTTATTTCTTTTGCCTTAGGAAACAGATCAAAAAATATTACTATGATTTTTGTCAAAGAATGTTCTTTTCTAGGAGTTTTATGATTTCAGGTTTCATATTTAGGTCTTTAATCCATTTCGAGTTATTCTTGTATATGGTGTGAGGAAATGTTCTAATCTCATTCTTTTACATGTAGCTGTCCAGTTTTCCCAGCATCACTTATTGAAGGAACTGTTTTTCTTCATTGTATATTCTTGTCTCTTGTTGTAGATTAATTGGTCATAGGTACATGGGTTTATTTTGGGGCTGTCTGTTCTGTTCCATTGATGTATGTGTCTGTTTTTGTGCCATTATGAGGCTGTTTTGATTACCATAGCTAATATAATATTGTAAATCAATTATACTTCAATTTTAAAAAAAGGAAGAAGGGGGCAGCATTGGTTAGGGAAAGCTTTCAGACTGCAATGCAAATCTAATATCTGAAAGTCTGAGGAAAGGAGATAGAATTGGGCAGGGGCTACCTCGCTGTGATTCATATTTATCATATTCTCAGCTAAACCAGTGTTTCAGAGCAAAGATGGCCTATAAGAGGAGTCTTGCATTTGGCTGGTCTAGTTTCACACTATATGTACATCATTGGCTGGGGACTACCTGGGAAGGGTGTGGCCTCAAATACTGCAGCAGATACTGAGGTCCTGCAGTTAGAAACTCTCAGCTAACTAACTATACCTCAAGCAGCTGGATAGCTGGATGTCAGGTTATTTTTTGAAAGGACATCTGAGCAGCACACCTTCATGTCTGCTCCAAGCCTTTAGGCCATTTTATGATTTTGATTTTTAGTCTAAGAGAAATGGGTGTCTGTGTAGAGGAATGCATGGTTTTGACTTAATTTTGAACAGAATCACTACGGCTGTGTCAAGAATAGACTGTAATGGGCAAGGGTGGAAGAAGGGAGGAGGTTAATGCAGTAATTCATGAGTTAATGCCCTGGACCAGGGCAGTGGCAGTAGAGGTGATATGAAATGGTGATATTCTGGTTGCACAGTGTCACATAGCTGCTCACTGATGTGCTGGCTTCTTCAATACTTACCCTTGCTCTTCTATTCTACTCCTCATCCCCAATCATTTTGTTGCCTCAGATATTCTAGTGTTGAAGCTAAGGGACAGAAGATACGTAGGGTCAGAAAATTTTTACTTGGCTACTGGAGTAGTAATGGTAGTAGTAATCTAGTATGTAATAGTAGTAATTAGTAATTAATAAGTAGTAATCTAGTAGTAGTAGTAGTAATCTAGTATGGAAGGCTCTGTGGTGACAGTTATCAATGCTTATATTCTATATTTAGGGATTAAAATTTTTTGTTCTTGTTGTTCTTCTAAGATACAACTATTAGGTTCCTCTGACTATACTTTTCTAGTGGGGTCAAAAATCTCTGCTGTCTGGCTACTTATATTTTCCCCTCTGCTCTTATTTTCCTACAATCCACTCCATAACAGACTCACCCGAAGGAGGTTTTTTTGGATGGAGACCTTTCGATATAACTCTGAGGGGTTTACATATGTCTCACAGAAAACATGACTACTTGTCACCACAAACAACACAGTACAGCTTTCTCCCTCTGGGGTTATCTCTCTTCCTCTTCCTTTTTTTATTCTTTTCATCAGTGAGTCATGTGCCAGGCTCTGAATTTTCAACATTTCAAAAGATACAGTCCAAACTCTTCAGATGGTTCTTTCGGAGGATTCTTCACTTAAGGGGGTAAAGTGCAAAACTGGCCCCAGTTCTCTACTGTCCCTGTATTCACACTTCTTGCAACATGATTTTACAGCTCCTTTCATCAGAGGGTTGAGTCTACTTCTCCACCCTTAAATATGGATTTAATCTGGGCTGGTAAAAGCACTGTTGGGTCAGTCCCAGTGCTAGTACTCAGAAGACCCTGCATATTTCTACTCTCCCAGTTGGGACCCCTATCAACTCTGCCATGTGAATAAGTATGGTCTAAACTTCTGGAAGATGAGAGACCACGTGGAATCCAGATGAACTATCTCAACTGAAGTTTCACTAGGTCAGCCCTCTCTCACCTGATCAGATAGCTAAATGAAGAAGCATAAGTCCAGCCATAAGTCAGGAGACTGCCCAGTGGAATGCCACCCCAGTAGTTGAGCCACATAATTACAAGCTAAATCAATGGTTGTTATTTTAAGCCACTAAATTTTGTGGTGACTAGTTATGTAACAAAAAAATAATTGGTATGCTTGGATTCAGTTAAGGAAAGTAACCCCACCATACTATGAAGTTAAAAAAAAACCAGACACTTCAGTCTAAAATTACTCTTCTTTCTAAAGAAATATTCACTTTCCTAATCAATATTCAAGTCTTTCTTTATCTACCTTCAAGATCAGTGATAACCTAAATGTCATTAACCTGATTTTTAATGGTTATCACTTAAATTCTCTAAGGGTGGCGTGATGTTTCCTTCTAGAATGTTCAGACATTAAATAAATATTCTCGGCATTGGAGATTCAGCCAAAAGTGAAACTAAAGAGGAAAGTCTTATTTCAGCAACTTTTTAAAAGGATCATGTACACTTCAGCCTTCAAGAGGTGGGATGGATTAGTGGTGACATGTATGGACTTCAAAGTCCTAGTTAGAAACTGAAACCCCACTTATTTGATACCTGGACAAGTTAGTTAACTTCTTTGATGCTCAGTTTCCACATGGTAAACTTGGAATAAAATAGTATCTATGTCATATGTTGTATGGAGCAAATGAGAATATCTAAAACACTTAAAATCATATTTGGATTAGCATATGCACTCAATGAAAAGTAGATATCATTAGTATCGTGTATCACTTAGCACAGTGAAGGGTATGACAAGGGTACGATGAAAATATATTGAAAGATCCAGATGTCTGGAATTATCATGCAAATCCATGTAGCTGTGTAATTCTATGTGTCTATATACCTACTATGCTATTTTAATTTGCATTCATGAGTAATTTGGTGCATCTATGACTGGTATATGGTTTAATAATCATTTAATATAAAAGATAAAATAACAAATGCAGCCAAGTTTAAAAGAAATTATTTATGTCACTTGAAATATGATTCCATCAGCTGTACCAATCTTGAGCCTCTGAGTCCTAGTTTTAAATTCTGCAAATGACTGACTGAAAGCCTCCACCAGCAATTAAAATTTTTCCATTATATCTTCTTTTCATTTACCAAAGTGATTATATATAAAAAATCAACTTTGTAGTCATAAACTTTAATATATTAAAATATGGTAAATGATGATTAGCATCCTCATCCCTATTTATACTTGTTAGCATGTGTTTTTGTTATGAATTATATTAATTGAATATATTAGGCTTCCTACAGGTTGATGTAATATTGATGCTGTTCTACATCACAGTTTATAGTTAATGATGCCTGCCCTCCAAAGTGATAGAAGTAATTATTTTGATGGTTACTCAAGCCAGTGTCCGTAATGATAGAGGGTGAGTTGATGACTAGAGACACAGTTATGAATAACTGAATATTACTGGTGAATATCTCTGTGGTTTTAAAACATTTCTATCAGCTATCTCATAAAATGATTCCTGCAACTACTGAATTAACAACTCAAATTTAAAAATCATATAAAAGCTCTCTCATTAAAATAACTTGTAATTAGCCAAGTGTTTACCCATCCATTGTCAGGAGCTGATAAGTTGCAAAAGAAATCATTTTTCAGTTACAACTCTGTCACCTACATGTCTTTATCACAGTTAGAAAAGCATGACAAGAATGGCAGACGTTCTTTTTTCACAAAGCTTTTTTCCAGTGTGAACACTGAATGCCTCTGGTCATTATTTTCCCCACAAGAATGCATTAACATAATTTTGAGTCTTATTACTGTAGATGTGTGACAGAACCAGTGTTATCCTTGGCAGCATCTTATCATCAATTAGTCTCAGAGCTGGGTAAATGCTTCAGCAAAACATAAAAGGCACAACTGTTCAAACAAAACTTGCAAAGCTGTTAAGTGTTTCTACATATTTCTGCAAGACCTTTTTTGGTTTAAATTTTGTTGATATACAGGTTAAAACTCTTGTTATTTTGGCACTCTTTTAGATTCCTGTTCAGAGGAACTGTCTCTGTGTGCTGAGGCTTTGATATACTGTGAAAATTTATGCCATCATGGTAGCACATTAGAAAACATGTGGACTGTTGTCTCACCAAACTGACGAACTGCTTCTATAGCACTTCATATTGGTTCTCTTCCAGGCCCCAGTGGCAGAACTTAATCCATCAATACAGAGTTCATTCCATTGGCAAAAGACTCTCACCAATAGGATTGGGTTTTTTGTTTGTTTATTTAACTTACCAAGAATATGTCACTCTCTAATTTCCACTTACTGAAAATATCATCTGCCTCCTGAAACTACACCCAGAAGAAATTACATTTTGATGTCCTTCAGATATTTGAAGACACCATCACGTTTCTTTGAATCTTTTCTTTTTCAGGTTCTATTTTACTTTTTCTTTTCTTTTATTCCTTAGTGTAGTGTGTATAACTTTAGTGGGCAAAAATGTAATATCCTTTATTCTTCTTTAACTGCACTAAATTTCTATCACATACTCCCCTTCTACCAAGAGGCAGAGACTTTATCTCAACCAATTCAGCATTCCCACCAGTTTCTCTACGTTCTAAGGGTCACAAGTATTGTAAGACCCCACACTGACGCCCAATAATACATTTTATTTCTGTAGAGCATTTGGTTCATGAATGTCAATGCTATATCCTTTTCATCTCAACTGCACATGGCCTTCAAGTCCCCTGGATTTTCTGAGGCACATTCACTCTGGTGGAAGAAAGTATATTTCATCTTGCATGAATCCTTCTCATAAAACATGTCCTCTATAATTCTGTCCCAAGCCCATTTGCTTAGACTCTCAAGTATATATCTTTTATCCTTGAACTGTACAAGCAAGAGGAAAATTTTGGATTCTTGCTACTTTCCTGGATGTAACCCCTAAAGGAGGGATAGAGGTCCCTATGTCTGGATTCCCCAAACTTCTTCAATAGGTGCAACACGTCTTCTCTTTTTGTCCATCTTCTCCTCTCAGCCATAGTTTTTTAACGTAGGGTAAGTGCAATATCTTGATATTTTATTGCTGCTTACAAATCTATATTCTCTTGTATCTAAAGAATTAGGTTTTCAGATTATCTGCTATATTAACACTCTCTTGCTTTAATAGAAATATCTAAGTGTAGTCTACTTTGATGAATGACTAGAACCTCCAAAGCAAACACCAGGAATTAATTTCAAGCTTAATCAACTTATTACATCTACTTCTGAGCCTATAACTACATAAAGTAACATTATACCTGTTATTTTCTCCAGGTAATTATTTTATAACATTTCCGACAATGGAACTGCTCTGTTAGTTTTCCCTGTTCCCTCAATTTTCCCCGAGTCAGTTTCCTTTAAATTTTAGTTTGAACTTCTCTTTATGAGTACATGTCAAATAGTACTTTTAATTCTCCGGAGGACCTCTTAGATTCTTGCCAAGAGTCTGTCCATCATTGCTCTATAATATATCTTGGTTTAGAAACCAAAATCCTGTCTTTTCATGTTATCAATATAACCATCTGTTTCCCTCTAATGCTTTCTTCACTTTTAATGCCGTGACTTTCAGTTTTATTCCCCCAGTTTTTAGTATGATACACAAAATATCTACATTCATTCAAATGAATCAGTTCAAATCAAAGCATTCATTCATTCATTCGTTTTTATATTCTTGTGTCTATTATGTTGGAGAGGCTTGATAACCACTAAGATAAGACCTCTGAAACAAATAATTGAACATATAATTCTATTGACTGTGTGCTATGATTAAATATATGACGACTGAGGTGGTGAGTGGTATCAAGGGAAAGAATCTTGAAGGAGTTCGTAGCTTAGCAAAATTTGGGAACAGATAAAAATCTGTAGGCAACCATCAGGTAAGAATTACTGCAGTGAAACGTTCAAGGTAGGGGGAGCAAGATGAGTAAATGCACAGTTGCTTCTAGAAAAAAATAAGTTCGTCTTTGTTAACAAAGAGAAGATTTTAAAGTGAAAGTTATAAAAACTGGGGACCAGATCATAGATGTCTTTGTAGGCTGTTCTATGGTATTTGTATTTATTGTGAAGATTAGAGAGTGTTTTGAGGGATTTTTTTTTTTTTTTTTCGGTACACGGGCGTCTCACTGTTGTGGCCTCTCCCGTCGCAGAGCACAGGCTCCGGACGCGCAGGTTCAGCGACCATGGCTCACGGGCCCAGCCGCTTCGCGGCATGTGGGATATTCCCGGACCGGGGCACGCACCCGTATCCCCTGCATCGGCAGGCGGACTCTCAACCACTGCGCCACCAGGGAAGCCCAAGGGATTATTAATAATGGGATATTGAGTGTCCATTATGTGTTATCTTACATACTTTTCACGGGTGTGGTACGAAGGAAACGATGTTCAGCAAGGTTAGGAAACTTGTTTCAAAACCAGATGCTTCTCCCATTGTGTCTCTTTGACAATGTCTAAATAAAATAGCAAGAAGAGGAATGGAAAGGTGGGCACTGTTTCAAGAAATATAAAGTCAGTAAAATGACAGGGTACTGTGGCTGAGTAACTGAAGTTAAGAGAGTAAGAATAATAAATAATGGTGACAAGTGACTGATTCTAGTGACGGAGTAGGTGGGCATACTCTTGATTAGGCAGGGAATTCAGGAGTATTCCTGATGGAGAAGATAAATTATGTTTCAGACATTTGAGTTTGAAATTCCTGAGAGCTATCTGAACAGAGATGTAAATTAAGAGGCTGGCTATATGGTTTGTTGTCCAGGAATTTAAATCTAGGGTAAAAATACAGATTTAGAAGAATAGGCCCTAACTGATGATATGAGAGTTAAAAGAATTCATACAAGTTTTTAATGTGAGAACAGGAGAGAGAGAGAGAAGTACAGACCCCAAGAAAAACTAGAATGTAAAGGACGGGTCCAAAAATGTAAGCCTGGAAAGAGACCAGGAAGAAGCAACACGAGAGAGAGAGGACTAAAAATAAGTGATATTCTTGTTAGGGAAACACAGAGGTGAACAGATACTGCTGAGTGATTAGGGCAAAAAAGGACTAAAATGTGTCACTGCATTGTACAATGAAGAGGCAAGTTGTTATTGTGATGACAGCAGGTTCTGTGGAGTGGTTGGGGACAGAAGGAAAATTTCAATACCTTGAGAAATGACCACCAGGAAAACCTCTTCTATTATAGTCTCTGGGGATGAAGACCCTGGACTTGTGTAATGTCCCAGCTCAGGTTTGAGAGGTGAGTGATGTCTGAGAAAATGACAAGAATGAGTGTATATCACTCAGAGGAAACCTGATTGTATTGAAGAGAAGGGAATTGAATGTTTGCTTTGCATTTAAGTATGGGAGAGACTTGAGGACTTTTCTAGCCCAAGAAAGAGGAGTCAGCAGGGGGCGAATGGTTGTGTACATATGTGAATGAGGAAATATTTGATTGAGTGAGGTTGCTGAGGAAAAGTGATGTGGGATCAAGAAACTAAGAATTAGAAAGGCTGACCGGCCTTGCTTGGCTTACTTCCACATTTTAGATACATTCACCCTCTAGGAATGAACTGTCCAATATTGTAGCCATGGGTCCCATGTGGCTCCTGCGCACCTGAAAAGTGACTAGTCCCAACTGAGATGTACTGTGATTATAAAATACATACTAGACGCCAAAGATTTAGTATATAAAAAAGAATTTAAAATATGTTTAATAATTTTTATATTGAATACATATTGAAGTGAGATTATTTTAGATAGTGTTAAATAAAAAGTATTATTGAAATACATTTTACCTGTTTCTTTTGGACAGTGCTGCTCTAGGAAGACCCTGCACCTCCAGTTAGCACCTATGACTATCCTTTTACACAAAGCATGGACCCAGCAAGCAAGCAAAACATATATTACTCCAAAGACTAGGCCCAGAATTCCTCTTGTCAATCCTTGTTTTTGTCTTGTGAGTACTTCCTCAGAAGGTCAGTCTTAACATACAAAGGTCAGGATAGAGGCCTCTTGTGTAATTTAAATCTTCTGTAGCATGTAGTTCCTTCTCTTTGTCACATGTCATATTCTCTCACTGGTTCTAGTTTTGTTTTGCTCTCGAGCAGTTATTTCTGTTGCTGTCAGTATGACCTCCTTCATTTTTGTCCTTCCTTGGGGTCCTCATCTTTACTAATAATTTGCTCAAGCTCTTTCCTTGCCTCTCTAGTAAAGAGATGGGTCTTTTTTGGAGCAAAGATAATTTGTCCCAGGCTCAAGTAGGAAGAGAAATGCATTCGACTTTATAAGTGATTAGATTAGAATTTTTAAAGGTCTTAGGTCCCAGGTTGGTCCACCTTCCTTGGCCTGTCACCATGAAAATGTCCTCTGTAAACTGTTAGGATAAGTGTCCCTTTTGCTATGCCTATTAGTCCTTGAGCCTGTGATCAAGATACTCCTGGCAATTCTTATTTGTTGTCTGTCCACATACTGTTCTCTTGCACCTTGCTGCCCCCATGCATAGGCCCTAACACCCCTCGCAGACTTGCTGAGTGTTAGGAATTGCCAGTCATTTCTACCAGCTGGGCATCATTCTCCTCCAGAAAACGTAAATACAGACTGTTGACCCAAATATTCTAAATTTCTCCCTTATCACTCCTTGTCCCTTGCTGGGCCTGTTAACTGAGGTCTGGTATTGAAAAATGCTGGATTTTATCTTGTCTACTGAAAAGCCAATGAAAGTTAGGAAGATTACAAGGATATCTATATCTTTACTTCCATCACCACAGCACTCTATGTTGTAACAGTCCTGAGACTCAGTCTCAGTGCTAATTCAAAGACTTTACACATATACTCAATATCCTTTCCAGGCTCTATAAAGAAGTTAAAAATTAGGTGTAAGTTTTGGCAAAGGTAGTTTTAAACTTGTGAGAAATAATTCACTTATTATAATGAAATTTTAATTAGAAACCCTCCCTAGTTCCTCTATCACTCAATGCACCTGTTAACAATTCTCAGCCATCAAAGACAAATGATGTGTTTATTATCACTAACTGGAAGACAATATGTAGATTTAGTTAAGTTTCCTCACCAAAAATTATTCTGTTGCTCCCTCTGTTTTCCTCCAGAGTTCTCCTTTATTAAAAGATATTTCATTGCCAATATCCAGCTTCTATAGTTTTCTGGCATGTTCTGAAATAGAGGGGCATTTGTCTAAATGATTCTTTGCTTGTCTTATAGAATAGAAAGAAACTTGAGGAAAACAACATTCTCCTTTCAGCTAGTTTTTAATTAGAAAGCCTTTTAGGATAGCAATTTTCCTCCTAACTAAAATTTACTGTTGTGCAATTACACAGATTTCAGTTCCAGATTGTTTATGCTCTTCACTCATTTAAAAATTGATAAAAATCTATAGTGGAAATATAAAAGTTAATAATTTTCAAGAAAATCTGATTTTTACTGGTAAATGCAATAATACGTATAAATTTGAAAATCCCAGAGTTTAGCAATAATTTTTCTTTTTTAATTCATATTTAATTGGCACATAAAATTGTGTTACTTTAAGGTATAGATCTGACCCGTTTATATGTTGCCATCTGAGTACCACTGTAGCTGTAGCTAACACCTCTATCATGTCACGTATTATTATTTCTTTGCTGTGGTGAGAACATTTAAGATCTAGTCTCTTAGCAACTTCAAATTATATAATACAGTATTGGTGACTGTAATCACTATGCTGTGCATTAGATCTCCAGAAATTATTCATCTTCTAATTGCAAGTTTGTTTTTGTTTATCCACATGTTCAACAAATTACACTCCACCTTTCTGGAGAGATCTGGTTGTTCAGCTGTGAATGATTTGTTTTCAGGCACTCTTTCTGCCTGTCATATTTTCATAGAAAACCAATATATATGTTCCACAAACTGGGAATGCTCTATAATGCATTACCTATTGGCTTCCAACTGCAAGAATGAAAAAAGTGAAAAGAGATTCCTTTAAACATTCTATTTTATATTAGAGTATAGTTGATTAACAATGTTGTGATAGTTTCAGGTGTAGAGAGCAAAGTTATTCAGTTATACGTGTACATGTATCTATTCTTTTTCAAATTCTTTTCCCATTTAGGTTGTTACAGAATATTCAGCAGAGTTCCCTGTGATATATAGTAGTCCTTGTTGGTTATCCATTTTAAATATAGTAGTGTGTACATGTCAATCCCAAACTCCCTAACTCTCCCTTCCCCCCACTCTTCCTCCCCCCATCCCCATAACCATAAGTTCGTTCTCTAAGTCTGTTTCTGTTTTGTAAATAAAATGGATTAATGCTATTAAGAATGCATCAACAAATTATTCTTCAATAGCTGCCTTTCAAGTGGAAATTGCCTCAGATGACTTTCTTACAAAAAGGCCATTGCCCCTCTCTTCTGTAGCAAACTGTGGTCAGAGTTATCACTAATTCCATTCTACTGCTAACACTGGCACATAGATTCCTGAGGGCTGCTGTGCTGCATTGTGCAAAAAACATCCTTTGTCATTCCTGATCAACAACTATAAGGAAAAATTTAAGCAAGATTTTTGTACTGTTATGGTCAGTGAAGACATGGGTAGGACAAGGAGAAATTCTGTAGTGCCCATTGTTATTAAGTGATGATTATGCCTGCGGCTGTTCTGGGAATCATAATATTGCGGTCACCTCCCACTGAGAAAAGAGGGGATTCAGCTCAGTTGCCACAGAAAGTACAAAGGGATGATAAGGCTTTCAGAAGAAAATTAATTGTTACCGAATGATTTATTTCCAGCCAAAATTAACTGCTGCACATGACTCCAGAAATACCAAAAAAAAAAAAAAATTTAGACATCAACAAGGCTATCTGGATTATGTAACAAAGGAAATCTGCTGGAAACATCCATAATTTCTTGGCCCATAGACAATTCTCTAAGCCTCCCTTTGCCACCTAATGCCAAGAGTAGCATATTTTCCCATTCCTTGTTTCTGAGAGGTTGGATGTTAAGAGGAGGATAAATGTAAGTTTATTTATTTTTCAGAATTTCAGCCAAAGCCAAGAACAATGAAATAGGTTCCAGTTATTCCAGACCTCATGGCAAGGTGCTTAAATAGCAAAGTGGGCCAAGCTAGGAGCGTGTGAAATGAGTTCTATCAGTATTGACTCATCAGCCACCTCAAGGCTAAGCCAGCAGAAGACAAGAGAGTTATTAGAACATTCAAGAGGGTAAGAAGAATTTCTTTGGAGAGAAGTGTGCTATATATTCTAAGCCCTTCCACATGGGTTGAGAGGAAGAGAGTGCTTCCCCAGCACTGCAAAAGCTTAACAGGTGTAGCAGATGCAGTGAACATCCTGCTCAGAGCCCCTTAACTGGGCTTATGTGCTCAGCCCCTGACTGAGGATGCTTGCAGCCAATGGTAACTGGTGCAAACTGTGTGCACCCTTGTTTACACTGGGACCAATTCTGTTCTTTCTCCAGAGACCCTCATGGGATCAGCTGTAGGGAGACTTCAACTAAAACCATGTCTTTTCTTACACTATCCTGCTTCTCTCACTCCCTTTCTTCTGAAAGACTGCCTCAATAAATTAAGTGTTCTTATATCCCCACCTCAAGCTTTGCTTTAATGAAGCTGACCTAAGAAAACAGATATCTGCAGCTTGTGGGACATAGGGTCTGGTACTGCTTCAGACCTAGAAAAGTCTAAATATGTGGGACTGTGGCCCATAGCCAGATGCACCACCTTGTACAGCAGGGAAGTGAGTCATAAGCAGACCCTATAAAAGCAAACCAGCTCCAAGCTGTCTTGAATAGAACCTTGCCCGACCAGGCCTTTTTTCAAGGAGTGAAGCAACATCTCAGGTGTCCAAAAGCATTAAAGGACTAGATACACATAGTCTCACATTGTCACTGAAGATAGTTATCCCTAAGGGACCCATAACAAGATCCTTTATGAGAAACAAATGGGATTTAGAAAGTTACACCCAGAGGGCAGTACTGTGAGGTTATAATTCAGGCACTAATGTTTATTTTACGACTATTGTTTTTCCATTTTCTGCCTGCTCCAATACTGGGGGCCTACATCAGCAGCTACTGAGGGGAAGGAGGTAGAGTGAAGAAATAGGGGAGAAATGCTCCATGATCCTCCTCCTTCACTGCAGGCTTCTAGACCCAAGGCAGGTCTAAGCTGAGTAAATAAAGACATTTTATATTGGACGAGAGTGTGAAGATTTGGTATTAGATTATACTAGATATTTTACTACTTGAGAGTTAGTGGGAAAGCCATGGAAACCTTGAAATTCATACAAAAGTCAAAGGGAAACAGACCCACTTAGAATAATGTTACCTTCTGCTTGTACCTGACAGATTCCAGCTTGTTCATGAAACCCGTGGCTTACCTCTCTATATATTCCAAATATCAATAAAGACCCTCTGCTTCTTGCTATCTAGTGAATTACCTTGAACCCATTTATCCTGCTACCTGGGTATATCAGAGTCTTTCCCAAGATTTCCTTAGATTCCCAGGAAGGTGTCTGTTCTCATGGTCACATTTGTCTCTGGCAAACTCTGTTTAGCTTACATCAGCATTTCCTTTCCAAGTATCTTCAACAAAGTAACTCAATGTCCAAAAGGTCTAATGGAAATTTCTATATATTGCCCAGGATATGAGCTCTTTCCTTTGATGAAGAGCTTAATTCCCATCTACTAACTTTCCTAGCGTTTCTGGAAGCTAAACGTATGGGCAGTTATGAAGTATAGGCTTTCCTAGTCAATTGTGTATGAGCCAGTGGCACAAAGAAGCAGAGGCAGAGGAGAACTCATTTATTTTACGAGTGGTGGTAGTAACAGCCAGCTATAGGCCCAGCAGTGTCCAGTGTCCTCAACCAGAGGTGACAGCCACATGCATGAAGCATCCTTTGGTGGTCTGCGGAAGCAGCAATCGACAGGCCAGATTCTGTGCTGTGGTTTGGCTGTGATTCTGTGTTCGATTTCTATTCCTTTCTGCCTGTTTTCTGAGCCAGTTTCTTCAGACTTCCCAGAGATTCTGTAAACTACCACCAAATGTTTCAAGAATATCTCTTTCTACCTAAATTACCCATAGTCAACTTTGCTTGCTTTAATACAAATCTTGATTAAAAACACAAGAATTGAAATATAAGTTAATAATGTGTTAGGGTCATGGAGGGGATCACATTGCAGAATGAAAGGCTTTTTACAACCTCGTTTTGTTCTCTCTGGGTTATTTATTTTTCCCTCCTCCTATCCATTTAGTCTCCCCCTTCCCCTCTTCTTCAAGAGACTCAAATACCATATCTTCCTTTTATTAGGAAGAATTCAACTCATTTCAGATCCTTGCTCAATCCTAAAAGGTGCTCACCTTTATAAAGGGAGTTCCAGTCAACTGGACCCATACACTTTCAAGGCAGACGAGGTTATAAAAATTGTAAATAAATGAACAAATAAGGGTTTGTTTATTTGAGAAGTATGATATATATATATATATATATA
>NW_020175670.1:8788096-9003128 GCF_003031525.2 Neophocaena asiaeorientalis asiaeorientalis
CACATTTGTTTACATTTCAGATAATTATTTCAAATCTAAGTTGTATTTATTACCATTATTTACAGTCTATATTAGAAGACTAGGTCTAATGTGTTTCAAAATTATAAAGCATATAGTGATTATCATGTTATATTTAGATTTATTTCAGCCAGTGTTCAGACAAACCAATTTAATTACTTAAATTTGGGAGAGTAATTTTAAAATCTATAAACAAGTATACTTTACATGACCTTTACATGATACATTGAGGCACTTATAGCCTAAGGATTACTATGAAAAATAAATGAACTGTCTGGTAAAAATAACTAAAATTCATTGGAAGCTTACTGTGTACAACATGCTTTTCTAACTGCTCAACATGTATTAATTCAGAGGATTTTTTTTCTAACAGGATGTATTTACTTGGTACATTTTAAAGCAATGGTTATACTGGTCATATGTATTATAAACTATAAAAAAGTCAAGAAAATGTACATCATACATTTGTATATGTATTTTTTACACATAAGTAAAAAAGCTTATTATAAAAAAATCAATACAAAGGGGTGTTTAATATACAGATAAAGAAAGAATTATGCTTCAGGTAGTTTAATTTGTTAATGTGAGCAAATAGCTTGGGGATTCAGAAAATAGCTTTGGGATCCTGTAAAGTAAGCAGTGTTATTACTCCCATTTTATAGATGAGAAAACTAAGGCACTACATCAAGCTCCTATGTCTGGAAAGTTGCAGAGCCAGATTTCAAACCCAGGGAGTCTGGCTCAGGAGTTCAGGCTTAGCCCTGGGACAGTGGTGCCTTAAAGTGAATGATATTAGTACCATACAGGAAATAGAGTAAGTACATGAAAACGGTCAGTTTTTCTTATTCTTTTTTCTCCTTTAGGACAAAATTTTACAATATCAAATATATCATTTGGCATAAATTATGCAACCTTAAAGTACCACCAACTTTCCCAACCCTAGAATATAATGATAAAAGCAATGTGACACCAGTACAAATGTTAGATGTGTTTCAAATGTTTGTAACCTCCAAGATTCTAAGCTTTAACTATTGGCCTTACCTCCTTAAACCAATACTATAGACAGTAGGTTCCATTTGTCTATCATTCACTACATTTTAGCTTAGAATTATATAGCTTCTTCTTCCACAGTTACACTGGAACGCTCATGATATTTTAGCCATTTTGAGCGGGTTCTTTTCTTCCTCAACCTCGAAATATCATTTTCACCCTTGTAGCTTCCTTCTAGATTCACTCCCTTCCCTTTGCTTTCATATAACCATATGCTTCCAAATCATCTTGCTCATTCAGTACTCCTCTCCTTTGTATTATGTGCTTGCTTTTTGTACTCTTTTCATTCCCTGAACATCCTTAAAAGCTTGGCCATTGGACCCATACAAGTTCTTGTTCTACACTAGCCCCTTCTGCCAGCTCAAGTCCATGGTCTCCTCTATCACTCTCACACTATTTCCTCACCATAAACATCTTCAGCCCTTATTGTAATCCAGTTATGTTTACAGTAAAAATTGCCCAAGGATACACAGCTAGAAAGGCACAGACTGGAGAATTGAACTCACTCCTATCTTCCTTCTCAGTCTATGGTCTTAACCTGTATATCTTATTAATTTATGATTTGACTTACAGGACATCTCCACTGGGATAATCTGCCATCACTTTAAATTTAACAAATTTGTCCTTTCTTGATATTTTTCTTATCTATTTTAATAAAATTCCCTTCTCTTCTTTGCCTTTTCCCTTAATGTGCAAAATATATTTTTATACTCTCCATATTTTCTCCTGTGACAATCCTTTTAATTTGTCACTGTCCCCACTTGCTAGCTCAAGCCTAAGGTAAAAAGCATGGTTATTTACTTATCCTTGCACCTGTATTTATTCACAGTACTATTAAGTGCTCTTTTTTAAAGAAATTAAATTTTAATTATTTTTTATTGAGATATAATTGACAGCTAACATTGTGTCGGTTTAAGGTACACAGTGTATTGGTTTGATACATTTATATATTGCAGTGTTAGCCAACACCTCTACCAGTTCACATAATTATCATTTCTTTTTTGTGGTGAGACCAATTAAGATCCAGTCTCTTAGCAGCTTTGAAGTTTATAATACAGTACTGTTGACTATAACCACTATTCCCTGGTATACAGTTGAACCTGGAACGATACAGGTTTGAATTGTGAGGGTCCGCTTATACACATTTTTTTCAGTAAATATGTTTACAATCAATGGTTGGTTAAATCTGTGGATGTGGAATCTGCTGAAAAGGAGGGCTGACTCTGGGACTAGAGTACAGTAGATTTTGTATATATTATATTATATATACAGCTGCTATATTATATTATAGCAGCTGGTTCTGGAACCAATCCCCCTTGGACACTGAGGGATGATCACTGTATATATACAATGGAATATTATTCAACTATGAGAAAGGAGGAAATCCTGCCATTTTTGAAAACATGGATGACCTTGAGGACATTATGCTAACTAAGTGAGATAAGTCAAAGAAAGACAGATACTGTATGATATCACTTATATGTAGAATCTAAAAAAGCTGAACTCATAAAAACAGAGAGTAGAATGGTCGTTACCAGGAGCTGGGAAGTGCGGAGATGTTGTTTAAGGGTACAAACTTGCAACTATGTTTGCAAAGTTCTGGAGTACTTGGTTCTTCAAATACAACTCTCTTGATGTCACACTTGTTTCTCAAGAATTTATTTAGTAGTTTTATACCCAATTTCATAGCTATATATTTAAAGTCTTTCCTTAATTAAGTCTGTTTTACAGGTATCCTCTGCTTTTTGAAAGTTTGCTTTATACTACTTCACTTTTACAAAAGACTACATTAGTACCTGTTTTTGCTAATTGAAAGAAATCTGAAGAGGATTTTTGGTTTTATGAAAAAAGCCAGAAAGTGAAAATAGTGTTCAGCATTTCTTTAGCAGCTGTCAGTTATAGAAGCAGCACACACCCCAAGCAGTGAGAGTGGTACTGCCAAGCTTCTTCCCCAGGAACGACTCTCAGCATCTCAGCATCAAGCTGCCATAGCTTTGAACTGTATCTGTGAGCATCTGTGATTTATTTCAGTTTATTTTGTGCATCTGTTAGCAAGATGTGTCCTAAGGTAATTACTTCTTCACTTTATGCCATTTCAGCTTACGAATGGTTTCATAGGATCTCTCTACTTTTGGAAAGTGTGGGAAATCTGTATTTAACCAAAGTTCTTGGGATAACTCCAACATGGATCCTCCACAAAATTAAGCCAATTTTTTTCATCCTTTTCACATCCAAGCTCGCTTCTGTTTCTTTGACTTGTCTGAAGTATAAACTTTATCCATGTTTATTTTAATAAAATGATCTTTTCCTCTTCTGATATCCTACATATCTGATTAAAAACTGATTTGTGTTATTCTCTTTTTTCTTCCACAGAAATATAAATACAGATTGAAAGTGAGGCAAGAGATGGAAGAAACTTAGAAACTGCATGACCTTAGGGATCATGTAGTTATTCTGCTTAATTTTATAGATAAGGAAATATGGTTAAGAGAGGTTCTTTTAAATCCTGGATCGTCAACAGTACATGATGCTCTCTCTTTGGCATTTATTACAGAGGATTTGGTCTCAGAAGATGCTTAGTAAGATGTGTTGCATTTATTTTTATTTAGAAATGGGAAGAATGTCCTGGTAAAATTTAATTTTCACTGGGACTACTTAGGCAAACTCATTTCAAACCAGCCTCTGGGAACTTTAAAACAACAGAGTAATGACTCATTAATCTACCTTCCAGATCTTGCTACCATAAAATTTATGACTTTGGCAAATAGCTTTCAATACCAGTGATACCATCTGTTACTCTTTCTGGTTGAATCTTTCAACATTGTATGTCCCCAGAAGGGAATATGAACCCAAGTAATATACCAATCAGAACATAAGCTAGGGTCTGAATGAAAAAAGGGAAAAGAGTTTATTAAATGAAAATCATTATGAATATCTATAATAAATATTATAGTTTCATTTTAGCAAATTAAGTTGCAAAGCCTTGGTAGTATATAACATATCTTCACTGTTCATATACTCTAGTGTTTGATTTCTAGATCACTTTTTCTGAAATGCACACTCCTAAAATAAATACTATTCAGGACCAACACTAGGTAAAGGCAGACCTAATTTCTATTTGCTTGTGCTCATATAAAAGATAAGCTTCTCTGCTGATAAAGTTTTATTCATAATTTCAGAATTATTATATCTCTTACATCTTCCAAGATGCTCATTAGGTAAATCTGGTATATTTTCTACATGCCTTGTTATATTACTCACTTATGTCATAGATAGTTTCAAATATGTCTGAAATATAAATTTCTTGAGATCAGGAACTATGACTTATTCAACTTCCTTATACATTAGCAGGTAGTCAATAATTATGACTTTTTTCTTCATTGAATTTGTGGCAAATCAGTGGCCACACATACAATATAATACATGTAATCTTTACTGTACCACGGAATGTAAGACTTTCCTGTATTCTTTATGTTCTGTTCTCTCTTCTGCATTCTCTGTTTATTTTTACACCAATATTATCCTTTGTTAATTACTGATGTTTTAACATCCATCTTGAAGTCTAGTGATGTATGTCCTCTGACTTGTTCTTCAGGACTGTCTTGCCTAATTTAGGTTTTTGCACTTCCCTATACATTTTGGAATCAAGATATGAATTTTTATAGAATGGGCTGCTGTGATTTTGTTTTGATTGTATTGTCTTGACAGTGAGAATGTAGTGATCAATGTTAGAACAACAGACATCTGAAGAATATTGAGTCTTCCAATCCATAAACAAGGTGCAACTCTTCCTTAATTGTCTCCTTTTATGTCACTCCACAGTGTCTTATACTTATCTGTAGGGAAGTCTTTCACGTATATTTTTTTAAAGATTTATGTCTTGACCCTTGATTTTTTTTGATGCTCTTATAAGTAGTTTTTTTTTAATTTTAGTTTTCTGATCCTCTCTTTTTAGAATATAGTAATACCATTGAGTTTTGCATCTATTGACCATCCTAACATTAATTCAAATATTTTGTAGTTTTCTATGTATGTAATCATGTCATCTGAGAATAAAGACTGTTTTACTTTTTCCTTTCCAATATTTATACCTTTTTAAAATTACATTATTGCACGAACTAGGACTTCCAGTACAATGTTATAGAAATGACAACAGTGACATCCTTCTTTTGTGCCTGATCTCAAGGAAGTCTTTGAAATTTTATCATTAAATATGGTGTTAGCTGTAGGTTTTGTATTTCTAGTTCTTCATGAACATTTATCAAATACTTGTTCTATATCTATTGAGATAATCAAATAGGTTTTTCTTCTTCCTTTCATCAATGTGGTAAATTACTTGGTTGATTTTCAAGTGTTAATTTAACCTTATGTTCCTGAGATAAACTTGAGATTCAGTATGATAGTATTTGCTTATAATTTTTGCCCCTATGCTTATGAGACACATTGGTCTGTAATCATTTCTCATATCTGTCTTAGGGTTTGGTATCACCTTCAGAGGTTGCCACTTTCTCTGTTGTCTGAAAGACTGCAAAATATTGTTTTATATCTTGCTTAAATGTTTATAAGCATTCATTAGTAATAAAATCTCAATTGATGTATTCTGTTTTTAAAAAGGGTTTTTTTTTTAATTATCACGGATTCAGTTTCTTTAAAAGGTACATGATTATCCAGATTACCAACTTTTTCCTGTGTTAGTTTTAATAAATTTTTAAAGGATCTAAAACATTTTATCCCAGGTATCAAAGTTATTGGTATAACTTTAAAAATAATATTCCATTATTAACTTTTTAATATTTATGACATCTGAATTAATATCCCAATTTTTCCTTCCTGATTTAATGATGTGCTTTTTCTATTTATCTTGATCAGTCTTTCTACAAGTTCATCACTTTCAAAAACTAAGCTTTGGCCTTTTTGTTTGCTTTTTTTTATACATTTATAAACTGTTTCATTGATTTCCGGTCAAAGCTTTATTGTTTCTTTCATCTGCTTTCACTGAGCTTAAATTGCTTTTGTTTTTTTAGCTTCCTGTGATGGAAACTTTCATCACTCTTTTAACAACATTTTTATTTCCTAACATATGCTGAAATGCATGCTTATTTCCTTCTGACACAGACACTCTATATCCACTAACAGAGTTCCATTATTCTTTCTCTGGACATCTTAAATCCATTCTTTTAGTCATAGCTCTGAATGATATTGGACAAGACACTTCACCCTTCCTAGGATGAGAAAGAGTGAAGTGAAGGAAGTGAAGGAGTTAGGGAAAAAATGAAAAAGATAGGAAAGATAGTTGGCCTAGAACATTTCTAAAATTCATTCTGGTACTAAAATTTTGACTCTTTAAATAGCCTGAATGACTTTACTCCATGCTTTCCAATCATCTTTATATAAAAAATAAGCAGTCACTGTATGCTCAGTGTAAACAAATGGCTTTTTACATCTGGAAAGGCCAGGTGAACTGCTAAAGGGCTAGACGAGAACGACCAGGATGCTCTGGGAGGTATAATCACTGGTCCCTTTGGATGGGTCTTATCCCATAGGGGGCAAAATGTATGTATGCCTAAGGTATTAACCTGAAACTTTCTTATGTTAAATCTTATGTAGTCTGGGAAGAACATGTCTGACTCATATATTTTTCTTTTCACATAAATTCAAGGTTAAAAATTTTAATGTCTATAGGGAATGTGTATGTAAATGAATGAAAGAGCCAGGTATAATAATTCTGATATTTCAGTATTATTATTTTTCATTTTTAATATTGCAGCTGAAACTTAGCATTGATGTGGATGAGACAATGAGAAGTAGGACCTTAGGGAAAGTGGAGAGCATGTAACTTTCTGTTGAAAAAGGTTGGCAGCTGCTCTGCTTTGCGCGGATGGTTGCCATGCAGGAAGATGGGCTTAGGGTAGCAAGACATTCCAATTTCTCAAGAAACTAAGATCTTGATATGATATTAACATATTATTTTATTTCTGGAACATTTCAATAACTGTCCATTAAAATCTATGTTCTTTGATATGCACACTTGTCAGGTTAATACTTTCTTTTGGGGATCATAGATGAGAAAGAATTAAATAGTCTTTTTTTATTAGTTCATTAATTAATTCAGCAAATAGGTACTGAATATTGATTAAATGTCAGACAACCATGCTGGGTACTGGGAATAAAACAGCTAACGAAACCAGACTGGGTTCCTGCTCTGCTGGCACTTTTAGTTGAGTAAGAGGTATGGGCAGTAATGAAATAATCATGTAAGAAATGTAACAGTACCATTGTAAGAAGTACTGTGACAGGGCACTTAAGACAGGGAAGAGTTTCAACTCAATTCCTTAGACCTTAATATAGAGAAGAAATGATAAAACACATCTTTTATGCCACCCAGCTTCGAGGAAAAAAGAGAATAAATAATTTACCTCCTTTTTAAGAGATTTTAAAGAAGAATCCTCTGTATATGGAGTTTTACATGACTCCCTTCAGGGATCATGAGAACCAATGGATATGTAGATTAAATTGGGGTTATCCAGAGGACGGCTTTTCAGACAGCAACTATTGTTCTTTTCTTTTCTTCTCCATAATAGTGCCCTTAACATTCTCTACTTGCTTAGGAAACTTTACTCCCTGACTCTTTTATGCTCCAATTCTTCATAAGAATTTTCTGGGTCTGCCTCAGGAGAAAATGGAAGACTTTATAAAACATTCAGAGATCACGTGAGTAAATCAAATACACACAGGATCTAGATTTTAGCACTGAATGACTAACCTATCAGGAGAACCTCCCAATGACTCTTCCCTTGGGTGAAACCCAGGTACCTACTGTGTAGGGATTCCTTTTCATTTATGATTCTGATCCAATTAACCAGGAATATTTATGTTGGAATACCTAATATCTTGTATTGGCTCTTAATATGTATCAGATATTATTCTAAATATCTCATAAGCATTAGTTGATTTAATCCTCAAAAGACTTTGAAAATAGATGCTACTATTATTTCCATTGTACAGATTAACAGACTAAGCGTGAGACAAATTTAGCAATTTAGCAAGATCAGATAGCTACTAAGTGCTCAGCCTGGCTTTGAATTCGGGCTTTTGACTCCTAATACTATCACTATTACTTTACTGCTCAGTATTACTTATCCTATCTTTTTATGTTTTTCCTGAAATCAAGTTTGATCCCTACCTATTTTTGATCCTATTCTCTGCTACCTAGAATACCACAGTAACTGGCTGATGTTTTACCAAGTAGTTTGAGGCCTCAGAGACCTAATTTTTATTTGGCAATGAACTAGGCAAAGAAGAAGGATTAGAGTTACATTAAAAAATTAGTGTTGCTCAGGGAGCTCTAAGATGTGTTCAGAATTTTAAAAGAACATGGGAAAAATAGGCTCCTTACCTTGAATAATAGAATTGCCTAGAACTGCAGTAACAGGATCACACAAAATACTTATGTCCCATAGGTTGGAGCTCTGGAGAAATTATAACAGCAATAATAACCATTTCAGTTGTGTTGGGGCAAAAAGAAAGAAAAGGAAGTCAATGGAATAGTATCAATAGATAGTAGAAAGGAAATTCAACAACTTTAAACATTTTGGTGTTTTCTCTTTAGTCAAAAAGAATGAACTTCAGACTCTTAGAAGGAAAAGTAACCCGAGGTAGAAAAGAGATCTGAAAAGTAGTTGGTTGCTCTAAGGGGATTCATGTCTCCTCGTCACCCACATAAATTATACAGGAGAAATGAGATTTAAAATGGGACGTTTAAACATGCTAAAAGAAGAGAGATTAGTTGTTTTGTCCCCCATGGCTCCTGAGAATTGCTTCTCGTATTGTATTGATTCATCCTCCAGTCCTTGCTCTCCTAGGTTTTTTGATCCAGTTGAGGTAGGTGTATAAATTCTTTAGATGTCTTAACAGACATTTGAGAGTGCAACCTTCAGGTGAATTTTTATACCTCTTTCTCAGTTTCAGTGGATAACATGAACCAGCTTAGTCCCTATGGCAGAATAAGACAAGCTTGAGTTTAGAAGTCAGAGGATCCAGCTGTCTCACTTATTCCCCAGTAGAATGCACTACAAAAGTACCTTATTTACAGGTCTATGGTGATAAATAAATGAGCTAATATATGTAAAAAGTGTTTTGACATTATTTACCTTCATCATTAAGAGAGTCTTTTACCATTTATTCACTTTAACCAAAATATTCCGGGAACCCAAATGAAATGCATAGGGAAACTCATATTTCATTTTTTAAAAAATAAATTTATTTTATTTATTTATTTTGGCTGCGTTGGGTCTTTGTCGCTGCGTGTGGGCTTTCTCTAGTTGCAGCGAATGGGGGGCTACTCTTCGTTGCGGTGTGCAGGTTTCTCATTGCAGTGGCTTCTCTTGTTGCAGAACACAGGCTCTAGGCGCACGGGCTTCAGTAGTTGTGGCTCGTGGGCTTAGTTGCTCTGCGGCATGTGGGATCTTCCCGGACCAGGGCTCAAACCCATGTCCCCTGCACTGGCAGGCAGATTCTTAACCACTGCGCCACCAGGGAAGCCCCCATATTTCATTTTAAATGAAGACTTCTAATGCCAATTTTTAGATTACATATACCAAAAAGCACTTTGCTTTGGACAAAAACACCCAGGGCCTTGGACTTACATTAAAATATACTTTAAACTGCAGCTCTGCCATTTAGTGTGTAACCTTAGGCAACTGAGGAACAAAGATAACAATACCAACACCATAGGAATAGTCGAAGAATCAAATATAATAATCCTATAAAATACTTGGCACAGTGGCTGGCCATAAATGTGGTTGGTTCAGTAAATGTAAGATATTATTATTGTTTATTATTGTTATTTGTAAAAGCTGTAGTCCCTTGGCTTGGGTAATATAATCCTTTGTAACAAAAGTCTCACTTTTGCTGAGATATGTTTGATAAGCCTCTTGCATGGTAGACATAAGCCTCAGGGCATGTAAGGAATTGTGCTCAGGCTCCAGAGGATAAGAGCTCTTTAGCAAAATACAGTAATTTGTAATGTAAAAGAAGGAAAAGGGAAAAAGAGACAGAGATGGAGGAGGGGGCAAGCAAGTTGGTAGAATGTTAAATATTGCACAATGTGACTTACCCCTTTTTATCTCCAAATCATCAGTCAACTCTCCATTGTTTTTTGTTTTTTTTTTTAATTTTTTTATTTTTTGCGGTACGCGGGCCTCTCGCTGTTGTGGCCTCTCCCGTTGTAGAGCACAGGCTCCCGACGCGCAGGCTCAGTGGCCATGGCTCACGGGCCCAGCCGCTCCGCGGCATGTGGGATCTTCCTGCACCGGGGCACGAACCCGTGTGGACTCTCAACCACTGCGCCACCAGGGAAGCCCTCCATTGTTTACTGATGCTTTGTTTTTGTGGATGTATGTGTGTGAGTGTGTGTGTGTGCGCCCCAGAGAATATGAGACTAAAAATAGTTGAGAAGTGTACAGCTGCCATCTGTGTGTTATATCCTCAATGTTGATTCATGTTTCTTTTGATAGGAATGGTAGAATTCTAGTGAATTCTAGTGTTGGGTGAGGAAATTGGTGGTGAGAGGCTTGGCTACAAATTCTAGCTCATAATTGTTAAATAACCTTGGCCTTCCAGTTTAATTATCTTCAGAATTTTCACGTGTAAAACACCAGTAATTATAGTTAACAGATGCTCACAAAACCTATTGGGATTGCCCATCAAAATATCAGTGGTTATATAACAATGTAACAGACATGCCACAGCTAACAACAACCAAGGCATGAGAGGAATTGGATAAACTTCCTGGCATTTCGTGCAGGATCTTTAAAAGTGATAACCAAAGATTTTTAAGTCTTTCTCTCATGAAGAAGGCTATCATGGCTTTTCTGTACTCACTGTTCAAATATATAAAACAAAGCAAAGACAAGTTTCACCTTATTTTCTACTTTTTGTATATGTTTTTCTTTCTTTTCACATCCGCTCTCTTACCTGCCAATCTTCTCTGCCTCCACTTTACCTCTTTCTTCCTAGCAAATTACTTTGGCTTCTGTCCATATTAAATAAATTCATCAGTAATAAATTTGCTTTGCTCCTCTGGCATACACTGATTGAAAATCTGGTAGGTCAAAGGCCTGTGGGGGACACAAAAATGACTCAGACTTTGACTCGGTTTTTGAAGTAGACCTGTTGCTTTTGTCTGACAGCCCTTTCCTTGAGGGAGTCACCTTTCAGAATACAGAGTTGGCATATGACCATGGCTAGAGCCAAGGATACGCATATGAGCCAAGCAAGGTCAGACAGAGAGTATTTTTCAGTGATTCACATGGAAAGAAAAATAAAGAAGCATTTTCTACTGTGGTTGTTAAACTAAGATAATATGAACCTAGAGCTACCAACAGCCATCTTTCTGCCAAGTCGACTTCATGCAAAATGAATTCAAATGGAGAATTGCATTGTTAAAGTGCCCTCTCCTAGGATTCCCAGGAATATTGAGCAATAAATTCCCTTTAGCTTAAGCTAGTTTGAATTGGCTTTTTGTCACTGGCAATCCAAAGTGTCCTAATGAATATAGCCTTCAAGAGTTTATAGTCTAATAAGAGAATACAGCTGGAGTGGCAAGTTGTCCTGAGGTGACCACATTGAACAGTGCAAGTATTTCCACCTGTGACTGAAAACAACAGTAGTTTTGCAATGATATATTACCTATTACCCTAGCCCTGTTTCACCTTGATTCCTAGGTCCCAAAGTTTCAAAGGAACCTCCAGTTTTAGTAGTGGTGCTATGGATATGTGTGTGGGGTAAGAAGAATGAAGTTGAAGCCCTCTTTTCAACATCTCACCCATAATGTCTGTGAGGCTCCCTAAACCACTATAAATAAGCATGCGATCTAGGTGAAAAAAATCATAAAATTAACTAAAACCATATGATAAGTATACAAATGGAATTCCAACCCCCCAACCTTTCTTTCTAACTGGATTGCCACCCCAAAACTCTGCCTATTTATTTTTGGAGGTACCACTAGTTGCATTAACTAGGAGCTAGGTTTGTACTAAAATCCTAACACCTGTTAAAACCTGTCTTTGGACGTATGATAGCAAATTGTGAAAAAGCTACTTTTTATATCTACCATTGTTGATGAAAAGTTAATCAGTTGATCTAAGAAAGAAATGAAAAATTTTATTCAAGCCATATTGAAGATTGTAACCTGGGAATAGCATCTCAGAAAGCTCCCAGAACTGTTCTGCCCATTAGAAGTCAAAGCACAGTTATATACTTTTTTGAGACAGAGGTCTGTACATGAAATGATATATTATTAATAGTTTACATAATCTAGATCTGCAAGTACAAAGTGGTGGGTCATCCTGACCCTTTACAAGGTCAAGAAGGAATGTTACCTTTTAAGGACTTGTCTCATTGGTGCTAGGAGAATGTCGCTCTTTATGGTTGAGTAGGTACTTCTGCTGATGGAGGAGGTTTGGTCAATGCATAATGCAGATGCACAATGCACAGTAGAGGGGAGAGAGGAAGCCAAGGAGCAGAGAAGGTTTTTTGTGTTTAAATTTACCTCGTTTTGCCATAAAATATTAATTTCATTTCACACCATCTTTAGCTTTCTTCTTTCAAAAATGCCTTTTTAAACTATAAGTGGCAAATAGTACCCTTTCAAATTCTATTTTAGAGTGTTGGTAATAACAAAGGTCAAATAATAAAGTTGTTTTTTTTTTTGTCAAACCCAAGTTCCTGTGCCCGATGCACAGTTTAGGCAAACAAACTGAAATATTAGAGTTTGGAGCAGAGAAAGGTTTATTGCAGGGCCACACAAGGAGAATGGGTGGCTCAAGCTTGAAAACCTGAAGTCTCAGACAGTTTTCAGGGAAAGATTTTTGTAGGCAAAATTTAGGGTGAGGGCTACACCCTAAATTTTCTTTCTTCTGATTGGTTGGTGGTGAGGGAACAGGGTGGTGTTCTAGGAATCTTGTGTTCAGACTGAAGTTACCATCCTCCACCAGGGTGGTGGCCCTAGTTCCTGCAGAAGAACTCAAAGATATATTGTTATATATATTCCTTGAGGAGAAACCAGAATTGTTTCTTGACTGCTTTTCCTTTGTTTCTGCATTCTCTCACTTCCCTAATTAGTAACTGTTTGAATCTGCCCTTTGGAACTCAGAGAAAGTCTAGGAGGCTGAAGCCTTTTACAAACTAGAAAACAGGGACTTGGAAAGGATTTGTATGGGGAGTGCACACTGTCCTGCTCAATTTCAGTTTGACGAGTGCAAAGTACTAAACACACCTTATTGATAAAAACTGACAAATTATAATATTCTTCTTTCTTAAGAGTTGAGCTTTCAACCTGTTATATATCATCCCACACAGCATTGTGATGGTTAGGAATGAACTCTTCAGGTAGTAAAACAAACTATGAAGTCTCTGTAATTAAAACAGTATGTACTTATATAGGAATAGACAGACTGATGGATGAAATAGGACAGAAAGAACACAAATTAACCCAACTGCATTCAGAAAACTAGAATATCAGAAAGATGGATTATCAGATCACTAGGGAAAAGGTGGGTTTTGGGGATTGATATATACACACTACTATATATAAAATAGATAACTAATAAGGACCTACTATATAGCACAGGGAACTCTATTCAATACTCTGTAATGATCTATATGGGAAAAGAATCTAAAAAAGAGTGTATATGTGTGCATGTATAATTGATTCACTTTGCTGTACACCTGAAACTAACGTAATATTGTAAATCAACTGTACTATAATAAAAATTACTAAAAAAAAAAAAACGGTGGGTTTTTAAATAAATTATGTTGGGAAAAGTGTAGTACCATTTGGAAAAGATTAAATCAGCTATACCTCAATTAAACGAAAAAAAGCAGAGTTCAAAGATATCTAAATGTAAAAAATATATATATAGAAGAGAATGTAAACACTGTAAAAAAAAAAAAAGAGTGATCTGTGTAAAAATCTGAAGTTGGTTACCTACAGAGAATGAGGGGGCAGAGTGGAAAGAAAGGCAAGAAAATGACACCATCCAGTGCTCATTTACCATTCCCAAAACTCTAGGGCCCTTAAGAATTATGCTCAATTTACTTTGTCTGTGCTCTCTAAATGAAACAAATGGAACAACAAAGCCTGAATGACAGCACATCTGTTTACAACATGGTTTACTAAATAGTTTAAGACCAATATTGAGACCTACTGCTCAGAAAAAAAGATTCCTTTCAAAATGTTACTGCTCATTGACAATGCACATGGTCACCCAAGTGCTCTGATGGAGATGTACAATTAGATTAATGTTCTTTTTATGCCAGCTAACACAACATCATTCTGCAGCCCATGGATCAAGGAGTAATTTTGACTTTCAAGTCTTACTATTTAAGAAATACATTTCATAAGGCTATAGTTGCCACTGTAGATAGTGATTCCTCTGATGGACCTGGGAAAATTCAACTGAAAAGCTTCTGGAAAGGATTCACCATTCTAGATGCCATTAAGACCATTCACAATTCACAGGAAGACGTCAAAATATCAACACTAATAAGAGTTTGGGAGAAGCTGATCCCTACCCTCATAGATGGCTTTGAGGGATTCAGGATTTCAGTGGAGGAAGTAACTGCAGATGTGGTGGAAATAGCAAGAGAATTAGAAGTGGAGCCTGAGATGTGACTGAGTTACTGTAATCTGATGATCAACTTTAATGGATGAGGAGTTGCTTCTTATGGAAGAGCAAATAATGTGGTTTCTTGAGATGGAAAGATGAAGATGAAGATTGGTGGAGATGCTATGAAGATTGTTAAAATGAAAACAAAGGATTTAGAATATTACATAAACTTAGTTGATAAAGCAGTAGCAGGGTATGAGAGAATTGACTCCAATTTTGAAAAAAGTTCTACTATGGGTAAAATGCTATCAAATAGCATTGTGTGCTATAGAGGAATCTTTTATGAAAGGGAGAGTCAGTCAGTGCAGCAAACTTCACAATTGTCTATTTTAGAAATCACCACAGCCACCCCAACCTTCAGCAACCATCACCCTGATCAGTCAGCAGCCATCAATATCAAGGCAATACCTTCCACCAGCAAAAGATTACGACTTGCTGAAGGCTCAGATGATGGTTAGCATCTTTTAGCAGTAAAGTATTTCTCAATTATGGTATTTTTTTAAAGACATAATGCTGTTGCACTCTTAATAAGCTACAGTGTAGTGTAAACATAACTTTTATAGGCACTGGAAAACCAAAAGTTTGTGTGACTCACTTTAATGCTACATTCACTTTATCGTGATGGTCTTGGAACAGAACCTGCAATAACTCTGATGTGTCTGTATATACTCCCAGTCTTGTAGTCCGGAAATAAGAGCAAACAAAACTTGGACTCTTTTGAGTGGACTTGTTTTGTTGTAGTGGTATGGTGAAGCAATTCTGAAATTATTTTAGTTGTATTAAAGGATTAAACAAATGTGCAAATGTTGAAGTTATTGGGAGCCACTATTCTTGGTATAGAAGAGAGGAGATAAAAAGGTGGAATGAAAAAAAGCAAGGAGAAAACCTGTTTAGATAGATTGGAGCAGAAGATATCAGTATGAACTAATAATAGCATGCCTTCAGTAACTGGTGTTATTTATCATTATCATCATCAATTTCAATTGCCCTGGTGACCTTTCTCTTTCTGGATTGGGCTGCCGCTCTAGATAAGGAAATACACTGGGATTCCTTCAGGCTCTCTGGAAGCTGTGGTGGCCAGTGGGGCTCAGTCTAACATTGACATGCATCTACATCAATTGTTGCTTTTGTGAGTATTAATGCTCATCACTGTGCTGGATTCAGTCATTAAATTACTTTCAGTAGATATTGGTAAGTATATTGAGGTGAGAAGAAACCAGATTTGGAGTTACCAAACTTTCAGATCTTGTGCAACAACTTTAGTCCTCTGAGTATCAGTTTCTTCATGTGTAAAATTTGCTACTACTAATAATAGCTAACATGGATATAGAAATTGCTTTGGAATGCTATAGCATGGCATGTGATAATACATTTTGATAATAACTCTCTCAGAATTGTTGAGAGGACAGGAAGGAAAGAAAAGTATACTGAGTGCTTACTAGGAGCCAGGCATTTTCTAGGTTATTTAGCTATACATTCACAATTAATCTTTACAACACAGTTAAAAATGCATTGTATGTCCCCACTTTACAGATAAGAAAATTGAGAATAAAATAGACTAAATACATATCCTAAAATTCCAAAGCTCTTGTTTCAAGTGTTAGGATACTAAAGCCTTCTGTTGTCTACCACTCTCTACTGAGAATTAAATTAAATGAAGGAAGGGATGTAAAAGTATAATCTGTAAAGATTTACATGAACATATTATTGTAATTAAGGGAGAGAAAACAAACACACATAAAACAATTAGAAAACAATGTATTCTTAAACCAAATGATACTAATATGGTAGCAAGTGCAGTTGGAGTTGGGGGGTGGGGAGAATCAAAGTATTGATTGGCGGGGGATGTACTGTAGAAGGCTCCATGGGAAGGATGGGACTTGAGTAGGCCTTGAACAGAGAGCATTTTGATAAACGGTAATAAGTAGAGAGGACATTCTAGGCAGGGAGAATGGCATAATTTAAAGGCACACAGGAAGGGGCATGTGCTGCAATGTCCAGGGCATCTGCAAAAAACACAAGTAGACAGGACAAATAGGCCTGGTTCCAGATAGAATAAAATTATTTTTTATACTATTCCATAAAACCAGATTTTTGATAATCTTTCTTTGTAACTTAGAATCATGATGCACCTGAGTGACCACTAAGATTTTGCTGACCTCTCTGTACTGGAAGTACTTTCCCTAATGGATACTGGTGTACTTGGTCCTGCAAGCTTTATAGAGATAAATGTATGCAGCCACAGTGAAGGTTAGTGGGAATTCTGCTTTCTAAAAAGCTGTAGAATCTAGCCTTTGACAAAGCATTCTTTATCAGTGAGATGAAGAAAAGGATAGAAAAAGCTGTCTGATGATGGATTTTGCTCTGCTCTGCTATGATGATGGATATCATTTTTAAAGTTATTTAAACAATGTAAAAAATAAAGCTCCCAACTTTTTAAGAAATGTCCAAAGAGTTGTGTTTACTATTCATATATTATGCCCCACCCTTATCATATTCTGCCCTTATCTAATGTGTTCCTCTCTTTAGATAAAACTTTCAGTGATTGGAAGGCTTTTTCAGCTCTCTGAACGTATATGGATTTCTCCAGTTTGGGATTTTAGTTTGCCATACTTCTTAATTCTTGTATGTAGTAGCTCAGCTGACAACAAAGGATAATGTAATATATATTCCATAGATTCCCCCACCCCCACTGCCACTTTAGGCAAGAAATTTCCAACACAGTAGTAAAACTATGTTCCCCAAAATCTGGAAAACAAATAGTACATTGACCAGGTATAAATACCACATTACATTAAAAAAAAATACCATTTTAGTGAGGAACTGAGAAGGACATAAAAGTATAATTATAAGGATTGAGAATTTCCTAACTGATGAAAGACACTAAGCCATAGATTTTCAAAAGTACTTAGAACTCCAAATAAAGAGTGAGAGAATTTATGGCTAGTAGACCCGCCTTATAGGAAATTCTAAAGGAAATCCTCAGACTTCAAGGAAACAATTCCAGATGGTAACTCAATTCCAGAGGAAGAAATAAAGAACAGCAGAAGTGGTAAATATTTGTGCTAACATAAAAAATTCTATAAAATATTTTGCATTATTTTTCTCCTAACTTTAAAAAAAAACAAGATTGTATAAAGCAATAATTATAAAATTCTATTGTTGGATTTATAATATACATATAAATGTAACATATATAACTAATAGCACAAGGGAAGGGGAGAAAATTTCTAAATTTTACTAAATATAATTAGTATTAATTTGAAGTAGACTGTGATCAGTTAAGATTCATATTGCAATCCCTATTATGAACACTTAGAAAATAAATCACAAAATATAGTTTTTTAAAAAGTGAATTTAAATATTACACTAAAGAATATCTATTTAACACAAAAGAATGGAGTAAAGGAGGAAAGAGGAAGAAAAAAGACTGCAGTCATATGGAACACATATAGTAAAATATAAAGTCAACTATATCAATAATTATATTAAATATGAATGCTCTCAATATCCCAGCAAAACTACAGAGATTGTCAAGATGGATATAAAAAAAAAAAATCCAACACTATGGTATATACCAGATACACATCCTAGATTCAGAGATAAATAGATTGAAAGTAAAAGAATGCAAAAAGAAAAAAAAGTCATGTAAACAGTAACCAAAAGAGAGATCAGTGACTCTTTGAATATCTGACAAGACAGCCTTTAAGATGAAATATTTCTAGATGGTTAAAAAAGAAACCACAGGGCTTCCCTGGTGGCGCAGTGGTTGAGAGTCAGCCTGCCGATGCAGGGGACACGGGTTCGTGCCCCGGTCAGGGAAGATCCCACATGCCGCAGAGCGGCTAGGCCCATGAGCCATGGCCGCTGAGCCTGCTTGTCCAAAGCCTGTGCTCTGCAACAGGAGAGGCCACAGCAGGGAGAGGCCCGTGTACCGCAAAAAAAAAAAGATACCACAAGGGAGATTGGAACATAATTTGAACTCAATAAAAATGAAAACATAACATATCAAAATTTATGGGATGTATCTAGAACATCAACTAGAGAGAAATTTAAACACATATAAGGAAAGAAGAAAAGACTCAAATCAAACATAAGCTTCCACTTTAAGAAATTAGAAAAAGAGAAAAAATCCAAAGCAAGCAGGAGGAAGGAAAGAGTAATGATTAGAGAAGAAATAAATGAAAGGGAAAACAGAAAACCATAGAAAATCAATGAAACTAAGAGTTCTTTGGAAAGATTAATAAAACTGACAAAACTTTAATCGTACTGACAAAGAAGAAAAGAAAGAAGCCACAAATTACCACATTAAAAATGAAAGAACATTACTACCATCCCTATTGAAATGGTCACACAATTTTAAGTCAACATACTAGACATCTCAGATAAAGTGGAAAAATTCCTAGAAAGATGCAAATTGTCAAAATTCATTCAAGAAAAATGGAAAATATGAATAGACTTAAACAAGTAAAAGAATTGAAATTCCAATTTTTCCCATAAAGAAAGCTTAGGCCCAGTTGACATCAAATGGTGAATTCTAGAAAATATTTGAAGAAATAACACCATTTCTTTACAAACTCTTTCAGAAAATATAGGAGAAAGGAACATTTCTTCCTCCAGCAATGCACTAGTAACAAATTCAAATATAGTATGAGAAAAAAACAAAGCAAAATTATAAACCAATACCAACATGCCTTATGAACATAGATATAAATACCCTTAACAAAATATTAGTAAATCAAATCTAGTAACATATTAGAAGAATGAAACCCTGGGATTTATCCCAGGAATGCAAGATTGCTTTAATATGTAAAAATTAGTGAAATAGACCATGTTAATAGATTAAAGAGCAAAAGTCACATGATTCTTTTAAAAAAATACAAAATGGGTGTTGACACATTCTAACACCCATTCATAATAAAAACTCTGATCAAACTAGGAATACTGGAGAACTTCTTCAACTTCACAAAACATCTAAGAAAAACAAAAACCAAACTGAACCAAGCCAAACAAAAAAGCCACAGCTGCATCACACTTAATAGTGAAAAGATAACTTCCTTCCCTATAAATAGGGAGCAAGGCAAGAATATCTTATCTAGCTACATGTATAATTTACTGTACAATGCAGTAGGCAAAAAATATGTATCTAGGTGTGGGTTTTTCACTCAGAGGAGATATCCCCCTGTTAGATTTCATATCTTATGAGGGACTTGGGTTTGTGTAAATTAAAAACACGAGATGATATTTCACATACACTGAATTGGCAACAATGAAAAAGTTGCAATGGCAATTATAAGTGCTGTTGTGAAACTGTGTGCTAATGGTATTGTACATTGGGACAATCAACTTAGGAACCAGTTTTTCATTGTCTAGTAAAATTGAAGACATAAATTTTCTACGGTACCAGCAATTACAACTCCTACATATATACCCTAAATAAACTCTTGCATATGTGTACCAAGATATATAAGCAGAATATTTATAGAATCGTTACTTGTAGCAGCTAAATACTGAAAAAAATCCAAATATCCATTAACCCTAAAATGAATAAATAAACTGTGGTATGGTTACACTTCAATGAAAATAAGATAAAAACAAAACTAGAGCACAAGGGCTTCCCTGGTGGTGCAGTAGTTGAGAGTCCGCCTTCCGATGCAGGGGACACGGGTTCGTACCCTGGTCCGGGAAGATCCCACATGCCGCGGAGCAGCTGGGCCCGTGAGCCATGGCCGCTGAGCCTGTGCGTCCAGAGCCTGTGCTCCGCAATGGGAGAGGCCTCAACAGTGAGAGGCCCGTGTACTGCAAAAAAAAAAAAAAAAAAGCAAAAAAACCCACTAGAGCACAAGTATAAATGTCACAAATATTAGTATGAGTCAAAAAATTAAAAGAATATGCACAGTATATAGTCCATTTACAGGTTTAAACATGATTCATATTACTTTGGGACGAATATATAGATGGTAAATTATTTAACAGTTAAGGACTCAATTATCACAAAATTGTGGATAGTAGTTGCCTAATGATGTCAGCATTTGGGTAATTTATTTGCAGAGATCATAGAATGGAGGTTGAACACCTCAATTTTTTTTTTCTTGGAGTTAAAACGAAAAAGTCATAGTGATTTAGGCATCATAATATAAATTATATATTGGCCCTGAAAAGCACATGCTTATTTAGGAAGATCTGTGGAAATACTCTGGTGTGGAATGTGTGAGCAACAAAATGAGGGAGAATACGAGAAGATATAAATCTCCTTCCAGATTAAAAGAGAGTCTGTTTGGTAATGTTAATGGAGAAGAGAAGAAAGAGCAAATGATGAAGGGTAGTAACTTGTATCTGTGTTTCACTTCAGAATTTACAGTGAGTTTTAATTATATCATACATGGAGACATGGTTTATATCATGCCCACTTTACAGATGAGAATGTGGAAGTTCATGGAGTGTAAGCCTCTAGAACAAGATGGCTCAGTTACTCATCTGAGTTTATAAAAGAAGATCAAGGCAGTGAATAACCAAGAGGCATAAGACAAAGTCTCTGGTGTGAGGAACTTCTTTTCATTCACTTACACAGAGAGCAATATACATAATCCAGTGCTAAATGTTATATTCAGATTAAATACTGAAAGAACGTTCAGAGATGAGAACAATTCTTCATCACCTTCCCTGCTTTTGTCCTTGGTATAGATCTAGATCTGTGTGATGAAATTGCTCAACATGAGGCTGATATTGCACTAATAACTTTCATCTTGGAATATAATTAAACAAGGGATAGTCATATCAAAGAAGTCAATCTTAATTCTTCAAGGCTGTCTTTTTTTTACCATTTTCACTACCAAAAATTACCATGGATTTGGGTATGATTAAATTTCAGGATGTGTTATTCTTCTGACATCTTTTTCATAATAAAGTCCAGTAATAAAACTGAGCTCTATTACATTTGCTGAAAATTAGTAACATCTGCACATAACCCAATTATGTTTTGTTTCTTTTTTAATTGTTTTAATTAATTATAATGATTTTTTTTTAAATACAAGAAAATCAAGTCATTTTATTATAAATTACAGTATTGATTACTCTCTGTAGAGTGAATATTTTCTAAGGTATAAAGAGTATGCTTAAGCATGCATCAAACTTTACACCTCCTGGGAATGTACAGTACACTGATTTCCCTTGTTTAAAAAAAAGGTAATTTATTTCACCCATTGTGTTTAGACAAATTACTTCAATTAACTGTGGCAAGATCATTAAGCATAGTTAATTTTAATGTAAATCAGGTTATTTATAAAATAATCCTAGGAGAACCATTTTATATATATATATATATATATACATATATATGTATATATACACACATATACATATATACCTGTTCTTTTTTTATTATTATTTTTTTTCAGTACGCGGGCCTCTCACTGTTGTGGCCTCTCCTGTTGGGGAGCACAGGCTCCGGACGCACAGGCTCAGCGGCCATGGCTCATGGGCCTAGCCACTCCATGGCATGTGGGATCTTCCCCGAGCGGGGTACGAATCCGTGTCCCCTGCATCGGCAGGCGGACTCTCAACCACTGTGCCACCAGGGAAGCCCTATACCTGTTCTTTTAGATGGATTTTTGTTAAGGCTAGTAATTTTTAAAATTGCTGCACTTCAGATTTCAGCTCAATAAATATTTCTCAAGAACATTCCACGTGCCAAGTTAGTATCTAGGAGCAGAGCCTGAGACAGCGATTCTTGTTCAAGTGTTCATAGGGGAAGGAAATGAAGTATGAAAATAGAACAGAGGAGGAAAGTTAAGCCTGGAAGTAGTTTCAGTTTGACCCAGCTTTGGTCTGATCCCAGGGAAGCTCTAGAGCACAACTTGTTCTGTAGACTCTGTCCTATCTTGAAACAAGCAAGGGGGTACACCCTTTGTACCCCTGTGTCAGTCAGTCCTGGACTGGGGACAACCCTATGTGGGTGTGGAGAACTCCTTTTGTCTGAGGTTCTTTGTTGGAAAAGAAATGGGGGGAGCTGTGAGTCAGCTTTCAGTGGGTTGGGGACTAGATATACTGGCTTGTGAAGGGTATTCTGGTGTGGCACCAACAGCATCCACTATGTATTATAATATAAGAAAGAGATTCTGCCCTCTAGATATTTACAATCTTAACAAACACTGCCACACTCTTATATTGTAAAGATATCACTCCAAGAATGTCTGCCAGTATATTCAAGGAAGTCTCCGCAGAATTGGAGACTTAATGGAGATCATGGTTAGACTTATCTGTTTGAACTGAAAGCATCATGCAGAAAGCAGAGAAAATGAATTCAAAACTGAGTCAACAGCCTTATTTAAAGAGTGATCACAATTTTTGATTCGGAGTCAGAAAGCATATCTCCCAAATCTTCTTGCTGGTGTATTAACACAATAGAAGTATTCCCCAGTCTCTACCCTTGGACTGGTAACTCCACACAATGGCAGTTTGTGCTTAAAGAAGTCTCCTTGCCATGTCATAATTGGTTTGTAGGTTATTGGAAGCACCGCTAAAGTGTTTTAGGCATAGCATTGATTTGATTTTATAAGCACTGAACCTTATTAGGATTCTTTAAATCAGCCTCCTAGAGACTGACTTAATTTGGTTTTCTTTGGTATTATTTTTAATGATCCTACATACGTTTGATCCTTTTTTAGCAGCAAAACCACATTTAATTTTTTTAGATGATACACAATTAGTTGATGAATTTTCTATCAGTTTAAACTTCAGTACACTTACAAAGTAATCCTGATCACAGCAGGTTATCATAATACAATCTGGATCTGTTAATAATGAAAACTGGCACAGCTGGAATCCCAGAGCAACAGGAGATTGAGGCACACACCCAAAGACCAAACTTAATTACAAAAGAGAATGAGCCCCTCAAGTAGAGGTCATCATTGTTCAGGTTGTCTTAGGTGCAAAGCATTTTGGCTCTCGAGTAACAGGTGATATATAAGCTTGACATTCTTAGGGATGGGGTGGCCACCAGGGGAAACTGACTTTGTTAGTGCAGCCCCAGAGAGAAAATCCAGGCAGACTGAGTGAACACCACAGCCAAGAAGTTGCCGTCATTGCCATTGTGATTTGTGAAAGCGTTAGGTGCCAAAATATCTAACCTGACAGACTCCTACTTATTGATTTGTCAGGTGGTAGGATATTGGTCTCTTCTGGAGACCTGGGATGACTGGGATGACTGGATGAGAATAATATAAGGGGCAACAGTAGATTTAAGTTCTGTTCTAAATTTATTTGGTAACATTTGATTGAAAACATTTGTTTAAATTGTAATCCCATCAGATAAGTGTCACACCTCAATTTTTAAAGTGATGTTCTCTTCTTTCAAGTGAAAAATATTTCCTTCTTTCAAGCATATTATGATTAGACTGCAAAGTTTATCATCAGCTTCCAACATGATACCTGGTGGTCACAGATTATTTGTTGAATGGGTGAATAAATAAATGAGTGACTAGTAGAATGATGACTTTTGTTTGGGGAGGTATGGAAGAACGAGAAACTTCCAAGCTTATTCCAGAAGATAAAATAATATTCTCGGCTTAGGAGAAATTCTGTTACTTACTTCTGGGTTAAAGTGCTCTGATTGTCTTCTGAACAACCATACCCTCCTGTGGCTCAGCTTCCAAATATAAAGTAATTCTTGCCTTCTTATGTCTTTTGTTAAAGCATTTCCCTATCATTTTATTGAGAAATACAGAAAAGTGGCCTATGAAGGGTTGGATTGTCAATTTGTTTTGGATAAAAATTGTTTTTAAGACACTTGAGTTCAATCTAAGTTAAAAACAACCCTCAGAAGGGTTACCTCTCTGGGCTATTTTATTTATTTTTTCCTATTAATGTACTCCATCTTAATCTTAACATAATTGCTTCCGCTGAGTTACAAGTAAATGTAAGATGATCTGCCTTTGAATATCTATGAGAAAACCATTTTGTTTCTATATTTCATAAAACCATGGCTAAAGATCTACTCTTTGCTCTCATTCAATGTCCTCCAAACAGCAGTTCTCATGATCAATTTCCATAACATTTTATTCCAGAAGAAATGATGTTGGCATACATGAATATCTAAAATCTTTGCTGTTGACTGTCTTGCTTCATTTAAAAACAATCATTTAGTTTTATCTACAAATACATTTTATTTTTTAAATGCGTTTTAATCTATATGTACCTCAAATTATTTTATGAATAGTCAAGAAATCCATAATAATGCCTTTCGTGAAAACTTGCATTATTATGAATAAAGAGGTAGTTGAGTTATGGTATGAAAAGAGCATATTGTATGGAATAGCATGACCTGAGCTGTCTTCCTAGCTGTGTGATTTTGAAAAAGTTACTATGTGTCTTGGCTGCTGTTTTTCTTTGAAAAAATGGGGATATGAGTCCTAACATCCAGTAACGCGCTGGAGCTGATGGGCTGGCAAGGGCTGATTGTTAAGTATTCATGAACTTTACAAACCACTTTTTTTTTTTTTACAAACCACTTTTTTTTAAAAGAAATATTTATTTATTTTGGGTGCGGTGGGTCTTTGGTGCTGCTCGCAGGCTTTCTCTAGTTGCGGAGAGCGGGGGCTACTCCTCATTGTGGTGCGCGGGCTTCTCATTGCGGTGGCTTCTGTTGTCACAGAGCACAGGCTCTAGGCGTGTGGGCTTTAGTGGTTGTGGCGGACCAGGGCTCGAACCCATGTCTCCTGCATTGGCAGGCAGATTCTTAACCACTGCGCCACCAAGGAACCCCTACAGACCACTTTTAAATCATTGGTAGGTTGAAATTGGCCATAATGGGAGTATTTATGCCACAGAAACTGTCATGCATTATGAATCAGGGCTTCTTTTTTTTTTTTAAGAGCCAGCTTATTAGCACAACACTGATTGTTATTATAAAGAACAAATGAGATAATGTATGTAAAAGTGTTTTGTAATCCTCAAAAATCTGTGCTTAGAAATCAGTGTAGTAGAGCCAGTGATTTATCATTGAATTGTATTACATATATATCTTAATTATTTTTCAATCCATAATTAAAAATATTCATCTTTATAAAAGATTATGAAGTCTTATGAAAACAATTAAAAAAACACGTTTATCTCTGAAGAAATGTTAGTGGCAAGGTAAGTAATAGATTTTTCTTTCTTGGCAATATGAAACAATTCAAACAAATCCACATGGGCTATAAAAGGAAAATGAATTCAGTTGAGCAGAGAAGAAAGCAAAAAGTAGTAACTTCTAAGCAGAAAGGGAGTTGATCAGGAAACCAGTTATTAGAAAAACAATTCCATTTACAAAATCTTTAAAGTTTTGTAAGGATGATTTTCCAGTTTTATTGAGGTATAGTTAACAAATATTGTATATACTTAAGATGTACAAGTTAATGTTTGATACACATTGTGAAATAATAAGCTCAATCAAGCTAATTAACATATTTGTTTCCTCACATAGTTACCATTTTCTTGTGTGTATATATGTGTGTGTATGGTGAGAACACTTAAGGTCTACCCTTTTAGCAAACTTCAAGTACGCAGTACAGTATTATTAACTATAGTCACATTGTTGTGCATTAGATATACAGAACTTATTCATCTTGAGTAATTGAAACTTTGTACCCTTCAACTAATATCTCCCCATTTTTCCCCTTGCCCCAGCCCCTGGCTGCCACCATTTTTCTTTTTGCTTTTATGAGTTTGACTATTTTAAATACCACATATAACTGAGATCACTCAGTATTTGTCTGTGTTTGGCTTATTTTCCTTAGCATAATATCCTCCAGGTTCATCTGTGCTATCAAATGGCAGGATGTCTTTCTTTTTAGGTAGGGAGTTTCATCAAATGGTAGAATTTTTTTAAGGCTGAATAACATATATAAAATATTATATATATTCCAATATGTATATTATATACAAACATATAATATTTAACACATTTTCTTTGTCCATTCATCCATAGACAGACATTTATATTTCTATAGACAAACAATGAAGTATTTGAAAAGGAAATGAAGATAATATTCCCATTCAGAATAGCAACAAAAGTAATAAAATACTTAGAATAAACTTAACCAAAGAGGTGAAAGACTTGAACACTGAAAAGTATAAAACATTGATGAAGAAAATTAAAGACACAAAAATGGAAAGACATCCTGGATTGGAAGAATTAATCCATCCTGGATTGGTTCATGGATTGGAAGAATTAATCTTGTTCAAATCCCCATACTACCCCAAGTGAGCTATAGATTCAGTGCAATCTCCATCAAAAAGCCAATGGCATTCTTTACAGAAATAGAATAAACAATTCTGAAATTCATTTAGAGTCACAAAAGACCCTGAATAACCAAAGCAATCTTTAGCAAGAAGAATGAGGCTGGAGGCATCACATTTCTTGATTTCAAAATTGTGTAAAACCTTTAAATAAGAAAAATATATTTCTCATATTATTAGATTTCCTATGAATGTAAATATAATGTCTAGCTCTTCTCTCTCAAAGATATTCTCCCTGAAATGTCTGCACTTCAGAGAGACAACAGTAACCAGAAGTCTCCTTCTCTAGGTCTCATGCTCCTCAGCATCCCTACCAGAGACATATTTTTCATCACTCTGCTCCATCTTGTTCTTCAGTTGTTTCCATGCTGGCTTTCAACCTTTTTGTTCCTTCTCACACTTCCTGCTCTTTCTCTCCCTACCCCACAACCCCCATTCTCTGGAGGTAGGTGAGCTCTAATCCAATGACTGGTGTCATTATAAGAGAAAAGAGAGAGAGATTTGAGACATGAGACACAGGGGAGAAGGCCATGTGAAGATGAAAGCAGAGATTAGAATTATGCCACCACAAGGCATGGAAGCCTGGAGGCCCAGAAGCTGGAAGAGGCAAGCAAGAATTCTCCCCTACTGCCTTCAAAGAGAAGGAGAACCCCTGTTTTCTTGTGGTCTTTTTTACTTCGCCCATCATTCATTTATCATTCTAGGATACTGAAAAACTTACTTCCTCTTCCCTTGAAGCATTCCCAACTTCAAGTCTTTATTCAAGTATTCTTTCTGCAAGGAATGCCATGCATCCTCCTACATGAAAGGCTTTGAATGTCCGAACACAATTCACCCTTCATGATTCAACCCAAATATTATGTCTGTAATGATGTTATATTAGTTTCCTAGGGCTATAACAAATTACTACAAGGTTTGGAAGCTTAAAATAACAGAAGTTGGCATCCTCAGAATTTTGGAGGCGAGAATCCAAAATTAAGGCATTGGCAGGACCATACTCTCTCTGAAGGCTCTGGAGAGCATCCTTGCTTGTTTCTTCCTGCTTCTGGGGGCTCTGGGCTCCCTTGGTTTGTGGCAGCATAATTCTGATTTCTGCCTTCATCTTCACATTGCCTTCTCCTCTGTGGCTCTTTGTCTCAAATTTCTCTTTCTTTTCTCTTGTAAGTTAACCAGTCATTGAATTAGGGCCAACCCCTACTCCCAAATTATCATAAGTTCACAATCACAGGTACTGGGGGTTAGGACTTGGACATATATTTTTCAGTGACACAATTCAATCCACAATAGGAGTTTCCCTTCATTCCTTAGCCAAAATTTTTCTTTCTATCAACTGAGTTCTCCTATGGCTTCATCTTTATGTCACTTAATGGTGGTTGTCATGTTCTGTCCTATATTGACAGGACATGTTTTATACTGTTATTTGCATACCAGTCTGATCTTCCAAATAGACTATACATTCCTTAAAGATTGTATTTGGTTCATCTGTATCCAGAAGAAATCTTAAACCAAGCCTTGTATGAAGGGAGGTTTGATAAATATTCGTTGAAAGAATGCTTGTGACCAAGCATGTTGAATTATCATTCGTATATATTCCTTTAGCCCCACAGTAGCTACAGTTCCAAATCTTTTTATTCAAAACAATCCTGTGACCAGGATAATGCAAAGTAAATATATTGTAGATGAATCAACTGTATCATTGAGAATTATTTGCAACCAAGCAGTATTCGCCTCAAGGAAGAACATTCTAACGTAAAGAATTTCCCTGTGTTTATTTTTTATTATGTCAAAGTAAACTTCTCTAATAAACACAAGTCTGTTTAAAAAATCCACAGTAGCAAAGATCTAAATTTCATGTAAATTTTTACATCACATGTCAAAGGCTTGCAGAAAGACTCACTTCTGTAGAAGACAACTGTCATCAAAAGTAACAAGTCTGACCAAAATGTTCATTGCAGCTCTATTTACAATAGCCCAGAGATGGAAACAACCTAAGTGTCCATCATCAGATGAATGGATAAAGAAGATGTGGCACATATATACAATGGAATATTACTCAGCCATAAAAAGAAACAAAATTGAGCTATTTGTAATGAGGTGGATAGACCTAGAGTCTGTCATACAGAGTGAAGTAAGTCAGAAAGAGACAAATACCATATGCTAACACATATATATGGAATTTAAGGAAAAAAAAAGTCATGAAGAACCTAGGGATAAGACAGGAATTAAAGACACAGACCTACTATAGAATGGACTTGAGGATATGGGGAGGGGAAAGGGTAAGCTGTGACAAAGCAAGAGAGAGGGATGGACATATATACACTACCAAATGTAAGGTAGATAGCAAGTGGGAAGCAGCTGCATAGCACAGGGAGATCAGCTCGGTGCTTTGTGACTGGGTGGAGGGGTGGGATGGGGAGGGTGGGAGGGAGGGAGACACAAGAGGGAAGAGATATGGGAACATATGTATATGTATAACTGATTCACTTTGTTATAAAGCAGAAACTAACACACCATTGTAAAGCAATTATACTCTAATAAAGATTAAAAAAAAGTAACAAGTCTGTCATATAAATTTGTGGAGGTGGAATTTAATACATTGTAACTTTGAGCTGGAAGTTAGTTTGACATGAACAAGAAGTCAGAGTAACCAAGTATTCAAGTAAGAAACACCTTCCCATCTCTAATAACTTAACATGCTTTGTAATTTCCATAATCTTTAAAAAAACTTTCCCCCTTAGGATTTGCTGATAGGTAATCAAATGTAATTTTCTCCCTTCTTAATGTGTTCAGAGTTTATGGTTTGATATTGCTTAGTCAAATTCAATAAATGACATTTATCATTTTGCAAATATTCGGTTTATTCACATATTGTAGGATTTACATTTATGTTGGATCAGATTGTTTGATTGGAATTTCAAATCTGTAAAGCTTCAATTTCATCTAGCTGCAATTATGTAAAAATCATGAGTCAATTTCCAAATCAGTCTATATTTATGCTTTTACTACATCTAGTAAGGGTTGGCTTTTTGGAGCAGCTTCTGGCAAATGTTCTTGCCAGAACTGGATATAAAGATTGTATGAGAAAGACATTCTGCACTCTTGCTTTATGGTTAGAAAGCTTTCAGACCATTGTTTCATATTTTAGGGAAAGAAAGTCAAATGTTATAAGCTTCTGTAAGTCATAGCCAGACCAAAGTAAAGTTGTGACAGCATGTATCAACTTGGAAAAGGCAAATTAATGGTGAAGGAAAATATGTCATTAGTCACTCTGTATGTGAAAGTAGAAATTTACCACTTGGGAGATTGTCATGTAATTGTTAATGTGACAAAATACCTCTGACATATTTGCACAAACTTCCCTTAGGGACATTGTGCATTTAAAGGTATAAAGATAATGCTGCTGATAATCCCTTCCACATGAGACCTGGCATCCTATGCTCATGTCTCTCTCTGTGAAAAGAAAAAGTCAGGGAGACTTACCCATGATGGAAGATTCTAGGGTCAGTGAAGGACTGTGATTTGCAGTATATGTCCTCCTGAACCTCACCTGACAGCTGTTTCTCAGTTTACTTTCTATATGCCTCAACCTCACAAGCAATTGTCAGTTCTTCAGGATTTAGAAACATCTTTTATGCCTTTTGTGTTTCCTACACTGTTGAAGATAGGAGGCAGTGTGGCTTGACAGATACTTGGAGTAATCTGATCATTCAACAGTTATTTCCGGAACACTTAGAGGGGCCATGTTCTAAAGAAGCAATGGTGAGTAAGGCTATAGGACAGTAGGTTTCATTGCCCTCAGTGAAACTTACCTGAGATGATAGCAAATAAAGCAACAAGAATAAAGCTAGTTAAATGTTCTGATAGGGAAGTAGAGTGTACCGGGAAAGCTCACGGCATAGGCACACAACATAGAGGGGGAAAGCCTTGTCAAAAATCTCCCAGATGAAGCATGTATTAATCTTTGAGTCATAGGGGGAGAAGAAGGAAGAGATTAAAATCACATGTGCAAAGACTCAGCTACAAGTGAGAGCCTATCTTCCTTCAAATACGTGGGGGAAATGTCCATTCCATTAAAACATAGCCAAATTAATTCCATTTTACTGTTGATAGATCAACAAGAGAAGGTCAACAGTCTAATAAACGGCATCACTAAATCAACACTTATTTTTTCACTTCAAACTTAACTGTGCATGAATGCAATTAGGACTTTTCTTTGTCAGGTAAAATATCTCAGCTGCAAAGCTCTTTGCCTCCACTGGTGTGAATCACAGCACTCTGTCCCAGTAGCTTCACTGCTCCTTCTTTTAACTGCCTATGAATTAAAATACACATATATCAGGAAAGGTCTAGACAGGAATAAAGAAACCACTCTAAGAATTCCAACCATAGGGAAACGAATACAAGGAATTGGCTGCAAAGATGTTTGAAGGGCTGAAATTGTAAAAGAGAAAAGCAATGCGGCTGCAGGAGAAAAATAGTGACAGTGTGAAATCCAAAGCTGATTCTAATTGTGAGCTGGAGTCCAGGAGCCTGAAGCTTCCCTGTTGGATACACCATCCTGGACAGTTCTGCATCTGCTGGGTAGGTGCTGCTTCTACCAGGGCTCAAATTACTGAAAAAGTACTACTTCTGTCCAGGTTGCTGAACCTAAAATCATCTTACCTATGCTGCAGACATCATAATTCCCATCAACTGCCATCAAGTGCCATACTATTGGAACTAGAAGGAGAAATCCTTACTTTCAACCTTTTCATCTCTCACAGGTGTTCCTATTGTCAGACCATAGCTCTGTTCAGAAACCAGCTAACGATGGATCATGGGAAATGTAGTTTGCAGATTCCCCCTCCAGCAGTGCAGAGAAGAGTAGGGAAGAGTGGGCATGGGGGCTAAGAGACAGCTAAATGACCTCTCCAACTTAGGCTCAGGATTGTAGCTGGACTCGACATGAAATCAACTAAAAGCCAAGATAGAAATATTGCCCTGTCAGTTTTTTATGAGGATTTAGCTGGGTGAAGGTTATACTAGAATCTCACTGAGGTTTACATTCTATCAAACAATGAACAAATGTGGCTTTTAATAAATAAAGTGTGGGGAAAGGCCATAAGGTATTACTCTGGTGTATCTGGTTGGTATTCAAAGCAGAGAAGGAGAGCATCTGTCTCCACCTAGATTTTCAGTTAGTTGATACTATCTCTGCAACCTCAACATTTTTCAAGGAAAGTTGTGAATTTGTAGGTTATCCAGTTTTTTCTTGCTGTAGGTTTGGAGTAATGCTCTTTCACACTGTCTATCTACATCCTAAGCAGAGGCTAGAAACCCACTGCAATCTTGATTCTCTCATTTCTGTGGTTGAAGGTATTTGCAGCTTTTCCCTTCCTTATTTTATCTGTTTCTTCACAGATAGTCTTCCTAGTTCAGTGATCCACACATTCTATTTCAATTTAGTTTTACTGGTATTTCCCCCTCTTGTAATATAATAGATGCTTCCTTTGATCAGTTCTGCTCATTCAGCTTAAAGCCTTTCATAAATTCTTAAAGAGATTTTTCTTGTAGGAATTTATTGTAATGAGGAACTACTTGTTTTATGCAGCAAATAAGGAAGCATTCACCCTGCTTATTATAATTGGCACAAAATAGTGCCAATTATAGGAAAGCATACTAAAAATGGTGATTAAGAAGCTAACTTTTTCCATGCTGAGTTTTGGTATGATGGTTATTTAAGACTTTATATCTAAAAACTGAGGCAGGATACATTTTAAAGTTGATGTCATTTCTTTGTGATGGTATGATTTTGAATATCTTTTTAATTCTAAAATTTCTATTTATTTTCTTACACAGAAAGAAAACAGGATAAGTCTCAGCAATGTACATGTTCAACACTTTCTTAAAATGGAAACTTCATGAGTTCAGTTCCATAACTGTTCTTAGTAACCTGTTTTGTGATCTTTTCTTTACTTATTTCATATCTATAATTATATGCATGTATAGTTATATAATTCAGACATTATTATTATATCTTACTTATACTTAAAAGGGTGTCTATTATCTTATAATCTCAAAAATAAATGCATTCTTTGCCTGCCCTTCTTAAAAATTCTGCATACCTTTATGCTATATCTTCGTATACTAATATGATATACTTAATACACCTTCATTTTTAGGTGCTTTATTTTTACTTACTATATACTTTATTTTTAAGTATTGTATACTATAGACTTTTCATGACATTCTGAGTGGTCTAAAATATTACCATTCCAATTTCATAGGATACATTATCCTCCACTCTAAAATTGTTGTTTTGCTAAAAGCTAGTTTCCAATTTCATAGGTGACCCTACACAATAGCTGAGATCCAAAAGGAGAGGACAGTTGGGAGTACTGGGGGTCATGTATTTTCCCTGGCTTCAGAGTATCTAAGGACCAAATATGATTTAGCTTTGTAGTGATGGGAAGTCGTATAGCAGAGTAAAGCCCACAGACTTTGGAGTCAGGCAGACATAAATTTGAATTCTGGCTCTACCACTTGTTAATGCTAACTATATGACTTCAGACATTTCAATTAACATTTTAAGCCTTAGTTTCCTTACCTGAAAGAAAGGAACTAATAATGGCAACTAACTGCTAAGGATTATTGTAATGATTAAATAATTTTTTTTTTAATTTAATTTCACACACACTCTCTCTCTCTCAAAGGTCTTAGCCAAGACCCTATACAGAGTAAGACCCACTGTATAGGAAGTATAAGTGTGGTGTTGATAGCTTGGAGGCAAGAGGAAGTCATGGAGGGAAATGAAGTATCGTTTACTGAGGATTTAGTATCAGACAGGCACAACGCTAAGAACTTCCTATGCATGACTTTATCTTATCCCCACAGTAACACTAGAATGTAGGTATTATTATTTTCACTTGGTAGAATGAAGGGAAGGATGAATTCACGAGAACTTGAGGCGTACAATATTCACATCTCTTTCCCAAGTTTAGACAGCCCAAATGACATACCAGAATTTAAACTAAGGACTTGAAATATGTGATTTCTTCTACATTATCCTCTGTCTTTTCTGCATCAGTCCCAGAGAGGAAAAAACAAACCTATATGTCTTTAAAACATATGGAATTTAATATAGGGCATTGGATACAGGTCATGGAAAAGCTGGAGAGCCAAGCAGGGCATTGAGAAAACACAGAGACAAGTCAGGAAGGGGTTACCATTTCTAGAATAGAGATCTAAGCAAAGAAGCAGTGTTACTAATAAATTCTGGGGACCGAGGTCACCTGGTGAGAACTGGAACTGTGATGGAGCTGTTTAAGGGAACAGGAGCCAGGGAAGCATCCCAGCAGCTGAGAAGACACCACCATAAGCAAAGAGAGGACAGGAGAGACATACCCTGGCTTCTCCTTTCCTCCCACTAACTCTCTGATCTTCTGTTTCCTACCATTGTCTAAAACTAGTCAAGCCACCTAACAGAAAAATAAGGAAGATACAGGCTGCAGGGATCAATAATGCTGTGATACAGAGCAGAGCAAAAGCATGTAAAATGGACCTGGAAACAAACTGCCAAGGATAGGCACTGCAGATTCCTCTATACTCCCTTCCAAAGTGTCCCCACTCTCTCTAGCCTATTTTGAGTGTGCATGTGTCAAAGACTCTCATCTTTTTTTCCACTTGGTCAATTTTCAGTTATATATTTTTACACAACTGTTAATTTTCTCTGTTTTTCATGTCATTTATGTAAATCTCTTGAGGACTGGGATCCTGTTAGTTCAGTCTGACAGATACCCAACCTGTCCCCCTCTTGAGAGAGGTGCCTCTAGACACTGAATGATAATGAGTGTGGGTTTTGAATTGTGGCAGATGAATGCATCTTTCATGTACCATCTGCTTCTTGAAGTGAGTTGCAGACAAATTGTTTACATTGACTCCATGTTTAGCTGCTACCAAATTAGCAGCCATGAAGTTTTTTTTCCTAAAATACCTGAGTAGGACTTATTTGATTTCTTTACTAGGCAAGTTTGTGTTGATTTTTGTATTTATGAACTTACAACTTTTATTTATCTTGGTCGTCTTTCGACATGTTGTTTGTTTGATTTATCTTTGGCTGGCTCTCCTGGCTAGAAAGTAAGTTCCATGAGGACAGAAACTTATGCATTTTGCAAAGCCACCTGGCTCAGAGTAAGCACTCAGTTAATGTTTGTGATTCAATAAATGCACGATCTGTCTAACCAATGCTTCATCTATTGTTGTATTTTTAGGATTAGAAGTTGTCTTCTTTTATGTTTTGAAATGCATCACAATATCTTGACAGTTAACTTTATTAGACTTGTCTTAGATGTCACAGTACCTTTTGTTACTATAGCAACCATTTTCCCTATTATGATTGTGTAGATCTTAGAAGAAACTTAGGTAAAATTTATCTTTGTTTGCATTTTTCCTAACATTTATTTAATATATTGAATACAGTATTTAACCATTTTCAGGATTTTCATCTGGTTGTAAGTTTGTACAGCACAGTATTCAAGAGAAATCTAAGACTGCTTTCCCAAATTCAAATAATTCAAACCATCTCTTATTAAAAAGATCTCATGGAATTGTGGTTATTTTACATAGCCACAAATTGATTTTCATAAGAACGTTGAAATATATTCTGGTATTCATTGCTTAAATTATTTATGTCTGCCCCACCAAATTCCCACTAGTTTTTACAATGACTGTGTAATAGTGGTGCAACTTAGGATGAGCTGATTATCTTCTTAAGAGTCTCATTATAAACATCACATAAAAATTTTTGGTGCCTCCTTAAATAGTAAAATTCTGTGATTTTAGTAACTATACTACAGTATGTTGAGATAGAGGAAGAGCTGGAATGCTGTTCCCACCGGGCCAGGGCAGATATTTGCTCAACATCCCTGATTTTGAGTTTGGACAAGACCCACAAACTAATGCAACACAGTAAGATATAGAACCCAGGTTCTGGAGCTAGGCTGTCTGGGTTTGAATCTCTGCTACTCATTAGCTTAGAATATTGGGCAAGATACTTAATCTCACAATAACTCAATTTTCTCTTCTTTAAAATGTAATGATAATAGCATCTACTTCAAAGGGTTGTTATGAGGATTAAATGAGTTAATAACATATGTAAAAGTGTTTGGAACAATTCTTGGTACTTGGTAAGTGCATATAAATGTTAGCTGTTATTTACACGATTATAAAAGTAATCACATGTCTTCAAGGCTTAGAACAGCTCAGTATATATACCATCCAAACTCCTTACCATGGACTGTGTGGTCTTACGTCACCTGTCCCTTGCCTGCCTCTCAACTCATCTCATGCTTGTCTTCCTTACCTTATTCTAACCAGTAACTCTGATTGTCTGCAAGTTGCCAGGCATGCCAAGCTATCTCCCATTTCAAAGTCTCTGTGTCTGTCAATTTACCCACCTGGAAGCTTCTTCACATGAATGGCTCCTTCTCATCTCTGGGTCTCAGCTGAAAAATACCTTCTTCCCAGAAAGTCTTTCCCTATATATCCTATGTAATTATTACCCCCATCCTGCTATGTTTTATTTTCTATCACAGAAGTTTTTTTTTTTTTTCTTCCAAGTCCATATAGTAATTTGCCATTTTTAAAAATTGTGTTTTTATCAGTGGAATATAAGTTCCTGAAGGTCATGGAACCTCTGTGTATTGTAAATTATTTTCAGTGTCTAGCATAGTGCCTGACATACAAGATAAACTCAATAACTATTGGTACAACACATAAATGATAAATTAATAAATGAGTGAATATAATGGATTGCATGTTTTCTGTTTCAAGCTTCGAGGAGATAAAACCTTAGAATAGTGACAAATAATGATTATGGCAAAAGCAATGTGGCTAGACTCTCTGCATTATTAGATATATGTAGATGAACATTGGAGCTTTCTGAGTATCTATTAATTGTTTTAGCACTGTTTGAGGTCATATGAAGACCTGAAAAAATAGGAGAGCCCATGAAGACTTTGAGATCTAGTATGAAAGTGTATAGTTAAGAGCTGAGCTGTGACGTATAGACTCCCTAAGGAAAAAGAAGATTCCGAAGTTAAGAAACTAACTAAAGAAACTTAGTCATGGCTCACGAATGCATCTTCCATTATATTGGGACATGGTTCTGCCTGTAAGTTCCACATCTAAACTTAAAACTCCACGAGGGCAGGGAGCAGGTTTGTCTTGGCCCTTTCTCCCCAGCAGCTGTCTCAGGCACATTTGTACGTAGTCCCTGGTTTTTGAATGAAGGAGAAAAATGTTTTACATCTACCATATTTATCTTTGAGAAAAGAACCCAAATTCTAAGTTTACTAAGTAGGAACAAAATATGTGGTTATTTCAAAATATATGGTTAAAGAGGTTCTTAGAAATTATTGCCATGGCAAAATGCATTATTTCATTTAAAGCTGCAAAATTCTATGAAATGGATATTCTTAATATTCCATTTTACAAATGAGACACTGGGGCTTAGATACCCACTGAGCTATTAAATGATAGAGCTGCTGCTGAAATATAGATTGGCCTCATTCTAGAACCACAAATCTCAAGCCCTCACTGTAGTAGTCTGTCTTCTCCTATATGTTGTAAGGTGGTGGATACAGACTTTGTGTGGAACACAGAGCCATAGTGCAAACTTTATTCAAATAATGGCGACTGACTACTAGCTGCAGTTTGGAATTGTCAATATATTTATTAGGGCAATGGTACAGGTGTCAGAGAAAATTACAGCCACATAGCACATGACTCTGTGAAAACAAGACATTTTGAGTTTTAGCCTTATACATATGAATTGTTTCCTGAAACAAAGTGAATAAATACATAATCAAAAATTATTTCCTGAGAGGGAGCAAAATAGGTAGGTAATTATAGAGTCTACAATACCCATGTTAAGGTTGAAGGTGTGTTTCTGTATTTTGAAGCCCTGGTTTTACTCACTCTAGTTGTCTCTGAAATGTATGTTTCTCTTTCAGTTGAAAATTGCCAATGTTGCTCTTTCTCCCAAGTCCCAATAGAAAAGTTAAAATGGTTTATTTATTTATTTATTTTTGGCTGTGTTCAGTCTTCGTAGCTGCGTGTGGGCTTTCTCTAGTTGCGGTGAGTGGGGGCTACTCTTCATTGTGGTGCACGGGCTTCTCATTGCAGTGACTTCTCTTGTTGCAGAGCATGGGCTTTAGGTGCGTGGGCTTCATTAGTTGTGGCATGCAGACTCAGTAGTTGTGGCACACGGGCTTAGTTGCTCTGCGGCATGTGGAATCTTCCCGAACCAGGGCTTGAACCTGTGTCTCCTGCATTGGCAGTGGATTCTTAACTACTGCGCCACCAGGGAAGTCCCCAAAGTGGTTTATTTAAATAAAATGAAGCACATATGGATTTTACCGCTGCATACCAGATTTTAAGAATTGGAATTTGTCCTTAAGGCTTTTGAAATAGGGCAAACAAACTTTAATGATTAAATATAGTCATTAAATATTATGATTAAAATAACTGATGTTTCTCTTAAAAAATTAAGGGAATGACAATACAATATATCAACCAAGGAATATTTAGAGAGGTAACTCTTGTACAAGCCAGGTGAAGGGCTGAAATTAAGCATCTTTCAATACCCTAATTAAGACATTCCTGTCTTACAAAGATTTTGTTTGTTCCATGTGTCACTTAGAATTACCATAGTGCCCTCCCTTGAGCTACTGTCATTTAAGCATGTTTTTTGATAGACAGGTACAGACTGATGCTAATAAAATTCCTCTAATATGAAGCCTCCCTCCATAACTACCCAGACACTACAGGACATAGAGTAAATCACTCAGGATGGATTTCCAATCCTTCCAAATCAGGCTACAGCCTTTCCTGTATATATGTCCCATTACTCCCTTTCACAATGTTCTGTCCAAATAAGATTGCCTTCCATCCCTCTACTTTTAAGAAGGATGTTACAGTAACTGGGAAACCTCTGGTCTCTTTATCTCTTTTTCTCTTTATCCCTTTCAATTTTTGTCTCTTTATCAGTTCTTGCCTGTAGGAGTAACATCAACAGTCATGCAATGCTTAGAATTACTAGTTAAGGGCAGGGACTCTGCATTGATATTCTAATGTGTGCTTTCCCACTTATTAGGGCACAGCTTTGGGCATATTACTTAACCTTGTGGTAGACTATAAATCTCTCTACTTCTAAAAGTGTGACTTTGTCATGTTTTTCTTGTAGATGGAGTATATTTCTCTGCCTTATTGTCAAAATTGACCATAAGGTTTGCTTTGCCAGTAGCATGAGAGTTCAAGCAGAAGCTTTAAGAGTAATTGAGTGGTTCAAGTCCCTCTTTCTCTCTCTTTTTTTCTCTCTCTGAGCTTCAGCCTTTTATTAGAAGGAAAAAACACATGGAGTAGAGCTTCAGCAGCAATTGTAAACAAAAAATGCTTTGTTTTTTTGTTATTGAAAGCCATCCAATCCAAGAATTATTTGTTACTACAGCAAAGCTAACCAATTCGAATTTTATTTGTAAAATGTCAAGACAACAGAAGTGCCTACCTCTTAAGTTTTGTGAAGATTAAATTTGTAGGATTTCACATATCATTTCAGGTTAGTGCTTGGCATATAGCAATCTCCTAACTAAAGATATCAATCAATGTTAATACCATTTTAAGGAAAAAAAACTTTTTTCTCCATAATCAGATACTAAGTATTTTGAGAACAAAGGTGATGACTTTACCTTAATGTAGATGAGGAAATGGAGGAAAAAAGAGACTACACATTTTTGGTATACTTACTTTATTCTTGGGCAGGATATCTACATGTTTTTAATCATTTCAACCCACAAAAACACTGAGTGGTAAACACTGTTATAACCCTTAGCAAATGATAAAATTGAGCCTCAGAAACTTAAGAAAGTTTCCGTAAGTGATATAACTATATAAATGTGGGACCCAAGGTTTGGACCTGGTTCCTAAATTCATATTTTCCCATCATACAAAACCTTCCATGCAGTAGCTTATACACCATGAATTCTTATAAGATTATTCCTCAAGCTAATAAAAGGGCTCCACTAACACAACTTCCAGAGCATCTCGTACCTCATCTGTGTTATAATGCTACAGCTTTAGTTAGGTAATTCCTTGTAGGAGGCTTTGATAGCCTGGGGAGGCTGAAGGTGATAAATGAGAACTGGGTTCATATCAAAATAAATATACTCTGTCCTGTAATCATATTTTATATTGTGTAATCCCAAAGATGGATAAGGAGGACTGGCCCAAGTGAGCTGGTCATCAACATATTCAGATTAAACTGTGCACGTAAATACTGCCACCTATATATGTAGATATGGACACAGAAGGACCACTGAGCAACCAGCAGTTCTGAGATCACCCTCAACTCACAAATATGTGTGTCCACTGGTATGTGGCCCTTTTGGGGGTACCTGAACGCTTATACTCAATTTGACAGTGGAAAATATCTACCACGTATCATGATTGTGCTGACTTCCTTCCATAACATTTAAGTAACTAAGCCTTGTTACATTTATCCAGCTGGAATCTATGTCTAGTCTCATTGTGAGTCTGAACTTAACACTCACGTTGGTCAATACAGTGGTTGTGAAATGCTCAATGAATAAGTACTGACTGATTAATACTAAAGTTTGAAATAATCCTGCCAAAGAATAAGAAATCTTTAATTATCAGTATTCCTGTGTATTTTATTTTAAAATGAAGATTTATTTGCAACGTTAGTCATCGTATTTCCTACAACATAAAGGATGGATATAAAATCACATATCTATTCTCTTATATAACTATTGAAATAGTCACAGAAGAACCTCTTTGCATATTCCTAATTCCAAATACATTTAAATACTTCATACTTATACTTTAAAGAAGAAACTACTTGCCTTGTTTAAAATGGATTTTTTTATATTTCAAATCTCAAACCTAGCATGCCTGAAAGAGCTAATTTTCCAGGAGAAAATAATATAGAATAGGAGGTCAAATAGGATATGATATAGAAGTGATGAATAAGATTTCTATCAATACCTTTGAAGGAGTAAATGAAGCAATTTATTGATGGAATAAAATGATATAGAAGAAAATTTCTCCTATGGGCATTGCTTATGAAATGTCAGGTATCACCAAATTAATTTGTGCTTTATAGTAACAATGTCCAAAAACAGGCTCTAGATCTTAAGAATAATGACCCTTGTTCAGATGCCATTCTATTGAATTTCTTTGGCAAATCACCTTAAAGCAGTGAAGCTTCTTCACCCTTTGCCCAGTTATGAACAATAAAAGAAGAATGACATATTCTCTTTCACAACTGTTCTTTGCAACACTGAAGGGGAATTCTAAAAGCATTCTTAAAGATTTTTAAGGCATTCCTGTGCTCAGTTTTTGGAGAGAGAAGCTATCCCCTCTTCACAGAGAATACAGTGTGACTTAGTTGTAGATGACCTATTTTGCAGATGTGAAATAGAGGTTCTCTTTTCCAGCTGTGATTATCTGCTAGCCTGGGGACGTCAACTTTGGGCTGACTGCTTTCTCCATGTTGTTTGCTTCTCTTCTCTCTTCATCTCATTTCTCTTGCCCTTAACTGGAGAGTAATAGCAGACAAAAGACTTGACCATTAACCCACATGCCTGACTCATTAAATTCCTTGCCTGGTGGGCCACAATTAACTCGGCTACAATATGCTGAATTATAACACTTTTGAGAGCTATAAAAGTACTTTTTTCCACAAAGGTCTTTATTCTTCTGTTAATGATACTTTAAAAGGTTTTGCATTCAGTCTGAAGTTCCTGATACTACTGACCTTACTTCAGGGGATATTGTGGGGTGTGTGTATGTGTGTGTGTGTGGGGGGCACGTGAGCATGTGCATTTGCATGTGTATGCAGGTGCATACATTTATGGGTAAAATTTTTGGAGCACGAAGTATTTCACTATCTTTGTATAATAAGAGACTATCTTGAGGAAAAACTGTTACTTTAAGAAAATTTATTTAGACATAGTTTAACATTTAAAAATGTTTTGAGATATTTCTCTAGTAAAAGTTTAAAAAGAGGATACACTGATTTTTAAAAACTTTTTGGATAAACTATGTACTCCCTGTAATTAGAGTATTGGACATTAAGTAACATATCAGAATGCTTGCAGTTCCTAGAATGTGCATCCTTTATTCAAGTTACGTGGTAAATTGAGTGTCTGCTCTAAAAGACGATATGCATTTTATCTGCAAATAGTGTAGATATATTGTCTATTTGTGTATAAATGTAAGATGAATACATCTGTCTGTCTATGTATCTATCATCTATAGTCTTTTATTTTGTCTGCATGAGAGAGCTTTCCACCCTTCCTGTGAACTACACAGTTATTTTTAGGCACAGAACCATGAACTCTTACATTGAAGGCCAACGTATAAATCACAGATCCACTTGTAGCTGTTCTAGTTGAAGCAGGGAATGGAAAATTTATTGGAAATCTTCACCCTGATGTCACAGAGGCAGCTTCATCTTAACATATTCATGACATGAGTCATCGTCTCACCCTCCTCCCTCATAAACATCTCCTACTTGATCAATGGCATTACCCTCATCCCCACTCCCTAAGCTGAGAACCTCAAGGTCATTTTCCCTTCCCCCATCTCCTCCTGACAGAACACATCAGTCACCCAGTCTTGGTATTTTGATTTCCTCAAAAACTCTAAAATCATTCTTCTCTTCTCCATGCTAAATAAAGGTGTCTTAGTTTAGTCTCTGTGTTAGTATACTAGATAAGCTTTAGTAAAACGAGACCCCCCCACAAATGCAAGGCAGCCTGGTGGTCTAGGGTGGATAGGTGACTCTGCTTCCTGAGGTCATTCAAGGACCTGACTCCTTTTCTATTGTTGCATTTTCAACATCCATATGATCAGAGATGGCTTATCCATGATTTCCAATTTCCAGCCTGTAGAACGAGAGAAGTGGTGGAGAGATTTGGATGTTTGCACATCACTTCTGTTTACATATTTGGGGCAGAATTTGGTCACCTACATCCAACTACATACAAGGGTATGATGGTACATGCAAACCCTAGATGCGAGGCCATGTGCCACAGGCACTTACTCATTCAAAAGTTGTATTGAGCACTGTCTTGTGTCAGACCCTGTTCTAGATGTTGTGGATTCAACAGTAAACAAAATAGAGTCTTGTCTCTCATGTTACTTACACTCTGGTGGGAGGAGGTCAATAATACACAAACAAGCAAATAAATTTATTTACTATGTTGAGTATTTTAAGTGCTACAAAGAAACATAAAGTAAGGTAAGGAAACAGAGAATAACAAGGTGCCTTATTAGATAAGATGGCCAGAAAAGACCTATCTGATAAGGTATCATTTGATGAGAGACCTGAAGAAATTGAGAGGAGTTAATGTGGATGCCAGTCCGAAAAAGGAGCAATGAGTGCAGAGGACTTGAGATGGGGTGACCTTGGCACATTCAAGGAAGAAAAGGAAGAAATTTGGTGTGGCTGGAGAGAAGGAGGGGGAGAGTGCTAGGAAATAAACTTGAAGAGTTGGTTGGGGTTAGATTGTATAAAGCCCTACAAGCCATGATGAAGACATTGGGTTTAGTCTGAGTAGAAACAGAAAGACATTAAAGGGTTTTGAGCAGAGGCATGACAAGTTATAACTTTGGCCTATGAAACTGTGCCTATGCCAGGATGACAATCCTGAAACTGGAAACTGTTGAAGGCAGAATGTCTGTGGAAGCTGCCATTAAGGACTTACTGTGTGCTGTGCCTCATGCTAATGAAATATACTACACGGATTTTCCCCATTTGATCTTTACAACATATATTTTTGGGCATCAATTCCAGGTCACTTTGGGATACTACTTTGCTTCCATGAGCTACAATTTCTTCATCTAAAGAATGAGAATCATCCCTTGGTAGGGTCAGTGCAAGGACTGAATGATGCTTCACATAAGAAGCATAAAGAACAATGCTTAGCCCATAATAGACAATAAGGACCAGATCCCTTCTTTCTGAGAACTCACTATTAGGTCATTTTCAGCCAGCAAGAAAATTTTAAGGGAGAAGTCTGTAGAACAACTGAATGCAAGTGAGGAACAAGAAAAGGGAAGAGAAATGAGAAAGGAAAAAGAGTTACTTATGCTACTAGCCACTCAAAAATATTTTATGATAATGAGTAGGATTAATTAATACAAATAAAGAATGAATAGAAACGCACATGTAAAATTGGAGCTATACTTTCCCTTTCATAGTTTTAACTGCATATTCCTTGATTTTTATTTTCTATTAGGAGCCTCAATCCAGTGGTCAAAGTGTAATATCTCACTAAGCAAAGTGTCAATGGTATTTATCTAAGATTTTCCTTTTATAAGGCTAAAGCCAATAACCATGGATATATTCAACTTACAAAAGTTAATGAATTTGAAAATATCTTTTTAAAGCAGATTTCAATTGAATCTTTTGGAAAAGGTGAAAATTCTGTTATAATAAAAAATAATTTCGTTCAATAGGTCCTTTTTCTGCGTATATTGTTCATGACATAGATTTGTTATAATCATTTTAGGATTTCTTTTGTGTGTATGCAGACACTAAGATCCATTCCTTTTCTTCAATTGACAGCTGAAGGCTTGGGCCTCTCCTATGGTTTCAATGATTAATTCTAGTATAGAGGGCTAGAGCATTTTCACACTCAAGCGCTACACTGGACTCAACTCACAGCTCTGCCAATTTACTACTTGCATGACATTAAGCAAGTTACTTAAGCCCCTAACTTGTTCATCTACAAATTGAGGATAATAATTGTACCTACCTCTAAGGATTTATATAAGTATTTAATGAATTCAAACAACGTCTGACACATGATAAGCTCTCAGTAAATGTAAGTAAGAAATACATTTGTATTTTCTCAAACCACCTGATAGGAAAACAAGATTCAATTTGAATTGAGTGTCAAGTTATTTTTTCACTGTTAATATACATATTATTTTATTCTTCTACATTTTCTATATATGGTTATTCAGGAGAGGCTCAAATATTCCACTAACTCCTCACATGTGATCATTTCTGTATGTCTTCCCACTCCTTCCCCTCACCCCCATGGGAGGAACTTTGATAGGGTGGGATAGGAGGAGGCTATTCCTAGGGAAGCTCACTCAAGATGATCTTCAGTTAATGATCAAACTCCAGGCTCCCTGGCAGTTGGGAATCTTTGAGTGCCCCTCTTTGATCTCTGGAGATAGTAGGTGATGTGTATTCAGGTCTTGGTTGCAAGTGACAGAGCCCACCTAAATATTGCTTAAGCAAAAAGGGATTTATTGTATAATGTAAGTGAAAACTCCAGTGGTCTGTTTTACTTCTGGCATGGCTCTTCCAGATAATCAAATGATGTCAGAAATATGTACCCTTTAAATTTCAGCTCTGATTTTCTTTCCTGTGCCTTTTCTTCTAAGATAGATTCTCCCTCAGGTAGTGGTGGGTGCTCTTGGCCTATACGTTGACGGCAAAGGTCTATTTCCCAAAGGTTCTGGCAAAAGTGCCAGATTGTGAATGTGTCTTCTTTGCTTGGTTTAATTTAAGTCAGCTATCTATCCATGAACCATTTAGTGGGGCCTGCAGGATAGAATATTCTGATTAGTCAGCCCGGGTTGGTGGCAAGCAAATGCAGCAGATGTAGAGGATACCAATAATGTTCTGCTTCCCTTCTTCAGGACAGACATGTATACACTACTATGTATAAAATATGTAGCTAATGAGAAGCTACTGTACAGCACAGGGAACTCTACTCAATGCTCTGTGGTGACCTAAATGGGAAGAATATACATAAAAGAGGGGATATATGTATACATATAGCTGATTCACTTTGCTGTACAGCAGAAACTAGTACAACATTGTAAAGCAACTCTACTCCAATAAAAATTAATTTTAAAAAAGATGCCTAACATCTTAAAACAAATGCCCACCCTTAAAATCTCTCTCCCAAGAGAAGTCCTAGGGGCAAGGGCTGGCAGAAAACTCTACCATGTAAGATATTGAAATCATTGCTAGTCAGCTGATAACTGATAAGCCAAGTTTGGTATAATAAAGCTCATTCATATGGGTCAATAATGTGGTAGCCAACTGTACAGGAAACTGTGATCCTTTTCTTTTTGGTGCTCATAAAAAAATTCAAGGCTAGAGACATAAAAGCATAAGCAGTAGAATCAAGTATCCTGACTAGAGTGTTGAAATTGACCACAAATATATAAGGACATTCTGCATATATAAAATTATACTTCAGACACAATAATTTTCATGATACCTTGAGCATATGGATTCACACCTGGGTTCTGTGGGCAAAGTGCAAAGAGGAAAACTACCTCTCACCCTGATGAAGTATAGGCAAAAGTCCGTAGATCTGGTAAATATCCCATGTGTTGGCAAGCTCAGGACTCCCTCCGGGAAGGCTGATTGAGAAAATGACATGTTTACTCACTTGCTATTCTTATATGTCACCACAGCCTATCTTGAGACAGTAGGGGATGAGACAGATTCCAGTGTAAACACTGTTATTAAATACAGTAATCCTGCTCAATGGGAGGGGATGTATTTTCTGAAGCAGTAGGCACAGAGCTGTGATATGAATGTTTAGGTTTGACTTCCCAGTGATTTCCTGTGTGAAATAAATAACCTGATAAAGGGTTTCAGTAGGATGAAATATAGAAAGTCAATGCTGTGTGACAAGTTTGTTAACTTTATCTTTACATTGCTTGGCTCCTATTTTCCATCCTACAATCTCCAGGTTAGGGTCAAAGCAGTATCTCCTAGGGCAGTGCACCTGCATCACGTGTCTTTCACCTCACCACCACCCTCCCCTGCCTGAATACTTCACTCCTCAGTTACTTCAGGGGTTAAACAGGAATTAGATTAGCTATGAGAAAGTACTAACTAAATGGTGGCAAAGTAAATAGATGGTGGAAAGAAAAAAAGATAAAAATGCTCATTTTTCTTCATTATCTACAATGGTTCTAAACAAGAATCAAATTTTGTTAAACATAATTGGAAAGCTCATTTAGTTTTATATATACTACATTGTCAAGATGATTCATTTTTCTTCTTTTTCATCAGATTACAATTTTCCCTCAATATCCGGGAGGGCAGGGATTGGTTCCAGGACCCCTGTGAATACTCAAGTGCCTCACAGCCAGCCACCTGTATCCATAGATTCTGCATCCGAGGCTATGGAGGGCCCACTGTACCTATAATTGAAATCAGTTTATTCAGAAGTATACTTCTTTTTACAGATACCTAGGGATAAAAGGTCACATGTAGAAAAGTTTCATTAAATGCATTTGCAATATCTTCAAGAAAGTACTGACTAAAACCAAAAGAAACTGATCAAAGAGGATAAAACCCACAAATTTTCCAAAAATCTATATTATAATCTGTTGAAAATATACAAACCCATCCCTGCTTTCTTCTCCTGATATATAAAGATTTGGTCTTAGCAGCCTACATGGTTGTCTTTTAGTTCCATTCACTTTTTCTTCTCAGGGACAACTGGGTTCATGGCTACTTATTTACTCCATCCACATTGAAAAAAACCTCGCATGTCAGTCTTGGCACTGAGCATTGAGAAAATTAAGTGCACTTTTCTTGCTATATTTATTGTAGGAATGACTATCCTGAAACCCTACATCAGAGAACATGTTTTTATTCATATAGCTTTGACTTTGGCACAGTCTTGGGCATGTATATGTCACCAAAGAAGTACCTGAAGGGTTCTAGAATAGCTAGGAGTCATCTGTAGTCTGAAAAGTTCCTGCTGGATTCAGGAATTCAGGGTTTGGAAAATTATGAAGAATCAGCTTATCTGACCTGAACCCAAGATTTCAGTTTGTTGGAGTGTGTTTGCCCGGGAGCCAGACACATTTCACGAGTAAAAATCCTGCTACTTTTCCTGTTATTCCTACCTTCAGCTTAAAGAAGTCCAAAGGTAATCTAGAAGCATATATGAGATGACCAAAGGATAAGACTCATGCATTTAAAAAATTCACCCATCCATATTTTTAAAATATTCCCTATAGACATAAAATTTAAAGTTCATTCATTCTTTCAAGAAAGTTTTAAGGAGCACCCACCTAGTCCCTATGTGCTGTGAGTTCAGTGCTAAGCAGAACTGCATGGCCTGTATGCTGAGGGAACTACACTGAAGTAAGACTGTTTAAGGGAGCTTCCAAAGAATGCACAAACTTTGATTTCAAAATACCACCAAAATGTGAAAATCAACACAAGGTAATATGGATTAGAGTCACAGCTTAAACACCATGACCAGAATTCTTATAGGAAGGGGGTGAGGCAGGTCAAGGAAGTCAGCCCGTGGATGGTGAAGGTTTAGTAGCATTCAGATATACTAGGTGAGGTGAACTGTTTGGCACAAGAGAACATTTGGTTGTGGCATATGTTATATGTCAGGGATTAGTGCAAAGCCGGGCAAACTAGTGGCTGAAAACACCAGCTTTGGTGTATAGCAGTAAGTGCTAACTATCAGTAGCAATAGAAATCAGATGAGAAAAGGGACACAGCTGAACAATTTCCATAACCAGATTAGAAAGCATAACGGACCAAAATAAATTTATAATTTATTCTATAGTTCTGCAGTTCTGTTGTGTCCAAAGTACAATGAGAGATGATTCATCTCATTTTTAGGATGAGATTACTTGAACTTTCTCTATATAAAGATAAGAAAAATTCAGATTTTTCTAATATTTAATACAAGTTGATAATAGTACATTGTATATAAACTATAAATAAATGAACAAACTGGGTGCAGTGGACTGAATGCTTATTATCTCCCCTCTCCTCCCCACAAATTCATATGTTGAAATCCTAACCACAAAGGTGACAGTATTAAGAGGTAAGTCCTTTGGGAAGTGATTAGTGCCCTGATAAAAGAGTCCCCAGAGAGACCTCTCACCCCTTCTACCATGTGAAGACACAGTGGAAAGAATGCCATCTATGATTTATGTCAGAATGTTCCACCTATGTTCTCTTCTAGTTTTATAGTTTCAGGTCTTACATTTAGGTCTTTAAATCATGAATATTTTTTTGGATCTGTCTCCTAAGGCAAAAGAAATAAAAACAAAAATAAGCAAATGGGGCCTAATTAAACTTAAAAGCTTTTGCATAGAAAAGGAGACCTTTCACAAAATGAAGACAACCTACAGAATAGGAGAAAATATTTCCTTGGTATGACCAACAATGTGCTAATGTCCAAAATATATAAATAGCTCACAAAACTCAATATTAAAAACCAAGCAACCTAAACAAAAATTGGACAGAAGACCTGAATAGACATTTTCCCAAAGAAGACATACAGTTGTCTAACAGACACATGAAAAGATGGTCAACATTGATAATTATTAGAGAAATACAAGTCAAAACAACAGTGATATATCACCTCACACCTGCCAGAATGGCCATCATCAAAAAGCCTACAAATAACAAATGTTGGGGAGGATGTGGAGAAAAGGGAACCCTTGTACATTGTTGGTGGGAATGTAAGCTGATGCAGCCACTATGGAGAATAGTATGGAGGTTCCTTAAAAAACTAAAAATAGAACTACCACATGATCCCACAATCCCACTCCTGGGTATATATTAAAAAAAACACTAATTTGAAAAGATACATGCATCCCAATGTTCATAGCAGCATTATTTGCAATAGCCAAGGTATGGAAGCAACCCAAGTGTCCATCAACAGATGAATGGATAGAGAAAATGTGGTATATATACATATATATATATATATATATATATGTATAATGAGGTATTACTCAACCATAAAAGATAATGAAATTCTTCCATTTGCAGCAATGTGGATGGACCTAGAGAATATTATGCTTAGTGAAATACGTCAGAAAATGACAAATACTGTATCATATCACTTTTACGTGGAACCTAAAAAATAATATATATGAATGTATATTCAAACAGAAACAGAGTTAAGTTATAGAAAACAAACTATTGGTTACCAAAGGGGAGAGGAAAGGGAGAAGGGGCAAATGAGGGGTATAAGATTAAGAGATACAAACTACTATGTATAAAATAAATAAGCAAAAAAATATATATTGCACAGGGAATTATAGCCGTCATCTTGTAATAACTTTTAATGGAATGCAGTCTGTAAAAGTGCTGAATCACTATGCTGTATACCTGAAACCAATATAATATTGTAAACCAACTAACTATAATTCAATTAAATAAATGTCACCTATGAACCAGAAAGCAGGCTCTCACCAGACACTGAAGCTGCCGGTACCTTAGTCTTAGACTTCCGGGCCTCCAGAACTGTGAAACATAAATATATTTCTCTTCTTTATAAACTACCTTATCTATGGTATTTTATTATAGCAGCACAAATAGACTAAGACCCTGCAGGTCTTAACTGATTAGGTGTGCAGTTTAGAAAATGGAAACTATTGCCATAATTAATAGCATAGAAGAGTAGGGATAGGATTAAAATCTTGTTCTGTACTTCCATAAATTGAACCTAGGTAGTAATTTTGGTGTTATATATTCTACTAGATTAGTCTTTTTAAAAAATTATATGCTGCACATGGCTAGAAACAATTTTAACCAGTATACAAAGATTAATTTCACCTGTAGTATGATATTAGCATTGTTTCACATTTTCAGTAATATAAGTTCACAGACTTACACGATTTCCCCACTTCTTCCAAGCAAGTGAATGAGAATTATCCAGAGCACTGATATAGAAATTCACATTTTGAGACATAAATTCAATTTTGAGACACTATTCCAATAATCAAGGAAAGTAGAAGACAGATCCATAGATGAGTTCATGTCTTCATTCATCTACCATCAATGGTGCTTATATTTCCCCAAATACAACTTATTTCTATTTTTTAAGATGTTTAAAAAGAGAATACAATATATAAAATAAAGCCCGTATACACTCTCCAGAATTAACTCTTGCTAATATTCAGTTATATTTTATTTGTCTTTTTTAAAAGAATTAAAGCATTAAACTTAAAGTCCCTCTGTCTCTCATCCCAGTCATCCACTATCATGGATTTTCTCTCCACCTTATTTTTATAGGAAAATATATAAACACAAGCAATATTGTTTTGTGTAGTTTTAAAAAATCTACATATAATTGTTTTATAGTATACGTATTCTGCAACTTGCTTTGTTCATTCAACATTGTTTTGACATCCATTAACATAGACAGTTAAATAGATCTAGATTAGAAGTGTAGTGTATGAAAATACATTTATTTTGTCTCTCTGTTGATGGAATTTAGATTTTTTACAACTTTCACTGTTAAAAATAATTCTGCAGTAAACCACCTTCTATATAACTACAGGTAAGGTTTCTCCAGGGTGTTTATAAGTACAATTTCTGTGTTGAGGGTATAGATACTAGTTCTTTCCAAACTGCCTTCTACAGTGGTTGAGCCCATTTATACTCCCAGCAGCATTTATGGGAATTACAATTTCCCTGCAGTTTTACCAAAACTTGCTGTCACAATTTTTTTACACCAATATTATCTATAAAATGATTCTCATTTTTACTTGCATTTTAATTGCTAATGAAGTTGAATGTCTTCTCAAATATTTATTAGCCATTCAGTTTTCTATTTTTTATTTCTGTGAACGGTCTGCTCCTTTAGCCATCTTTTATTGAGACATTTTTTTTTTTGAATTTAGATCTTCTCTCTGCCTTAGTAAAACAATTTAATATATACATTATATGATTCTATATATGTAATAATATATGGTATATAATATATACACCAAATAACACATGTGTATACCTATATATATAAACACAGAAGTATGTATACACATGTGTATATACATGAGTATATAAACACACAAACTCTTTCAGTATGACTCAACTTTTCTCTTGGCTTAACTTAAAACACCCATACACTGTTCTCCTTTGTTCTTTTGCCGGGGCTTAGTAAAGATAGTAAAGTTAGTTTTCACATATCGTTCACTCTGCATCTTGTGAATTAGTCTGTTGGGGTGAGCTGTCAAATGAATACTTCCCATGGCTGATTTTATATTAGAACAAGTGTCCTGAGCCTTCCTTATGACATGTTCACCTTGAGAGTACATCTCTTTTATGTAAACATTCCCTCAGGCATGACAGATATGCTCCGGAGCTCCCTAAAGACAGCTTGGTTGAATGTCATATACTTTTGCCCTAAACCTTCTCTGTTCCTGTATATATCAGGAGCACACATTGCTAAGTTTCCTTTGACCTAGGCAGAACTTAACCTAAAATTAGGCGTAAATATAAATTTACCATTTGTCATGATACATGAAACTTCATAATGGAGCTTCCTTTACATAGAAGGGTAAATTTTCCCCTCAGTGGTATGTGTTGGCACTTGGAAAATGGATAGACAACAATTAATTCAAATCAGAAAATTTCAAATTCATGTAACTCTTGTGGAAGGAATTCATTCTCCAAAATTAGCTGTATGTATCTTAAAAGTCACATTTTACTTTGCAGATTTTGAAAGACAACTCCAATAGCCAAAGTATCATCTTTCAATATAATAAGAACATGCTTATAGCAAATTGAATTCTAACACAAATAAGGAGTCCCAGAAACTAAAATAATTTAAATTTATGGTGGATTATTAAAAGATTGTTAGGTGCTTAGGAGATATTCTCCCATGTGGTGACCAATACAGTTGGCATAAATAGAATAAGGTGATCCTATTGAGATTTTAATGAATATGGAATTAAAAATTCAGTTCCCACAGGTGTGGATTCTTTTTTTCTAAGTAGCACAGCTGAAATTTTAGATATGGTCTCCAAATAGGAGACAGTGCCTATTAATTCATCCAAATATTTTTCTGTGCATGTCATAGCCAGGCTGAGGTAGGGGTTTAGAAAATTAGCTTACCTTTTAGGGATAGAGCCAAAAGTTAGCTAGGAATGGCCTGTGGACTTGTGAATTACACTCTTTTTTTCTCTTTTAAAAAGGAGTGATTTAGAGACTGACTTGCTTTCTTGGCTTATATTTTGAAAAGGTTGGCATAAAATTTCTTTTGTGACTCCATCCCAAAACATAGGTAGGTGGTTCTCAATGTTTGGTGTATCTGAGAATCATCTTAAGTAATGTTTTAAAATGAGGATCATATTTTTTAAAAGAATTAATTGTTTTTTCCTTTTAAATAGAATGTATTTTTTAGAGCAGTTTTAGGTTAAAAGCAAAATTGATCAGAAAGTACAGCGTTCCATATACCCTCTGCCCCCACAAAAACAAAGCACAGCCTCTCTCACTATGAACATCCTGCAAAAGAATTGTAACATTTCTTCCTATTGATGGACCTACTATCATCATTAGAGCAGTAATGATACTATATTGATATATCATTATCTCCCCAAATCCATAGTTTACATTAGGGTACATTCGTTGTACATCCTATGGGTTTTTACAAATGTATACTGACATGCATCCTCCGTTGTAGTATCACTCAAAATACTTTCACTGCACCCCCATCCGCAATCCTCTGTGCTTCGCCTATTCATCCCTTCCTCCCTTGAAACCCCTGGTAATCACTGATCGGTTTACTCTCTCCATTGTTTTGCCTTTTCCCGAATATGTCATATATTTGAAATCATACAGTGTGAAACATTTTCTGACTGGCTTCTTTCACTTAGTAATATACATCTGATTCATCCATGTCTTTTCATGGCTTAATGACTTATTTCTTTTAGTCCTGAATAATATTCATTGTCTGGATACACTACAGTTTATCCATTAACCTGCTGAAGGACAACTTGCTTGCTTCCAAGTTTTGACAATTATGAACAAAGATGCTATAGACATCTGTGTGTAGGCTTTTCTGTAGACACAAGTTTTCAACTCATTTGGGTAAATACCAAGGAGTACAATTGCTGGATTGAATAGTAAGAGAACGTTTAGTTTTGTAAGAAACTGTCTTCCAAGGGGGCTGTACCATTTTGCATTTCTACCAACAACGAATGAGAGTTCCTATTGCTCCACATCCTCACCAGCATTTGGTGTTGTCAGTGTTCTGGATTTTTTGCCACTCTAGTGGATGTGTAGTGGTATCTCATTGTTTTAATTTGCGTTTTCCGTATGACATGCAGTGTGAAACATCTTTTCATATGCTTATTTGCTATCTGTATATCTTCTTTGATGAGTTGTCTTTTAAGGTCTTTGGCCCATCTTTAAATCAAGTTGTTTGTTTTCTCATTCCTGAGTTTTAAGAATTCTTTATCAGATATATCTCATGGAAATATTTTCTCCCAGTTTATGGCTTATCTTCTTAATCTCTTGACAGTGTCTTTCAAAGAGTAGAAGTTTTCAATTTTAATGAAGTTCAGTTTATCTATTGTTCCTTTCATGCATCCCACCTTTGGTGCTCTATCTAAAAAGTCATTGCCATACCCAACATCATCTAGGTTTTATCCTATGTTATTTTATCTTCTAGGAGTTTTATAGTTTTGTGTTTACATTTAGTTCTGTGTTCCACTTTGAGTTAATTTTTGTAAATTGTGTAAGGTCTGGGTCTAGAGTCACATTTTTTTTTTTTTTTTTTTGCGGTATGCAGGCCTCTCACTGTTGTGGCCTCTCCTGTTGCGGAGCACAGGCTCCGGATGCGCAGGCTCAGTGGCCATGGCTCACGGGCCCAGCTGCTCTGCGGCATGTGGGATCTTCCCGGACCGCCCGCTGCATCGGTAGGCAGACTCTCAACCACTGCGTCACCAGGGAAGCCCTAGAGTTACATTTTTTGCCTGTGAATTTTCAGTTGTTCCAGTACTATTTGTTAAAAGGGTCCATTGTACTGCCTTTGCTCCTCTGTCAAAGATCAGTTCCCATACTTATGTTGGTCTATTTCTAGGCTCTATTCTGTTCCATTGATCTATTTGTCTATTCTTTTGCCAGTACCACATTGTCTTGATAAATATAGCTTTATAAAGTCTTGAAATCATGTAGGATCAGTCTTCCTTTTCCTTTTTAACTTTAATATTACATTGGTTATTCTGGGACTTTTGCCTCTCCATATAGATTATATAAACTTTAGAATAAGTGTGTTGATATCCACAAAATAACTTGATAACATTTTGATTGGTATTGTGTTGAATCTATGGATCAATTTAGGAAGAACTGACATCTTGACTATATTGAATCTTACTATCTGTGAACACAGAGTAGCTCTCAATTTATTTAGGTATTCTTTGATTTCTTTTATCAGAGTTTTGTAGTTTTCTTCATATAAATCGTGAAAATGTTTTGTTAGATTTGTACAAAAACATTTCATTCTTTGGGGGTGCTAATGTAAATGGTATGTTGTTTTTCATTTCCAATTCCATATGTTCATTGCTGGTATATAGGCAAGTGATCAACTTTTATATGTTAGCCTTGTATCCTAAAACTTTGCTATAATCACTTATTAGTTCCAGGAGTTTTTGTGTCTAATCTTTCAAATTTCTACATACACAATCATGTCATCTTCAAACAATGGCAGTTTTATATCTTCCTTCCCAAGTGTTATACCTTTTATTTCCTTTTCTTGCCTTACTGCATTAGCTAGGAGTTTCAGAAACAATGTTGAAAAGGAGTAGTGAAAGGGGACATTCTTGCTTTATTCCTGAGCTTAGCGAGGGAGCTTTGAGTTTCTCACCATTAAGTGTGACATTAGCTGTAGGTTTTTCATAGATATTCTTTATCCAGTTGAGGAAGTTCCCCTCTATTCCTAGTTTACTGAGAGTTTTTATTATGAATGAGTGTTGGAATTTGTTAGATGCTTTTTCTACATTTATTGATATGATTATATGATTTTTCTTATTTAGCCTGTTGATGTGGTAGAGTAGATTAACTGATTGATTTTTGAATGTTGAACTGCCTTGCATATCTGGGATAAATCCCACTTGTTCATGGTGTATAATTCCTTTTACACATTGTTTGATTCGATTTGCTAATATTCTGTTGAGGATTTTACATCTATGTTCATGAGAGATACTGGTTTGTAGTTTTTCTTGTAATATCTTTCTCTGGTTTGGGAATTAGGGCAATGCTGGCCTCATAAAATGAGTTAAGAAGTATTCCCTCTGCTTCTATATTCTGAAAAGGGTTCTAGAAAATTGATATAATTTCTTCCTTAAATGTTTGGTAGAATTCACCAGTGAAACCATCTGGGCCTGACAATATTTATTTTAAAAGATTATTAATTTAATTTCTTTAATAGATATATGCCTGTTTAAATCATCTGTTTCTCCTTGTGTTTTGACAGATTATCTTTCAAGAAACTGGTCCATTTCATCTAAGTTATCAAATTTGTGGGGATAGATTGATTTATAGTATTCTTTTATTATCCTTTTAATTTCCATGGAATCTGTAGTGATGCCCCCTCTTTCATTTCTGATACTCGTAATCTGTGTCCTCTCTTGTTTTTTTTTTCTTAGCCTGGCTAGAGTCTTACTGATTTTATTCATCTGTCCAAAGAACCAAATTTTGGTTTCATGGATTTTCTGTTTTCAATTTCAGTAATTTCTGTTCTCATGTTTATTATTTCTTTTCTTCTGCTTACTCTGGATTTCATTTGCTCTTCTTTTTCTACTTTCATAAGATTGGAGTTTAGATTATTGATTTTAGATTTTTATTCTTTTCTAATATATGCATACAACTCTACAAATTCCCTTTTAAGCACTGCTATCACTGCATACCACAAATTTTGGTAAGTTGTATTTTCATTTTCATTTAGTTCAAATATTTTTTCATTCCTCTTAAGATTTATTACTTGACCCATGTGTTATTTATAAGTGTGCTCTTTAATCTACAAATATTTTGGAATTTTTCCAGCTAAATTTCTGTTATTTATTTCTAGAGTAATTCCAATATTGTCTAAAAGCATACATTAGTTTAATTCTTTTGTGGTCTGAAAGCATATATTTTATGGTTTCTATTCTTTTACATTTGTTAAGGTGTGTTTTGGCCTAGAATGTGGTCTATCTATGTTCAGGATCATATTTTGAAAAGTGCTACTAGATAGTTTTCTTCATAACAGTTTATGTACTGTAATAGCATAACAATTCTGAAACAGCACGTTCATTTCCCAATGAGATAATATTTTTTTCACATTTATTATTTCTCTTTCCACCACTGTGTGATAAAGTATACTTATTGCTGAGATATCCCCCCAAGATACAGATAGATATTTTAATATTAAATTTTCTTTTGTACCTCCACCTGCATTAAATTTCCAACAGAACTATGGATGGCATTGGAAAATCACCTGAGGCACATCTTATGTACTACCCTTTATTAGGGAGTTAATCTCAGAGAGCGTGAGTGGGGGGGCAGGTTAAGTAGAATGAGGAAGGGGAGAGGGAAAAGCCAATCTAAGGATACATCATCAAGTTGATTGCTCCTTTGTTTCAAGTAGGAGAGTTGGTGCAATCAGATTAATCTGGGTAAAATTGGTGGTAGTACAGCTATTTGCCAGAGTGGGGGCTGTGGGAGCTGGATCCCTTGAGCTCAGGGGTTTGGGGGTACAGTGTGTTACACCAATTGGAAATCCACATCAACTTCAGCATCAGTGTGATAAAGCTCCAGGATCAGAGCATTATCAAGTTGGCATTATCTAGCATGACAGCTGAGTCCTGAATTAGATATTCAACATTTATAGCAAATATTTACTACCTTTTACTCCATTTATTATTTTCCATTTTATATAACCAGGGCACAGCTATTATAAATTTTAAATGTTTTTTCTTTACTTCTTATAGGAAAACTTTAAAAATACAAAACATACAACAGAATAATAAGCTCTTATGTAACTATCACCAAGTTTCAACATCGACCAACACATGACCAATATTGTTTACAGAATTATTATATTCTTTTCTTATGTGTAAAGAGTTAGAATGTGACCAGAGGCATAATGATCTTGATCAAGTTGGGGTAGGACTGGAGGTCTAGCAAACCCATCAATTTAGGTGAATTCCAGGGTTTGGGATATCACCAACATACTTACTATAATAGCTACCATATACTTGTTGCTTTATTTCATTTATTTAATCAATCATCACATTCAACCTGAGCAGAAGAATCTGTCTCTAAAAGTTGCCTTTGAAGATATGCCTCAGTTTAACTTTTTAGTATATTCACTGAGTTAAGTATATAAAGGTGACTAGATAGCTTTTGAAAAGAATCCAGTTTATAAATCTAACTTACTTGTGACTCACAAGTAAGTAACACTCAGTGTCTTGATGAATTAGTGTTATGCAACCCTAGCACTATTTTATTGAAGAGAATAAAAACGTAATTCTAGATCAGGCAATTTATTGTCCAGGATGCTCTGAATTTAATATCTGTGTTTCAGACCTGACCTGTGCAGGCTAGTTGCTGAATAATTAAGAAGAGCGATATTCACCAATCCAGACTCCAGGATGACTGCTTTCAGTAACCATCTGCTAATGAAACCCCTGAGAATTCCCACAGAGCTGAGAAAACAAATGTTACACAATTACACCAGGCATTTCTCACTTCCTTTATAGTAATACACCATCCAATTAACAACCTGGTGGGCCTAGGGATTCATAAAATTTTGAGTAGAACCTTTAGGCTTTCTCAAATCATATGCTGGAATTAAATATAAAAGGAAACAAGATCATTAGATGAAAACCTTATCTATAAATATTTCATTTCTTGGAATTGGACACTGAGTTTTAGTTCATGGCACTGGATCACAGAGTCATGAAGGACCTTGAAAGGTCATCTAGTCCAGACCTCTGCCTCTGAGAAGGACTGTGTCCAGGACATGCTGGCAAATAGCTGGGTCCCATTTCCCTAAAACCAATAGGAAGGAACAGGTGTACCCTTTTTTTGGTCAAAAGACACAGAATATTATAGCATCCAAATGTTTCACTATTCACAGCAGACTTCAAATCTCAGAGAAAGTCTTTGGTCCTCCCTCTTTCCCACTGGAGGTCTCCAATACTTCTTCCTTAAGGTCTCCTATCATGTGCTTCGGGAAGAAAGAAACTTCAAAATAAAAGTTTAGCCAAAAACAGCACATGGTGTACTCTAGGGCATTGCTAGGTAGTACAACTTGACAGAAAACATATTCCTGGCATTTTTTCTCTTGAGACCCTTTTATATTATATGGCATCTCACCAGAGAGTACAGATAATTAACTATTTACAACTTTAAAAAGGGTCTGTTTCCTTGATTAAAACCTATTTTGCCTCATAGGTAGACCCTCAGAGTACATAAGGGCAGTATTCCCCACCAAGTCACTACCACATGCATTCTCAATTTTGCAATGAAGAGATTGATACAAAAAGAAATGTCCTCTCCTATTAATATCTCTGCATTTCCTAGGACATGGGCTTGTACACAGTACACTCTCAGCTAATGTTCAGGTAAATAAAGGATGGAGGAAGAAATGAATGTACAAAAGATGAACAAAACAATCTCTAATAACTTGCAAGTTTGAGAACTGAACTGACGCTTGATAACGCATTTTTCCGTTTTGTTGCTGCTTTATCCTCCATCTGATTTTTTAATCCTACTGTAGGTGATTTGTCATTTTATCTTCTGAATTTTTCTAAAAGTATCTCATATAACTCTTTGCTAATCTTATGTCTGCACAACTGCAAAAATATGAGTCCGGGTGAGTCTCTGTTCTGTTCTCCCTGACTGGCAAAGCCTTTTTTCCTTACTTTCTGGCCTTGTAATCTGGGAAATATTAACAAGGAGGACATTTCTTTCAGTATCAGTCTCTTCATTGTGAAATTGAGGATGAATTTGGTGAATTGATGGAAAGTGCTTGAAATACTCTCAGAGAAATTTATTTGGAAGTCATTCAGCACTTTCCTCATCATTGAAAAGCAATCAGCAAAAGTACAAGCTAAGGAATTAATGAGCTAGAAGTGAATATAATCAGTGATCTTATTAAACAATGTGTAGAAGAAAGAAATGCAAAAATCAGCATATAATGCGCAAGAATTTTAGGATCTATTATATTCAACGCTGGGAAAAGGAGGAAATTTCTAAAGTTATTAGGATTTGTCTGAGTATTACAGTATTTCAACTCAAAGTACTATATAAGCATGGCAAAAACCAATAAAAGACAGTTTTTAATAAAGTTATATCTTCCTGAACAAACTCAGCGTCATTTTGGAATTAAATTCTGTCAGCTCACACAGTATCATGTTATTTTTCAAATTCTACAGAACAGTTTCAGAGTTGAATAAAGGTGTTAATTATCTTTGTTGGAACATCATGTCCTAACTTGTTAATATTCCTAAAAGGCTATCCCTGAAATAAAGTATTGGTTCTCTGTAGGAATGCTTCCTGCTAAAGACATAAGAGTGGCTATAGCAGAAAACCTGTTTAGTACACGTCTTCCTTGTTTTATTAAATAGATGTCTTCATAGAACAAAACTGTAAACAAATTTTATAAATCAAGTATGTTTAGGTAATAGAGGAGCTCCACTCTATTTACCTAGATAGATGTCTATCAGTTTATCTATCTACCTACCTACGTAGGACTCTTACCATGAATAACTCAAGAAAATATAAGCAATTGCTGTTAAATATATATTTTGAATTTCCTTAAGCAATGAACATCTACGATGTTTCTGCAAGTATTCTGACAAGAATTATCTATCCCTTCTGTATAACAGCAGAAGGTAGAGGCCTTTGGCAGCAAGTGTCAGTAAGCTGCTGATATAAACTAAGAAAGCCTAACTTACAGATAGATTTCCTCTCCAAAAATTTCTGGAAGGCAACAGAAAAAAATGACAGGTTGCCTGGAGCCATCTTATTGAAGCAGTTACTACAAATCAACTAATTCAACCCCAAAGTGAAAAATAAATGGAATGTGGTAGGATTTTGTTATAGCACAAAATCTGTATTTGTTGCTAGAAAATAAAAGAGTGTGAATGTGTTAATTTCATTTCTTAAAATGACGGGAAATCAATATAGCATTTAAGAAATACATTCTGGAGGTGAAAATGCACAGAATATGCTTGGCTCACCGCTTAATATTATTTTTCCTTAGACAACCATTCTGTTCCTTGTTTATGTCCAATTCACGGCAATCTGTGGAGCTGGGTACCGTCCAAAGAAAACTCCTTAGAGGAGAGATCAGGGTCATACTTAGCAGATGGATGCTTTATTTTCCCCTCAGCATTCAGGAATGTAGCTCACATCTGATCGTGTTGTGAGGCTGTCATCAAAGGGACCTGAAACTGACCTCTTCTATTTGAAGAGATTGAGGACATGAGAGCAGGGAGCAGATGATTTCCCTTACGCTGTCACCTCTGTGAACTGGTTCCCTAATGATGGGTGTATTTAAAACAGTTCTGCAAATGATACCCAAGGGCATGACCTCTGAGCAGATTTAGGCAGCTGCTAGGAGCAGGCGAGTTTTGAGAACGCACAATTTTCATTTTCACTGGGAAGCCCTTTTTCCACTCTGAATGATTTCTTTTCCAACATTCAGATCTTTGCCTCTGTCTCAATAGCATTCTCCTGATATCTTAGTGATTTCTCAGGACTTAGCCATACCCATATGCCCAGCTTTTCTTCTTTCAAGTGTGTACTGCCTTTAAAAATTTATCTTGAGAAATTGAAAATACAGAGAACAATGCCAAAAAACAAAACATCTTATATTCTCTTCTATGCTAAATTAGCAACTGTTAACATTTTGTCATATTTGCTCTCAGTCTTTTTTATTTCTCTAAGAAATATATCAAATAAGAGAATTAATGTGGCAAGATAAAATTTTTGTTTTATTATTTGCTTTTCCTTTGGCACTGTCACAACCATCATAAGCAGATCCTATTAATCTGAATAAATACTTGTGTGCACAGAGATTTTCCATTCAAGTTCCCTTTCCAAACATATTTAACAAGAGGAGATAACATCTCTCCAGCACAGTTCAGCTGACAGTCTTACAATGTGTTCTTAATCTCTGATCCCAGATAGATGCCCTAAAAGTTCATCACTGGAAAATGACACTTCAGTTAACATTTCTTTCTCAGGATTAAAATGGGAAATGACAAACGTGCTTGGCCATTTAGCCTAAAACTGAGAAAAATCTTTAAAAAATTATCTTGTGAAAGAAAAAATCAAAACCAGTCATTTTCTAGATCTTAAAGTACATAAATATTGTGCATTTCTTATATTTTCTTTTGTCACCTACAACATCCAAAAAGTCATGGCAAGACTTGGGGAATAGAACTTTAAGTATTCAGGCCAACTTTATGGCCAGAGACATATTTTGAATTTTTGGTAATGCATAAAACTTTGGTTATATGGGCCCCAACTCATCCTAATATCTGACTTTTCCAGACCATTTGGGGTAAGAATTAAATGTCAACGCTTCATAAAGGATGAATGCAGAGAACATGAAATGTATTTGATTTCCTTCAAGACCATAAGAATAAATACCAAAATCTGTAGCTGAAGACCATAGTGTATCTCATTTAATATTACGTGGAATTTTATTTCAGCTGAACAAATAACTTGTACTTTTTTTATTAGAAAAATATTGTGAAAGCTTTCAAGTGTTTTAAAATGTGCTTTGGCTACTTTACAAGTTAGGTATGAAAACTTTACTGAGCTCCTCACAGAAAGTACAGAGATTCAGTGTATGGGGTAAAAGAGGAAGATTCTAATGAGGCAGGGTGGAGTGGGTGCCAGGATTAAATTACACATGAATTATATAAAGGACTAGTGTATCACTGAAGGATGAGAATCTGAGTTCTCGCTCATGGAAATCACTGAGTGTTCACCCTCACCTCCTCTGGGTCTTTTCACAAAGCTTACCTTCACAGAGGTCCTGTATGTTAATTCCAATTTAGAATTGTGATTTCTGTCCCTCCCCAGTATGACCTATTTCCCTTCCTTCTTTGCTTTATAATTATTCATATTATTTATCAGCACCTGCCAGATTATATATTTTACTTATTTGTTTATTTTATGTCCCATCTTACTAGAATATAAACTACCTGAAGACAAAGAGTTTTGTCTATTATGCTCACCACTATGTAGCCTGTATCTAGGAAAATACCTGGCACATAGTAGGTTCTCAATAAATATTTGTTGAATGAATGTCTGAAAGAATATATAAAAATGGGCACATTCAGCCATTTATTTTATGAAGATATTAATTTTGTTATACATGATTTCTTTTGCTTAAAGACACTAAAATACAACTCATTTTATGAGGCTAGCACAACCTTGACAATAAACCTGACATGATCAGTATTAAAAAGAAAAATGGAAAAAATATAGGCTACGTATTCCATGAAGAGGGTGCAAAATGTCAAATGAAATATTAACGCACCAACCTCAGTAATGAGTTTTTAAAAAAAATTTCCGCCATTATCAAGGTGAATTTATCCAAAGAATGCTGGATGCTTAGTAGATGAAGATAGAAAAATCATATGTCCAGCTGGATAGATTCAGAAGTTTGATACAAATCAACATGCATTCATGATTAAAAACACATAGCAGTGTGGGAAGAGAAATAAATTCTTTTAACCAGATAAAGATCATATTTAACAGTGAAATGTGGAAGCATCATATTTGAGATCAGAAACAAGGAAATCTGATAACATAAATTCCTCCCAGCATTGACTAGGGTTCCTATCAACTACAGTAAGAGGGGAGAATAAAAGAAAATTTAAAAACCAAGATTAAAAATAAATTACTATTCATAGATTTTGTTCATAGAAAGTGCCCAAGGGAATCTACAGGAATGTTAGAATTAATAAGAGAGTTCAGCAGGGTAACTGGATAAAAAATACCAAATATATTGTATGCTCTATAACAACAGTAGAAAGTTAGAAAACGAAATCTTAAAATATACCAACTATAGTATTATAAAAATATGAAGTATCTTGGAAAAATCATGTTCACAGTTTCAGACACTCAACATGAAGTTAATTTTTCACAAATTCATCTGTAGATTCAATGCAATTCCAAACATGTCCCTATATTTCTTTCACTATTTATTTATTTATTTGAAGTATAGTTTACTTGCAATAATACGTTAGTTTCAGGTTAGTGCATAGTGTTCGATATTTTTATACATTATGAAATGATCACCACAAGTCTAGTCACCATCTGTCACCTACAAAGTTTTTACAATATTATTGACTATATTCCCTATGATATATGTTATCTCCCTGTGACTTATTTTTTTTGAGCAGATAAAAAATTATTTTGAAATTGACATCTAGGAAAATTTATTCATTTTGGTGTGCAGTTACATGAGTTTTGGCAAATGCCTAGAGTCAAGTGAAGACCATCATAATCAAGATTCAGAACAGTTCTTATTTATTTTATAACTCGAAATTTCTACCTCTTAATCCTCTTCACCTATCTCACCCATCCCCTCACTCTCCTCCAGTGAACCACCAGTTTGTTCTCTATCCATCATTCTGCTTCTGTTTTATTGTGTGTGTTCATTTGTTTTGTATTTTAGGTTTCACATATAAGTGAAATTGTATGGTATTTGTCTTTGTCTGACTTATTTCACTTAGCCTAATACCCTCTAGGTCCATCAGATGGATACTTAGGCTACTTCATTATCCTGGTTATTGTAGACAATGCTACAATGAACATTGGAGTGCATACATATTTTTGAATTAGTGTTTTTGTTTTCTTCTGATAAATACACAGAAGTGGAATTATTGAATCATAAGGTAGTTCTATTTTTATTTTTTTTAAGAAACTTCCATGCTGTTTTCCACAGTGGCTTTATCAACTTGTATTCCCACCAATAGTGCATGAGGGTGCCCCTTTCTCCACATCCTTGCCAGCACTTGTTATTTCTTGTCTTTTTCATATTGCCAGGTGTGAGGTGGCATCTTATTGTGGTTTTGATTTGTATTTCCCTGATGATTAGTGATTTGGGGCATCTTTTCATGTGCCCGTAGGCCATCCGTATGACTTCTTTTGAAAAGTGTTTATTCAAGTTTTCTGCCCATTCTTTAATCAGATTGTTTTTTGATATTGAGTTGTAGGAGTTCCTTGTATATTTTGGTTATTAACCCCTTCTCAGTTACATAATTTGCAAATATCTTCTCCCATTCAGCAGATGGCCTTTTTGTTTTGTTGATGAGTTCCTTTGCTGTGCAGAAGTGTTTAAGTTTGATGTAGTCCCGTTTGTTTATTTTTGCTTTTGCTTCCCTCGCCTACGGTAGTAGGTCCAAAAAGAAAATATTGCTAAGACCAATGTCCAAGAATGTACTGCCTATGTTTTCTTCTAGGAGTTTTGCGGTTTCAGGTCTTACATCTAAGTCTTTAATCCATTTTCAGTTTATTTTTGTGTATGGTGTAAGAAAGTGGTCTAGTTTCATTCTTTTCCATGTAGCTGTCCACTTTTTCCAACACCATTTATTGAAGAGACTGTCTTTTCACCATTGTTTATTCTTGCCTCCTTTGTCAGAGATTAATTGAACCTACAAGCATGGGTTTATTATTCCTACCTTTTTTGTTGGACTGACAAAGGACTATTATTTAGAATGTGTATATATGCATATGTGTATTTAGTTTATATTTATATCTATGTTTGTGTTTGCTGTTACTGAATATTTGTGTCTCTCCCAAATTCATGTATTGAATCCTAATCCGCAATGAGATGGTATTTGGAGGTGGGGCCTTTAGAAGGTGATTAGGTCCTGAGGGTGGAGTCCTCATGAATGAGATTAGTACCCTTATAAAAGAGTCTCCAGCCATTTCCTTGCACCTTCCACCATATGAAGACACAGGGAGAAGATGGTTTATGAACCAGGAAGCAAGTGTCCACCAGACACCAATACTGCCAGCACCTTGACCTTGGACTCTTTTAGTCTCTAGAATTTTGAGAAATAAACTTCTCTATGGTATTTTATTACAGCAGTCCAAATGGGATAAGCCAACGTTTAAATTTAGTTTTATATTTATATTTATTTTCAAAAAATAATAAGATAAAGTTAAGCAACCTAAGAGGAAAAAGGCAGAAGATAGAACAGAACGTTATAAAAGAGAATATACAGTTGGCCGATACATATATTAAAAAAATTATTTAACAGCAATTACAGAAATAAAAATTAAAACACAATGAGAAATAAAAATACAAAGTTCATATTGGCAAAAAATAAAATTTTTGACAATACTGAGTGTTGCTGTGCACGCTGAATGAAGGAAACTCTTACACTCTGCATTGGGAGAGTAAATTAGTACAAACACTTTTAAAATCAATTTGACAGTGTCTAGCAATATTGTTCCAGAAATTCAATTCCATGATGTTTTCTGTAGGATGTATGTTGCAAAAATGGTCACAGGAAAAAATTCTGAAAACAACCCAAATGTTCACCAAATACGTGTTTTACAGATATAATATATTCCTACCATGTAATATTATACACTAGTGAAAATAAAAAGCCACAGTTACTCACATTAACATACATGAATTTCACAAACATGATATGAAGTAAAAACAGTAAATCACAGAAGAATGTGTATTATATTAATGAATATTTATTGAATGAATGGGTAGAGAAAGAGGAAACATTTACTGTTTAGGGATTTATACACAGATGGTAAAATTAAAGTATAATGAAAACAAAGGTATAATTGTCACAAAATTCAGAATAGAGGTCTTTCTGAGGGAGTGAGATTAAAAGCTAGGTATAAGGAGGTGATTAGGTTAGGTGACTGAGGAGGGATCAAGAACAGGGCTTTCGGGCTTCCTTGGTGGTGCAGTGGTTGAGAGTCCGCCTGCCGATGCAGGGGACACAGGTTCGTGCCCCGGTCCGGGAAGATCCCACATGCCGCAGAGCGTCTGGGCCCGTGAGCCATGGCCGGAGCCTGTGCTCCACAACGTACTACTGCATCTTAGTATTGGAATGTTTAAATGAATGTTCCTTTGTGTTTCATACAGTCCTCTGTATAGATGACACATACAGTTAAAAGTTATAGAAGGAAAGCAATGTCAGATCTAAATTAAGAGATTTGTCTAAGGTCTTAAGGACAGAAAGTGCTAGAACCTTGATTGGACCACTTCTGTCTGAATCTATAGCAAGGCCTCAGCTGCTAAACCTCCACCCTAGCCTCGGAAAATAGTAAAGTGCTTTACATCTTGCCTACCCTGTCTCAGCTCCTCAGCTGGCACCCTTGGCTGTTCCTGTGTTTGTCTAAGAATGACATTAGACTTTATGTTAAAATGGGAATAAGGAGGACAACTTGACCTTCTTATGCTCCCTTTCTTATTTCTTCAAATCTATTCAACATACTTACTTGAATATCTGTATTTCTGATAATTCTAACATCTGCAGAATTTGAGATCTGATCTTGTGATTTCTGTTTGTGATTATTCTTATTCATCGTTTCCTCATGAATTATCTTTTGGAAGGGAGGTGACATTTTGCTCTTTGGTACTAACATTTTTGATAATAACACATTTTTGTGGCCTGAATTGAAAGCCCATTTTTCTGAAAAGATTTCTGATTGCTTCTTTCAGATTCCTAAAAATATGCTTAAGTGTAAAGAAACAGTGATCTTTCCCTATGACACCAAGTTTAATAATAAATAACTCTCTCAATGCTACTTAATAAATATTACATTTAAATATATATTGATTTAACAAATAGAAAATGACTTGTTATACACCAGTAAATAAATAAATGTAACTGAAAGCTTTAGGTCACTTTTATTTTTTTTTAATTTAATTTTATTATTTTTTTAATACAACAGGTTCTTATTAGTTATCTATTTTATACATATTAGTGTATATATGTCAATCCCAATCTCCCAATTCATCCCACGCCCATCCCCCCCGCTTACCCGGCTTGGTGTCCATATGTTTGTCCTCTATATCTGTGTCTCTATTTCTGCCTTGCAAAGCAGTTCATCTATACCATTTTTCTAGATTCCACATATATGCATTAATGCGTTCTGGCTTTCTTCACTCTGTATGACAGTCTCTACAAATGACCCAATTTTGTTCCTTTTTATGGCTGAGTAATATTCCATTGTATATATGTACCACATCTTCTTTATCCATTCATCTGTCACTGTGCATTTAGGTTGCTTCCATGACCTAGCTATTGTAAATAGTGCTGCAGTGAACATTGAAGTACATGTGTCTTTTTGAATTATGATTTTCTCTGGGTATATGCCGAGTAGTGGGATTGCTGGGTCATATGGTAATTCTATTTTTAGTTTTTTTAAGGAACCTCCATACTGTTCTCCATAGTGGCTGTATCAGTTTAGCTCACTTTTAAAAAGCCCATTCACTAAAAAATGTTTAGAGCATTCTGTATAAATGGTGTTAATAAGATATATGCAGTCTTATTCTACCCTCATTCCCTGAGAAGCCATTATTCAATTTTATTGCAATATGTCATAACAAAATCAGAAATTTAAGTATTTCTATGCATTTGTGAAATATTCTGATGCTACCTAACATTTTTTACAGTCTTGTAAATATTACTCTTTGAAATAATTGTGATAAGATTGATTTAATTAAAGACTGCCCTAGCATTTCATTTAGAAATCTTTTGTATGTTTTATATATATATATATATATATGTTTGTGTATATATCCAAATGATATATAGGTAGATTTTATTTATTGTGAAAAACGTAATTCTGAACTTAATTCAATTAGATGTACATATTTCAGAGAATATAAGACCCTTAGAAGCATAGAACAGTACTACTGCAATAGAACCTATGTGTAAAATCACCTGGCCTAGAACATGAACCCTGTATTATTATCTTAGGTCTGATTTCTTTTTAATTTTTCTGGGTTAAAAGACTATTGCAGAGGAGAATTATAAAATCAGAGAATGTTAAACTTAGATGGAACCTCAAAATAATCTAATTCAACTCCTTAGCTTTAAAATTTAAAAAAACAGATGAAGCAAAATTATCTTTCTTAGGCCACTAAGTAGCCAGTAACAGAGCATCATAAAGCCTGGGTCTTTCTAATTAGTCACCAAAGCTTTTTCCATTACAAGATTCAGATTTGGCATTTATTGAATAAATACCTTCTACTCTCAAAGCACTGTGCTTTGAAATATAATCCCCATTTGTCTTTTTTTGCCTTAAGAGAACGCTGTGACTAGTAATCTAATGTATTATTGAAGTGTATGTGTATGTGTATGCACTTGAGGTAGAAGAGAGGCACTGAGTGGAAGAACCAAATAGCCTTGCATTTCTCAACCTCAGTAGTATTCAATAGCGTTAGCCAATTAGTCCTTCTTACATACTTTCTTCTCATTCGCATGAGATGACATTCTCCTGGTTTTCTTCCCATCTCCTTGGTCACTCCATCTCAAGTTCATTTGTTGAGTCCCTTCCTTTATTTGATCTCTAAATGTTGGTGTGACCTAGGGCTGAATAATAGGTTTTCTCTTGGTTGTTCTCTATCTAATCTTCTTAGACAGTTCTATCCAGTTCCATGACTTCAAATACAATCTAATACTAAGAATGCTCAAGTTAATGTCTCCAGCCTTGACCTTTTCCCTAAATTTATGACTATAAGGTACAATCACATACTAGATATGTCTGTTTGGATGTAACAGGCATTCAGAAATAATGCATCTAAGTTATAATTATTGATTTTCTCCACAAATCTTTTCTCTGAGATTTCCCCATCTTATAAATGATCAGGAGCATTCACCTACCTATTCAAGCAAAGTTTAGGAGCCAGCCTTGATTTCTGTTTCCTTCTTCCACCACAGTTAGTCCAACAGAAACTCCTGTAGATCCTCTGTCCAAAACTTACTGAAGAATCTCCAAAGCCTGGAAGAGTACCTAGCGCACAGTAGGTGCTTGACAAATATTTGTTTAATTTGTTTAACTTGAATATTTTCTGGTTTTACATTTATATTATGAAATTTTAAAACTTAATTTTATGAAAGCCAACTCTTTCCCTGGGAAACAATATCCAAATTACAGAATTTTATTTCTTTAAAATTTGTGCAAGAGGAAATAAAGAAATAAATTAATGCCTTTTTAAACTAAGGATATTTTTTAAACTAAGGAAAAGGTCAATTTAGAGTGTAATTATAGCGGAAGACTAACATTTTGACAGCATTGTAAGAGGTCAGGCAAATTTGTGTCATTGTTTATAATGAAATATATGACAAAACTGTTAGGTCAAATTTTCATTTGAAGTATTCTGGATAGATACAACCAATATATTCTACAGAGTAACAGAAATGTTCCCTAGATTGGAAGTGAATAAAATTTAAGGTACATTTTAATTTAACTTTTATATCGACAATAAATAACAAGAGGTAAAACGTTATCCAAGATGATTGATAACTTGCTTTAAAAAGACAGACAAAAATAAATGTAGAGATGAATACCATTATTGCCTCATATTGCTTTCATTTTTATGCCTTTTTTATAAAATAATTTTTACTATAGACTTTATATCATATATGCCTTACAAACAGTTTTCTATTCCTACTCTCTTTTATAAGACAACTGTATTCTAGTTATTGGAAGATGCCCCTCTAGGACTTAATATTTCTCACGATTTTTCTCCTTTGCTATTTATATTTTCAGAAAGTTAAAGAATAAGCTACCTACTTTATTTCTAGTTATTCTCTTAGTTTTCATGCATCTTATCTTTAATGGTAAAATTGTTGTTTGCATTAAATGGTATGTTAAAAATGTAAAGCTTCAAAATTTGGAGGGAGTTTTCATTCCTAAAAGTGAAAAAAGAAGTTACTTTAAGGATGAAAACTTAGAGTACAATAAAATGTATACTGTTTTGGTTTTTTTTGCAGTACGTGGGCCTCTCACTGTTGTGGCCTCTCCCACTGCGGAGCACAGGCTCCAGATGTGCAGGCTCAGCGGCCATGGCTCACGGGCCTAGCCGCTCCGCGGCATGTGGGATCCTCCCAGACCAGGGCAGGAACCTGCGTCCCCTGCATCAGCAGGTGGACTCTCAACCACTGCGCCACCAGAGAAGCCCTGTATACTGTTTTTTGATCAAATTCCTCTTTGTACTAAATCAGTTAATCTCTCTGCTCTCTTTTACTCCCTCTTTTTCTTATTTTCTCTCTCTCTCTCTCTGTCATCATGTGGTGTACATACACATCTAAGCTTGAAAATTATTTGGCCTCTAAAAGTCTGTTTTCTCACCTATAAAATGGATGACATAATGTACGTAGTATAGTGTCATTTAGACGATTAAATGAGATAATCTATAGAAGGCACTTAAAAATTTTGCTCTGCCCACCATAGGTACATAATATACTTGGATTTGTTGCCAACCTCTGCTATTATTACTACTATTGTTCCTTTTACTACAACAACTGCTACTTATAACACATTATTATTATGATTATATTTATTATATATTATACTTATTGTATATTTATTATTATTATTATTGTTATTATTTTGTAAGCTAGTATATGCAGGCATTGTGTTAAATTCATGCTTTAGCGAAAGACTAGATAGCTAATAAATGTTCATAATATATTTAGTGAAAAAGTATTTGCAGTGTTCTATAATTCCCCAAGCTGTAAAAAAAAGAATGTCAAATTATACAAGTGCATAGAAAAAGACTAAGAATTGCACTGAAAATTTAGCTAAGATTACCTCTACATGGAAAGATAAGTATTAGTTTCTTTTTCTTCTTTGGATATTTCTGTATTTCCAAAATTTTCTATCCTTACCAAACTAGATTTAAGAATCAATCCCACACAACTAATATAATGCTACAGATCACCTATACTTCAATAAAAAAGATTCAATCCCACACATATTTGATACTCATTTTATGTGAGACACTTTGTGTCACGCAGTGATGAAGACCCAGTCCCTGACTTCAAAAAGGCCTCTGTGAGCAGGAGAAGGTCTAGTTAATACACGGTGGCTTTAATAATGACCTCCCTTGAATTCCCTCATCCTCATATAGAGAAAATTGTACATTCACATTTCAGGTCTGTGTCTCCTTCTTTTAGAAAATAGTCTGCCCTGGGTTTGGAGCCATGCTTACTTTCCTTGTGGTTCCATCACAAGCTCTGCTTAGTCGAGCCTCTTCATGAGACTCTTTCTCCCTGGCTCCCCCATAACATCATCGGTTGACTTTTCCTCCCTTGTCTGGCAGTACTTCCTGGTAGCAAGCTGCTGCCTTTCCCTTGCTCAGTAGTTGACTCTCTGCAAATATTCCTCAATTGTCTCAGGACCCTGATTATAGTCTCTCCTTATTCTCCATTTCAGGCTATAAACCTTTCCTACCCAGCCTGTCAGCACTGTGGATAACCATCCTCTGTTGTGTGCATCCATAAAATCATTTCTTTGCTCTCTTCCTTACTCATCAAGACAGTTTCAAAGAAGAAGCTGTGGTGGGGCCTTGGGATCACAGTTTATCTCTGTTGCATGGAATGGAGTGGATGAAACATATTTTGATGCATAATATCCCAATTTCAGTTTATACACAGGAACCAAAGCTGCAAAAAACATAAATTTGATTCAGTCTACTGAAGGATCCTTATATATTAAAACCCAAATGTGATGTTTCACTTCTACAGTATTTATTTAAGAGAAGGTGTATGTGGATTATACTGGCTCATAAAACTAATCTATACGAAGACTAAAGTGGATTGACTAGGTAATTACCATTTACAATAAAAGATGGAATAGCAAATGCTATCTTGGAAACACACTCAAAAAAACCCCACTAATGTCATAAGTCAAGCAATATCCTTAAATTGATAAATTACCTGCTCACAAGTAGAAACAAAAATATGTGCAGCTAAGCACTGAAATGCAGCTATAAAACATAGAGAGTTTTGCTTTGGATAATAAGACAACCAGCATTAAATTATTAGGAGAACTATTTTAAATATAAGTTACCACATGAAGTGATCAAATACATTTCTGAAGACTTTTTAGGATTTATCACCAGCTTTAGGAATACTAGGAGGTCCTGCTACCAATTACTTATTTTCAGAAACTTTTCTCTTATTCCAAAGTTCATTCTAAACTTTTTGGTCTGAAAATCACCTATGTAAGTACAAATAGAGAAGATGATAAAAACAAAATTTGAGAAGCTTCGCATTTTGTCATCCATCGTGTTATATCATCTGTGCTAAGCAATGGCTATAGCCCTTCTTTTTTTATTTCTCCATACATAAGGAAAAAAATACCATTCTTTTGCCTTTACCTTTTTTCACAAGCCTCGGGTTATTCTAGGATTTCTATTTCTAGAAACTATTCTGAGACATCTGTGCCTCTCCTATATTCATCCTACATCATGTGCCTTTTTCTCCATCTACTTTCTCTGCTTACTCCTATTAAATGTGGGCCTGCTAGAGCTGTCTTATTGATGATTTTTAAGATGTCACATCCACCCTTTTCCCTTCATTGGCATTATTTGCTAACATCTAATCAGATTTATGTTTTAGAAATCTTTTGATCTTAAGTTTTCAAATTCTAGGCTGTGGATACATGCTTACTTTTGATATTGGAAAGCATTCTTCTTAAAGTTTAGTGGACACATTTAATTTGCCTTTTCCTCTACCAACTACCATGTGCCCTGGCATTTTTTATCACTCTTTTTGGTTAATGTTTTTCATGGTGCTTTAATCTTCTACTAATATGGTCTAAGGAAGATAAGGTCATGTCTGGGTTTTAAACAGCAAAAATAGAGAACAAAACAAAAAGCAAGTAAGCAACTCCCACTCCTCCACCCCACCAAAAAAATTACATTTCTTTCTAGAACATTGCTGTTGCCTCTCTACAGAAGTGTTGTATACTGAGCATATGCTTTTCTTTTTCTTCCTTTCTACCTCCTTTCTCTAGGTTTTTTTTGTTTTTTAAATTTCTTAACCATCTAGTTCTTTTTCAAATAAGAAAGAAAAGTAAAAGGAGGTATTTATCAGATGTAAGCTTATTCCCATTACAGTTTAAGAAATTTAACATTTAAAAGAATAGACAAATTTAATAAAAAATATTTATAATGGCTAATGAGCTTAGAATGATTGAGTTATAGATTCAATTCCCCTCTGTTACAAAGACAAATGGCAAGAATCACCTATTTACATTCTGATTGATCAACAATATATTTTCTTAAAAAGTATAATACAACTTAATGGAATTGAAAATTACTAAATAAGAGGTGTCATTAAACAATGGCATTGTTATGCTTTCCTTTAATTATCTATATGCCTAACTATAGTGAAGTCAATTTATATTCAATCCAACATTAATAAAAACAGGCTGCCTAACACCAACATAAGTATACAATATTTTGTTACTCCAACTTTTATTCCTTTACATATGACTGACCTAAAGCTCAGTGACATCTAATTATAGATATGAAATTTAGTTGAATAGCACTTAGTTTTTTATGAAAGTTTTATATCCAACAATATCTTAGAAATACAAAGGAGGTAACATACCTCTGCTAGTGCTAAATTTTCTCTCAGGGATGGGCTTAAAGCCTGGGAAATTAAGCTCCAAAGTAACTATTAACTGCACAGTCAGAGGCTGTCACATAGGCAGGGTGCTTTTGGAGAAAATAGGCCAAACTTTCAGTGGCAGAACAACATTGTGTTGACTCCTAGGGAAGTAAATTTCAGTTCTTGCCAATCAGCCCTATGCTCAGTATTATGTATGTATGTCTGTGTGAAGAGGGGGTTGAAGGGGTAAGATCCCCAAAAGGAATGAGGCTAATCCCTTCCCTTTGGATCTAGTATTGGCTTAATGGCTGTTCAGAACCATATGACCCATAATCAAAGATTTCACTGTGCAATTTAAAGCAAATAAAATAGAACTGCCATCTTTATTTTGCTTTCATAAATCAAGTTTTGAAAAAAGTAATGAAACAAAGACTATTATATAGTAGGAAACAAATCCTTCCCAAGTGGTACATAATGATTAATTTATATCATTTTTAAGATGAATAATAGAACAACCAATGCCCTATAGCCAGAGACCGCCATGATAACTATAGTCAAAGAAAATTTATTGCTTTGCTGACATGAGAGTGAAAGCACACCATGGAAAACTATGGAGTGCCTCAATAAGAATATATTAGAAAGGACTTGTAAGACTTGGGCTTGGGTTAGGTGATTTTGAGGTGGGTTTAAGGAAGAGAGGATTTGCACTGCGTTGGATGCTGTCAGGAAATTGAGGTAATTCCATGGTTGGCTATCATAATAATTCTTATTTAGAAAGTGAGAAGTTGAAGCAAGGGTAAAGCTGTAATTAGTAAAAGAGCAGCAGTTACTCATCAACCAGAATAGGGGGATAGTTGGTCGTTTTTGTAGTTTGGACAATGGTCTTTTTAGTCTTGTTGTATTAGAGTCATTGGATGGCCTCGTCTGATGATGTCCTGTGAAATTTTTATGATCAATAGAAGAACATTGTGCTAGTTCAGAGCCCTGGCTCATCTCCTAGCGATACCAAGGCCTATCTGGTCATGCCAGGCCGGCTCCCAGCTGACAGGGGCTGCTTTCCCATTTCTTTGAACATATTAGAGGACTTAAACATCTTTCAAATAAGTAATAAAATAATGAAACTACAGTCTGTTTACCAATAAGCATGGTGTTACCATTTTGCAAAGCGTGATGATGTACATTGGATCAGAAGAAGAAGGAAAAGGAGGAAGAGGAGGGGTGGGAGGCGACGGAGAAGGAGGGGAAGTACGAGAAAAAGGACAAGAATGGCGTTCTAAGGAGCATAAGGGAGAGTTGGTAAGGAGACTTCTGAGATGACTCCCAATGATCCCTGATATTCACATTTTTTGCAGTCCCTTCCTTTTGTGGGTACTGGACCTCCTGCCTTGCTTCTAATAGATAAAACATAACAAAAGTGATATGATGTCACTGTCAATATTAGGCTATTTAAGGCTGATTTCTGTCTTGTTTGCTCTTTCTCTCTCCGTTTCTCTCTCTTGTTCTACTTGTTTGCTTGCTCTGATGAAGCAAGCTACCATTTGTAAGCTTCTATATGGAGAGTACCATATGGCAATCAACTGAGGGAGGCCTCCTGCTAACAGCAAGGAACTGAAGCCTTCAGTTCATCAACCCATGAGGAACTGAATGAACAAGCACATGAGTGAGCCTGGGAGCCCATGTCTCCTAGTCAAGCTGTAAAATAATTACAGCTCCTGGCTGACACCTTGATTCCAACCTGATATAGGTCCTTAAGATGTAGGAGCCAGCTACGCTGCACCTGGGTTCCTGATCCACAGAAACTGTGCAATAAGAAATGTTGGTTATTTTAAACCTTTAAGATTTGGGGTAATTTGTGACACAGCAACAGATAACTAATGCAGGACATCAGGGTGGGATAAGGGGGAGATGAGCGAGGAAACTAAAACACAGATTTTAAGGAGGCACTTGCTCTCCAGGCTGTGCAAATTCCTCACTCATCCTGGTCCAGCCCTGCAGGAGATATAACATTTAAAAGTGAGGCATGAAAGTGAGACTGCAGGAAAAAGGACAGGAACTTTGACTATGAATCTGTTAAACCACTAGATACTACACCTATTTTGTGATAGTTCAATTCCACTGATATTCAATGCCAAAATTACAATAAGTACTCTAGGAACTCAGCTAAGAGTGATAACTAGTCAGATAAAACAGGAAATATGAGATTTTGCACAACACTGTACACACCTATTTTTAGGGAAATTTAGAAAATCATGTTCTTAGTTATGGTAGGAGGCAGAAGGCAGAGAGAACTCTATTGCTTAAATGTTATGAAATATTTGCTATAGGAGAGTTTCTTGGTAATATCTTATATATACTAATTTTATGAACTAATCTCCCTAAACACCCCAGCAGGAAGTAGACAGAGACAGGATAAAAGCGCCAACATAAAGTATAAATGCACTCTAAGGCACAGCAGGAACAACGTGAATGAATGAGTCATTTAAGCAGAACCCGTGTGTGCCAAAAGCCAAGTTGTGGAAGCAACAGTTTTTAAGGACTTCAAGATAAAATTAAGTTATGTTGAAATGTCAGATCAGGAAATAATGGTGAGGTAAAAGAAAAGTGAAAAGATGAAAATATTTTATGATACTTTAATAGAAGTTAATTTGATTTTAAGGACTTTGAAACACAAAACCTAATTATGGCTTTTGTAGTATATTGATAAAATATATGCTGGTATTGACCAGGCTTAATAGCTCATTATCAGAATTCAAATCACAGACATTTCAAGAAACCTTAGGCCAGCTCTTCTTCAGTCTCAGTGTGCATCTGAATCACTTGGAGGTCTTATTAAAAAGTAGGTGCTGATTTAGTAGGTCTGGGGCAGGTCTGTGACGCTGCATTTCAACAATCTCCCAGAAAATATCTTTCTAACAGGCTTCCAGGGTACCACTTTTTAAGGTGAGTTACAAGGTCTTAAACCTTGAATTTTAAGGTCCTAGAACAATCGTCTTTGAAGTGTGGTCCCTAGTCAAGCAATATGAACATCACCTGGGAAATTATTAGGAATGCAAATTCTTGAGCCCTACTCCAGATTATGGAATCATAAACTCAGGATGGTGCCCGGAAATTTCCTGTCTATCAAAAGCTTCCAGGTGAATCTGAGACATGGGAAAGTTTTGGGTACCACTGTCTTAGAATACAGTGTTTCTGAACCAAGGGTACAAATCAGAAACTCCTGTGGAATTTCTTTAATTCCAGAGAGAATGTACTTGCCCAGTCCCCAGTTCTGGAGGGTCTGATTAAGTTGGTTAGAGAAGGAACCTAGAAAAAAAATTTTAAATGCTCCTTGGTTGGGTGGGGATAATAATGAAAAAAATGAGGAACGTTGTATTAGAGCAATTACAGAGAAGTTCAATGATTTATCCAAAGATTGAGAACCAGGTATAAAAGACTACCCCAGTTTTCATACAAGTTCTTTTCCTGGCACTTAAAGATGATATCAAGAGGACTTAAAATAATCCAAGATGGTCTTTTTCTCATGGGATGGATGTGATCCCAGAGTGCTGTTGTCCTTTCCTCTTGGGATAAAGAAACAGTCACCCATTCTGAATTGCTGTCTGGGACACAGCCTGCTCGGAGGCCTGCATTAGTCACTTAATTACATTCTCTTTCAGGAGTTTCACATTGCTATTACAGCATAGAACTTAAAGAATTGCTTGAAGCAGAGCTATGATAGCCACCCAGGCAAAGCTTTGAAAGCATAGTGAATATAATATATATATATATAAAAAATATATACTAAAACCACAAATGCATACTTTTTAAAATGTTGTTTCCTTACTTTTTAAAAGGAGTTTTAAAAATAGGTTATTTTTAGAATTGGTGGTTTATTTCCTTCTAATTTCTGTTTTATAACTTTTCCAGTTTAAAACATTTTGTTCAGCCTACATATTTTTATTACTATATAATAAAGATTTGTACCTAAAACAAAATCCTTTTAGAAAGTTCTTATTGTTAGAAGAGACAGCATATTGACAAATGTTTATCCTTGCACATATCTTATACATATGTTCTTAGAGAATTCACATATCAAAAGTATTTAATAGTACCCAGCACTCTTCTGGAATCCAATTCCAATGAGTGTCTCCGTGCTCTTTAGGGAGATGTTAAGAGGATTTTAGGGGACGGCCAGGTCCCTTAGATTCATGTACAGTGGTTCTGAATTTGAGTGATGCTGCTCTGCTAACTGGCTTTAAAAAGAGATGGAGATATTTTGGATTTTACACTGAGTAGTGGCATTTAGTGGATGGGGGCAGGAATGCTAACCATGCTGCAGTGAGAGAGACTGTGGCAAATTTGACTCAAAATGGCACTCCTTTGACAAACACTTAAGGAAGGAAGCATGGGTTCTATCTTGCAATCTCAGGGAATGGGGTGGAGAGAAAGTGCACTCTGGGCATATGGACCTCATTGTGAAGTGACAGGGGTCGTTCTATCCAGGGAATAGCAGCAGATGGAGGCAGCTAAGAGCACGCCAGGCCCATGCTTTGAAAATACTCTTTGAAAGATCTGTTTGTTAAAAAATACACTCCTTTTAGAAAGCTCAGCAGGAAAGAGCAACATGTTCTCTTGAAATGATGTTGAAAAGCTTCTCTAACTGGAGACAGAGGACAGAAGCCTGATGTTAAGCGAAGAAGCAAGGGACAGGAAAGCGTTTACCGAAATGAAGCGAAACCCTGACACAGGCAGTTCAGTGACATGATCTGTGGTTTGGGGGGATATGGAGAAGAAAGATAGCTGCAATAAATGTAGTATGCTATGCTTCCCTCTGGGGTAAATTTCATGCTTTCTAGAAAAATAGTTCCCAATCAGAGGTAAGCATGATAACTACACTGGGTAGCTTTTTCCAAAATAAACATAACTTTGTCCCAACCCCAGATTTATATACAGGAGTCCCAGGTATTGAGCCTACACGTGTGTTGTGTGTCTTGTTCTTTCATAAAAGTTTCTCAATAAATCTGAAAACCGTCGTTGGCTAAAAAACACCATCCTAGAGGAATTGACGAACAGCATATCTTTTTTTTTTTTTTTTTTACTTAGAACTCTTAACATGAGAAGCATGTTGATAAATTTTTAAGTGTACAATATGGTATTTTAAACCATAGGCACAGTGTTGTACAGCAGACCTCCAGAAGTTATTCAGGCCTGCACAAAATATTAGTTTTTCTGCTCAGATTGTGATGCTATAGGGTGGTGGATTCCTGACCATACTTCTCAGAAAGAGCCTGGGATACAGCTATGCTGTCACATGGGGGGAGTGTTCAATAAAAGTTTTGAATGAAATAATAAATGAATATAATCTTTGTGCTGTTTTGTTCATTGAGGAGCAAGAAAAAAAAGGCTTTTCCCCTGCAATTTTATGAAAGGTTTCTGGGAGTCCAGGAAAAAAATCTTTAATGTTATATGATTCAACAGAGAAACTTGGCCCTTAAATTCCTAACTGGAGGAAGTTCTGAGAAGGAGAGAAATAAAAAGAGAATTGCCGCAGGAGAATTTGATAAATCCTAAGCAGCAACAACAACAAAATAAGTCTAAGCATTTTTTCCCTTCATTCATCCATGCCCAGTTTAAGGAGAATTGTGAGGTGTTATTTATGAATTAAGCAGACTCTCAGCCTTGTTCTTTAAAATGAAACGTCACATGTTTACAGCATCTTTTCGGTTCCACAAACAAATGTGCTCAGTGACACATGTCAGAGCATCTATCCCATCTAACTGGTGCTTCACATATTTTAAAATTTGCGAAGCTATGCTTATTTTTTAGTGTGATATTAAAAATATTCATTTGAAATGAGTCAGGGACCCTAGAGAGGTTAATTACATAATAATTACCTTGTCATGTGCTTCCTTCTTTCCAGGGTAGACTATTTCCACTTCTAAATGAAATTTGCAAATTACTAAACATTTGAAAGATGTAGTACCTGAAATAATTTACATCTGCTTTGAATGACTACAGCATAGATTTTATATTCAACAAATGGAACCTTGAAGTCTCTGATATATAGCCCTAAATGTTCACTTATTATATTTCCACACACATATTTCTAGTTAGTATTTCTAATATTTGGTCATAATAATTTTACGTGAAGAATAGGTTTGATATGTAAAAAATATACATGAACTATTTTAGGCCTAGAGAGTTTGCATGATAGATAAAGAGAAAGTGAGAGAAGAGAGAGAGAGAGAGATTCATACATAGATTCATAGATACATAGATTCACGGGTAGATGAATGGATTGGTGGACAAATAGACAGGAAAATTACTGAATCACCTCTGTATGGGACATACAATGCTAACTCCTCTTCACTTAGAACCAGTGACAAGAAATATTCCAACCATCTTACTCCCTCCTTAATGTGTGTCTCCTGCGGGGAGTAGCTTTTGCTAATATTATCAATGAGGAATGTGAAGTGTCATTGTCGTGGGTGATCCTCTGCTTTGTTCTTTCTTGTAAGCCCCATGTATAGACTTTCCTTGTGTCTTTTTCTGGGCCAGGGGCAGGGGTGATTGGGGGCATGCCCATGTCCAGCAACTGCTCAAAAATGGATGAATAATTTCAAGTAAAGTGGCAGGAATAGAGAGGCCATTTTCCACCTCAGGATGAATCTGCTATGTAATTCAGATTTACTGGCAGTATAACTGGTAGTTTGGACCTTACCTTTTTCTAATGTCTATTTTTAATTGCTTTAATACTTGGAGAAAGAGGAAGGCGATTAATTTCCCCGCACTGTCTGTCATTAAAACAAGTTTCTTACAAACAGATATGCTCCTCTTTCAAATTAGGAATCAATAAATTTTTGATACAGCCAAGTTCAGCAGTGTTGGTCTGTCATTTCAATATCTCAAGTAGAAATACAATTTAATGAGCGATATGTGTTACATGGTCTCTTGAGCTCTTCCCATTACCCATTTGTTTCAATGCCTTTTCATAATATCTTCCTTGATTCAGCCCTTAACTTCCTTATTAGCTGGCTATAGAGTTATTGACGGGACTTTAGACAAGCAAATGTGAGCTTGAAAATTATATAATTTTCTGTTTGAAGAGTCTTTTGAAATTTTTAGACAAATATGAAGGCAGCCCTTGAATTTCTTGTGTACTTCCTGTGTATTGTCATTATGGGCCACATAGGAGGATTTATTAAAATTTTCATATAAATACTCCATCTATCCACTCCTTTTCTATCTCTTGTGAGCCAAATTTTAGCCAACAACAAAGGAAGGATTGTAGTGTAATAGAGGAAGCATGGACTTGTGCCAATAGATGTGTATAAAAGCTCAACTGTGCTATTTACTAGCTCTTTAGATTTGGGTGTGAATTAATCTATCTGCCCTCAGTTTTCTCTAATGTAAAATTAGTATAATAATATATAACAGTCAAGGTTGTCACACAAATTAAACAGAATTTCTCTCCTCTGTTTATTAATGTTTCTCTATGTCTAAATCTATTTATCACATCCTTAATATTTCACACCTTATATATTAAATAATTCTTAGAGTGGCTCTTTTGTTTACAATAATGATCTTTTCTCTCAGGAAGGCTTCATACCACAACAGTTGACCCTGAAATATCATGTCTATATTTCATGTCTCTGGACCATTGGCTGTCACTTATGCAAGGCAGACATCTAAGCCAATTATTTCTTTTTCCTGGGAATTTGAAACTGACAGTCACCGGAGTGAGTCATTTTGATGTCAGGACCCTAGAAATAACATGAGCTCCCTGGAGCCACTTAAGTACATGCCCTCACTGCAGCCTGGACATGCACTATTCATGAGCATCTGGGATGCAGTATGGTGGAGTGGATGAGAGCAAGGGGCCAAAAGTCAGGCTGTCTGGGTTTGAATTCTAGATCTGTCACTTACTAAGTTGTGATCTTGGGAAGATTATATAACTTTTCAGTACAGCTGTTTATTGATCTATGAAAGGCATATAATAGCTGTAAATACCTTACAGAGCCCATGGGAGAGTGAAATAAGGTAATTATATAAAGAGCTTAGAATGGTGCCTGGAACACAGTGGATGCCCTACAAGTGGTAGCTATTATTAGGATTCTGGGAGATATTCCAGTTCCTTCCAATGAACAGCCTACATTCTTTTATCTTTATTCTTAAGTAAACCATCATAGTTTTCAATGTTGCTTATAACCAAATGAACCGCAACTAAAAGCCTGGGAGAAACTGTCTTTGGTATTTTGTTTGAACAAGTTCAATTTATGCCCCTTAGATATGTTTATAGCTAAAATGAAAATACCTTGCAGGTAAGGGAGGAAATTCAGTTCATAACGAAATTCAGCTGGCTAAAAATTGATGGCTTTGTTCTCATTCCTCATCAAATGATGAGTTCAGTTTTTAAGCTGAAGGACAGTTTTCGATGAATGAACAAGTATTTTGCAATATTTAAAATATAAGCATATATTTTACAAATAAATCCATTTGTCTTTAATAACAACTAATAGGAACATCAGTTATTGAGTGTTTACCATGTGCCAGGCCATTTTTTATGTGCTGAGGATATGGTAGAGAGGAAAAATAGCTCTTCCCTCATTTGGCTTTCATTTGAGAGAGAGAAAGCATAAAGAAACAGACATTAGTTATTTAATATAATATCAGGTAGTGATAAGTGTCAGGTGATGCAGAAGAGTAAGGCAGGGTAGAAAGGAATGCCCAAGTGCATCAAGGGGAATCAGAAAGGCTTCTTCGAAGATGTGTCATTTGAATAGCTAAACCCTATGGAGGTAGGTATCCATAAGCGTCATTTTATAGATGACGAATTTGACTTTTCTTTTTTTGTCACAGGTCATACAGCTAGAAAGTGGAGGGATCAGGCACTGAGCGCAGGCAGTCTGGCCTGAGTTAACCCTATTAAAAACTACTCTAGAGATATCGGATATATGTATATGTATAGCTGATTCACTTTGTTATAAAGCAGAAACTAATACACCATTGTAAAGCAATTATACTCCAATAAAGATGTTAAAAAAAACCACAAACTACTCTGTATTTTCTGGTGTGAAAAGAAAAAGATCATATTAAATTTTTTTTTTCTTTGCTGTATACTTTGTGCATCACCTACTTTTCCTGTTCTTCTGCCCTCTCCTCTCATTTGAGATCTGGTACATGTTTTGTATGTACACTTATCCTAGAACAAAATACCATTATTCAGTTGAGCTTGCTAGCTTAGCTGGCAATTAATTTTACCATGAAGTCTACTTTCTGTTCTTTTTTCTTTTAATACATTATAAATAACTGAACAGCACATCTAAAGGGTAGCTAAAAAAACCACCAAAGAATTTTGCACACTTACTGAGTCCACATGATGCATCTTTTAACTTCAGAAGTTTTTAATGTATAATATATTAAACAAGTCAACGTTCAAAATAGTCACCAATTGTATAGGCCTCTGTTTAACTCAACAGGGAATAGCTCTGGCTTTTCCAAACTTACGCTTCAGAACAAAAAGGGAAATATATTAATTCATCAGAGTTAGTTGGTTATTTTTAATAAGTATCAATTCACTGGAAATGTGTATTAAATTACTTTCTAGGAAATGCATCCTTCTGTAAAATACAGCATTGTGAATTGTTATAATTGGGGGTTAAGAAGAGGGGGAATTGAGCTGAAGGAATATATTGTTTGCTGAAATGCTTTTGAGTCATAAAGGGCAGTTGGTTCTTCCTGTTAGTACATTGCTTTTGCTTTCTTATGTTACTCTAGGTAGAAATGGACAATTACCAAGAGCTCCCCATGGAAGCACTCCACCTGGCTAGAATTTCATCCCTCATCACATTAGACGTCTTATATCTTTTTTTTTTTTTTTAAGTTTTTAAAGCCATGTTTATTGAAGTTGAATTTACATTCAGTAAAACTCACTCCAAAATTTGACAAAGGCAAACAGCACCATAATCAAAGCGCAGAGTTCTTCAACACCCACCCCCAACCAAACCCTATGCAACAAACTCCTCCCTGATCCTTAGGAATCCACTGATCTGTCAAAGGGGTCAAACTTAATCATCAAAATAATCTATAATAATCTATTATAGGAAAAACTGTAAGCACAAAAAAACAAGTTTTTAAAAGGATACTTTGAAACATACAATGTTTTGAATAGTCAAAAGTGGGGGATTTAGAACTAACCTTTGTAAATTCAAGCAGCTGACAGTTTTCTTAAGATAGCTGTATTGATAGAATAGCTAGTCTAGTTACTAGGTTGAGCTGCAGGCTGGGGCTGGCTGGCAGAAAAATGATTTTAAATAGTTTAAATGGAGTTAAATTCTACAGAAATTCTCTATGGGGCAGATATATGTTCTTGCAGATATTTGGCACCTTTTCAAAAGTCCTCCCCTGCTACCACCATGAAAGGGACAGTAAGCGAAAACCTGTACTCTGTATATATCAATTGTCACATGTTCCAATACACCTTGTCTCCTCGAAAAGCTTTCAAGCAGCAGCCCTGTTTGCCAGCGTCTTGAACTGGACTGAGCCGAGTCGTGCGCCGAGGCCGAAAAGCTAGACGTCTTATATCTTTTTATTCTAGGGCCCTTCACTTTGATTTTAAGGTATAGCTATTTAATATGATATTAATAATAAGAAGGAATAATAAGAATAACTTTCCCTAATTCAGCTTCTATCACAAGTTAAGTGATTAATCTTCACAATGCTCCACAGGTAGGTATGTATTAGCCGTAGGTGAAGAAATTGAGACAGACAGTTTAAAACATTTGCCCAAGCCCACACTCCTGGTACATATGTGTTCAGATTGGAAGGAGGGCTTCTTGCATGTCAAAGTTCATGCTCTTCCTTCTGGATGCATGTGTAGTTACAAATGCTTAGTGTTTCCTCAGCTAACATTTGCATGTTGCAGTAGTTAAGAATTGAATCTGTGAAATCAGTCAAAGCTGAGTTCAGCTAGTGGCTCTTAAATCAGTCACTTAGCTTCTATAAATCTGTTTCTCTATTTGTAAAACAAGGACAAGAATAGAATGCCTGTAAAATATAGTAAGTTCCCAATGCATTTCTGTAAGCATTATGATTACAATTATTATTTTAAAAATTATTATGATCACATGTCATTCTGGTGGAGGAACATGCCAGACTATTATGAATATCATTGGACTGATGGGGTGTTCTGTAGTACATAGATCAATCATAAAATGTTAGATCTTACCTATCCCCTATGATAGGGTCAAGCACAAAGCAGAATTTGAAAATTTGTGACCCTTAAATTATAGCTGTGTTGTTTTATTTGCCCTTCACTGAGTTCTTAGAAAATTGTATTTGAATTTGTTTGTGCTGTCCCATTATCACTCTTATTTTGACTACCTGGTTCCTATCTTAGAGCTTGCCATTTATTTTAAACAGATTTAGTTATTTATAGAAATTTAAATTATATTAGTAAATTCATTCCACATCATTCAAGAATTGTTCTGAAGGGGCATACTCTATGCCAGACTCTAAGGTGAAGATATTAAAATGAGTAAGTCACTTTCCTTTTCTCTTTAAGTAGTGCTTTTCATTTTCTAATGGGCATTTTAATCACATGAAGAATTTTATTAAAATTCAGATTTTAACTCAGTTGGCAAGGGCGGGATGTGAGAGTCTGCATTTCTGACAGGCTTCCAGCTACTGCTTCTGGTCTGTATCCATACTTGGAGTAGCAAGATCTTAGGAGCTCACAGCTGTGCCTGTAATCAGAGATGAGTACTGAGAATATCTATGAGCAGTGTACAATATTACACAAAGGAGAGAATGATTGATACTGGGTGGAATGGAGGTAATTAGGAAGATGTTGTTGAAAAAGTTTAAGCAGAATTTGGTCTTGAATATCAAGTCACATTTTACCAGTATAACCATATAACTTCCAAATGTTAATGCCCAATTCGATTTTTGATACATTTGTGACAATGTCTCTATTACTTCTGAGTAATGCTTGGTTTGGGATGAGTTAACACTATGTATCTTTGTCCTTATAGGTGTCCCTGGCCTACCTGTGTCTGCCATCCTCCAGTATACATACCATTCCCAAGTAGGGAACTACTTTCTAAAATTTTACCTTAAAAATCTCACCTCACTGATCAGCCTCAGTAATTTTGAGTAACTTTGAGAGCTTTCAAATAATTTTGATGTATTTTCAATCTTCCGTAGCATTTCATCTGACTCTTGACTTTAAAGTCCAAAGATAAATGTAGAACCAGAATTCTTAGAGAAATCTGGGTATGACATATGGCATGACAGGGGCAATACATAATGCCCAGAGCTGGTCAAAGATGAAATGGGCTGGAGGTATCAAGGACATAATCATAATTGTCTGATTTCTGAGGATGTTGCTGAGAGATTAAAACATCAGAGGTAAGATACAAAGGGACCAGCAGCATCACGTGGGGGATTGTCAGGAATCAGGGACTCAGGTCTTACCCCAGAACTACTGACTCAGAATCAGCCTATTGACAAGATCCACAGGTGGTACACATGCATTTTAAAGTCTAAGAAGCACAAAGCTACTATACTCTTAACACTGAAAGATTCTGTAATTCTGCATCAAGTTTTGAAGACCTTTAAACTACTATTTTCCAAAGGGATGAGTAGGTTTGTATCTGCACTGTCAAGATGGTAATGAGCCATATGGATCAGAAATTGACTCTGATTCTAAACTGGGCTCAAATCCTCACTAAACCAAAATATCCTGAAGAGATTAGGTTATCTGGATAGGTTAAAGCTTCTTAGACTTTAGCACACATAAGAATACCCTGGAAGATTTGTTAACATGCTCTACCTCCAAATGGTAAGCTCTACTTTCAAAGTTTCTAATGTAGTAGGTCTGGTATGGGGCCTGAGAATTTGCATTTCTAACAAGTTTCCAGATAATGCTGATGCTATTGGTCCAAGGTCCATCCTTAGAGAACCCCTGCCGTAGATTAAACGTTGGCTATTCTGTTCATTCCAACCTATGCCAAACAAATCTTGTGCTAAATAAAAGCAATGTATTTTTAGCTTATAAGATGAAGAGAATCGTCTAGTGTTAATCTGTGACTGACTCAGTTTCCTTAAGGACATTGAAGAGGAGAGCAGCTACTTCACATCTACAGTGGATAATTGTAGACAAAGACCATTAGGACTGTATTAGTGTGGGCCAAATGAGACAGTGAGTTTTGTATAGGTTCATTAATTATCAGCCCTTGAAGCATTGGTTTTCTTCCTAGAACTGAACGGGGAAACAAAGATTCATATGTGAAAAAGAAAGCTTTTAAACAATGTCTTGACTTGGTACGGCTAGGCTAAAAGCAAACTGTACATAAACACTGTACCCTAGTTGGGAAATTTGGTTCTTAAGGGGGACATGGGTTTTTGAAGCTACTTTATATGTTTACTAGGGTGATCAAATAAATAAATAAACTGTAAAAAATTAAAGTATGATTTCTGTCAGAGAAAGAAGTCACAAATAATAAAGGAAGGAAGACTAGAATGATGCTAGATTGGTATGGGAGATGCCAGTATAAACTCATATATATGAGTTTGTGTACATACTTATTATACCTCTTAGCTCTGTTTACCTGAGAGAGTCTAGAAGTAGTGACAATCCAGAAGCAATGAGCATCCCTAGTGATCAGATCTTGGTTTCTAGAAACCATTATCTGATCAACAGAATCTGGTCTCCTTGGGGAAATGGTTGCTTCCAGGGCTGGGGGAGAAAAAATACAAGATAAACCTGCAACATATTGTAGTGCCAGAATATAAAGATGCACTAAAAATAAAGCAGTGTATCAAAGGGGCACAGGAGCCAACTGAAACAGATGACACAGTTTGACCAAATAATAAGAATAGATATTAACCGAAATAAAATAATTATCTTTGAGCCTATATGATTAAATACATGCCTCTCATTCTAAATAAAAGCATACGTACATGCATATATACATACTTACATAGTCGGGTAGAAGGGACAGTTCTTTCTTACAGAGGAATAATTCTAATTACTAAATGTAGGAAGACTGAGAAAAATAGAAAATTATCATTAGAACACCACAGTATTAATTGCTGCAAACAAGAGCCACCAATGAAAGCTCAAGTTAGTGGGTAAAGTTAAGTTGAATGGTCTCAAAGCACTGCCCCAAAATAAATATTTATTAATTTCAAAGGGAAATATAGTGACTTTATTTATAGTGGGGAAATTTGGCAGACTCCACCTTGACCAAGAAAGCAAGGTTAAAATTACTGGTAATAAGAGATACTGAGATCATGTGCTCTTTGAAATGATGCACTGGGAAGGAAATATTACACCTGTGGCATTCTTCCCAATTATGCATGACCGCTTCCCAATTATGCATTACACCTGTGGCATTCTTCCCAATTATACATGACCTCCCAATTATGCATGAGAAACATATCAGACAAATTCATATTGAGGGACAGGATGCAAAATAACTGACCTGTACTTTTCAAATTCAAGGTCACTATATAATGAAAAACTGAGGAACCGTCATAATTTAGGGGAGGTTAAGGAGACATGACAAATAAATGCAATGTGGGTTCCTAGATTAGATTCTGGGACAGAAGACATTAGCAAAAATATTTGGTGAGATCTTAATAAAGTCTTCAGCTTATCTAATAATATTGTACTAATATTATCTTAGTTTTGATAATTGAAATTTGTCATGTAAGATGTTAACATTAGAAGAAGCTGAGGGAAAGGCATATAGGAACTGTTAATACCCTACTGTAAGTCTAAAATTAAGTCAAAATAAAACGTTAAAAACAATAAAAAATACAGAATAAGTGGAAGTAGCCCCCACATTCTAATTCCATTGCTAGAGGTAACCACAATTTTCAGTTAGGCTGTGTCCTTATAGGCATTGTAATGACTCTTATGATAATAAGGGGGGAATAAAATAGTGACAAATTGTTTCTGATTTCAAGCATCTTACAATTAGTTTAAAAAAACATACCTATAAGAAGTTACTAGAGAGTAATTGCCAGGCAAAATTTCAAACTTGTACACTGACAAGAACAGATTTAATATAAACTAAATGTTTTACAAGCCCTGGTCATCATGTTTTCAGTCTGTTACCTGGTGGCTGGTAATGGTCAAAGGGAGTCACCACTAGACTACCACTCCTTGTAGCAATTTTCTGCTTAGCTCTCATTTCAGCATCATCCTTAGCTTCTAGCTCCTGCTCCCTCCTTCTCCAAGTAGAATTGAATTACTTGAACTAATTTACATGAAATCCTTCCGGGATGAATGATGAAATGCTTATTAGGAATATTATATGTACAGAAATTTCATTATATAAATTACTTTAATTAAAATAGAGAAACCTCATGACTAATGTTCAAAACCCATTAACTAATTGAGAAAGACAAATGAATTCCCATGGCTTTCTACATACCTTCCTTAATGCTTCTAGCAGTCAGTAATTTTGTTTATGAGTTTGATTTATTTTGAAAAAAATGACCTTTCTTTTTCAGTCTTAGACAAAGTCCAATTTTGACTACCTTTTTCAGTGTCTCCTACTTTAAACAATTCAGATTTTGAAAACCTACCATCTGTTAACAAATAATGTTCTCACCATGAAGGCAGTGATTATGTTTATTGCAATTTCACAGGATGAGAAACCAAGAAAAATACAAGAATAGAAACTGGAGAAGAATAAATTCCAAAGGAGAAGAAGCTATGTGAAATGAACAAGCATAAAACTATGTTTGCTGCCATGGGATTAAAGGTAAAACAATGTGAAGCAAAAATATGGTTAGTTAAGGCTGTAAGAGTGAAGAAAAGAAAGAGAATGTTAAAAAAGTGATCTCACTGCCTTATTTTAAATGGGAATTACTGATGCATTGCATTCAATATGATGTTGAATATAAAATTTTTGAAATTCTTGAAATATTCTGGGCAAGATTCGACTGATCCTGTGGTATTATAGACATAAAGATGATCACTGAAAAACATAAGCAAAGAATCACAAAACAATATAGACGAAAAGAAATTCTATAGATGAATTCTGGATTATATAGGTGAGCTCTTCAACTATATACAGTCTGTTAAGCAAAGCTTAGATATTATAGTAATAATGATAATGCTAACTTGTACTGGTACAGGGTTTGTATTGAATGTTTCAAATGCATTGTCCTCTCTTATTCCTGACAACATCTCTATTATATTGATGAGAAAACCCAAACTTCAGTGTTGCGTTTATCACCATAAAGTCTCCTCAGCTGTGTCTACTTCAAAAATAGGCCTGCCTTGGCCTTCCCAGCATCCAGTGTGTTTCTTTTTCTAAATGTGTCCAAATTCAACTGCGTCCTTGAAAACTGGCAAAATTTTACATTGATCATTCAGCAACAATAAATGTTTCTGTGTCTATTATGTGCAAAGAACTGTTCTAGGCCCTAGGTATAGAGTAGTAAGTAAGCAAATAAAAGAACTCTGCTAATGTGGGGCTTACATTTTAGTGTAGGGAACATAAAATATATAAGTATGTTTACAAGATAAAATCCAAAAGTAGTCATTAACATGAAGAATATAAAATAAGGTGAAATAAAATAAGGTGAAAGCAAGTGTTTGAGAAATAGTGCCTTTAGAAACAGTGCTCAGGGTAGATCTCTTTGAAGAGATAACTTCAGAATTGGTTCATGAAGATGGGAAGGAGTCAGTAAGACAAAGATCATAGCATGAGTGTTCCAATTAGATGGAGTGGGACATGCAAAGATGTTGCATTGTGAATGAGCCTGGTGTGTCTCAAAAAGACAGAAGGCCAGTGGGGCTGGAGGGTAGTCACAGGTAGGGAAAATATTATAAGATTAGTTGGAAAAGTAGGCAAGGGCCTTGAGGATATAGTAGAAATTTGGATTTTATTGTAAGAACAATGAAAAGTCATTAGAAAATCTTAATGGAGGAATGATGTAAGTTGATTTTCATTTCAAAAAGGTCACTTTGTCTAAGGATTAGGAATGGATTAAAGGACCAGAGCGTGAGCAGGAGGAGTGGGGACTATTGAGATAATCAATCTGAGAGATGACACAGTTTGGGAAAAAGATAGTTTTAGTAACAATGGAAAGACATGGATGGATTTGCTATATATTTTGGAGGCAGTGCCAATAACACTTATTAATGGATTGAATGTGGGAGTGAGGAAAAAGAAGAAATAAAAGTTGATTCTCAGAGGTTTGTCTTCAGCACCAGGGCAGAATGTAAACATTTGCTGAGATGAGGAAAACTGAGAATTAAAGGAGAGTTTGTGAATCAAGTCCTAAGAAAAATGACCCAGTGCTATTCTACTTCCTCTCCCTCACCACCCATCCTTTGATCCCAACTCTTTTAGTCAATGCTAACGTACGTGTCTCACTTAAGAGACCTAGCCCAGCAAGCATAAACTCCCTCATTTCCATTCGCCTCCACAATACGGTCCATCTTTAGTCTCACAATAAGGAATAACCGTCCTCCCCCTGAAGCTAACTGTTCCATGTGTGCGATTGACCTCAGCATTACCAAATGTCTTTATGAATTTTTTCCTTAAATATATTATTTCTCAAGATTTTTATTCTTCTTCTTTAATAGATTATTCCCTGTTAAATTTAAAAGTTTACAACTATACACTAGAAAAAAAGTCTCTGAATTCTCCTCCTTGGCTCTCATCCTCTTTATTAACTTTTTAAAATATGGGCTTACGGTCCTCTATCTTGCCTCCACTTGAGAGTTTGTTGTTATTGTTATGAGTTGCAGAGGACTGGCTGTTAGTTCTCAGCAGTCATCATTGGTCCCTGCAAGGCCCAGGAGCCTCTCTGATTTATTGGTTTGCTTGTTCAGCATTCCTGTTTTTCCCATTGCCCACTCCCATCCCTTCTTCTCATAGGCAGTCATTCCAATGTGCTTGACAAATGCAATTTTTAACATTTTCAGTAAATGTTCTTATAAAATATGTAATAATGTTTTATGTGCAATGAATATATTAAAATTTGCATAATTATATTATGCTTTAGTTCTCATTTTGTTTTTTAACATGCACTATGTTTTAATGTATCCATCTTGCTATATGTACATATCATTCAATTTTTTCTAATTGCATCGCATTAGGTAGACACACAGGTTGGCTTCTACTCCACCTTACCACAAACATGTGAGGATAGTGTATATCCTCACATGTGTCCCTTTACAAGCCCATATGAGAACTGTTTTGAGCTATATACCCAAGGGGGGAAATGTTGGGTTATATATACATGCATACTTAATTTGAATGAGCGACCCCAGTTTCCTCTCCAGAATAACCTCTAGTCCACACATCTAGAAGCAGTGTGTGAGATTCTATGTAGCCACATCTCCACTAATACCTTGTCATTATCCCTCTTTCTAATTTTTTGCCATAGTGGTGGATATTTTTGTTTAATTTTTATTTATCTGATTACTTACGTATTTGAGCTTCTCTTTCTATGCTTCCTAACTTTTTGGAGATTCCATTCCCATAATCTGTCAGTTTGTAGCATCTACCTAAATTTCTGTTGGTTTCCTGTCTTTTACTTATTGATATGCAGAAATCCTTGTATATTCCAATATTATTTCCTTATATTTGGGGGAATAAATTCTGCTTAATCATGATGTTTTTCATACCATTGGATTTTGTTACTTAATACTATTTATTATTTTAATTTTACTAATTTTAGTATTTGCATCTAGGTTCAAAAACAAATGAGACTATATTTCTCCTGTCTTTAAATAACTTATGAAGTTTTAGAATTAAGATTAATTGCCCTTAAACATGCATGGGTTTCTATAGATTTAATGTAATCCCTACAAAATCCCAATAGCATTTTCTTTGTGGAAATAGAAAAATTCATCTTAACATTTACATAAAATCTTAAGGAACCCTAAATAGCCAAAATCTTCACAATCTTGAAAAAGAAGAACAAAGTCAGAGGTCTCACATTTTATGATTTCAAAAATTATTACAAAGCTACAGGTAATCTTTCCCTTTTAAGGTCAAATGATATTTCATTGTTTGTATATACCACATTTCCTTTAATCCATTCATCTGTTGATGGACATTTGGGTTCCTTCCATTTTTTTGTCTATTGTGAATAATACTTTGATAAACATAGGTGCATCAGTATCTATTCAAGACCCTGTTTTCAGTTCTTTTGGATATATGCCCGGAAGTGGAATTGCCTGGTCACATTGTAATTTTACTTTTAATTTTTGAGGAGCTGTCATATTGTTTTCCATAGTGGCTGCATTATTTTACTCCAATTAACTTCTTAAAATATATTTTTCAGATCAAATATTTCCTCCTACTTCTTTTATTTTCTCTTATATCTATTTTATATTTTTGCCTCTATTGATAGGGCTTACTCTAAACCATTGATTCGAGAATTCTAGTAGTTATGACTCGTGTGGCACATGTTGTTGTTTTTTCTTTTATAGTAATTGTACTCTTCAATTATATAGGTATTGGGATCTGTAAGCTTGTTTTCTCTTAGGTGTTTCAGGCTCTCTGTCTGATAATATGTGTTGGATAAAGGCTGAAAGCCAGGTCGATTACCTCTTGGTAATTCTAAGGAAGAGGGAGAGGGAGAGGAAGAGGAAGAGGTGAGCCCTGGGTGAAAAGCCAGGCCCCACAGAAACTCTGCTGACTACTATTGCCATTCCACTGGATGAAATCTCTGGTCAGGATTTCATTGTGAGATTCTCAGGAATAATATTTGCAGGCTGCTTGTCTTTGAAGGTTTCGAGGAGCTACTCATCTGTCTACTCACACTCGTCTCCTCAACACCTCACCTCTGACACCTGTGCCTGGGGCCATTACAAGTCAGAGTGCCGTGGAGGCAGGAGTGGAACTTTAAAACTTTCCTGCAATCTCTGCTATCAGTTTTGCCTCCATCCTTCTTCACCTGTGATGACAGGGAAGTAGCCCTATGATTGTCTAGACCTAGACCTGTTCCCAGAAGAAGAAGGTGGGTGAGAGAAATATTCTGAGTGCTCTGGTAGTATTTTGTCTTACACCAGTGAATTTTATCCTATACCACCCTGTGTCACTTAAGCCTCTTAGTCAATTTCCTGAATGTATCTTTATTCTTCATTTTTCTTAAAACCAATAACTAAATGATAGATTGAGTCCACTTGGATGTTCTAATTACCTCTCTATTCGATTAACCAGGAAGGGCTGTGGGTGGCTGAAGTAGGTGAAGGAGAGTGATGCAGTTATGGAGACATCAAGCAGTACACTGTAACATGGTAGAAGGACTCAGAAGAGCTGTGGTGAGATTGCCAACTGGTAAATTTGACATTAGAGGAAACATAGATAATTAGTGGAGTTTCTCTGTCTGGTGAGTAACCACATGGGTTGGGATAGAAACAAATCATGTACACAACTGCAGTCAAAAATCAAATTGGGCTTCTTATACTAGAAGCAAGTAGTCTAAATGTTAATGATTTTTATCCCTGGGTGGTGGAACTATGTGTATTTCCTTCCCTCACTTCCTTCTAATATTATGAATTTTCAAAATGCTTACAGTGAGCTTCTGTCAAATGTATAATATAATAAAACACATTTTAAGTTGAATACTTGTAGCTTCCCCACAGTCCTCTTTATTAAGTGAACCAAGAAAAAATTCTTTTTCTGCCAAAACAATTACAAGAAATGATTGACTATGTAAAGAAGAGGATAAAATTAGCATTTAGGAAAGTATGAGAAAGTGTGTTACTTTTTGCCAAACAGGAATAATTAAAAGTAAAGAAACTAGCCTTGAAGAAAGTGTACAGAAATGGTTTCAGCCCTCATCAGTTTGAAATGGTACGTAGTTGATTTAACTGACAGATTCACTGGATAAATTAACTCTGAGTACTTTTAGATATATCTAAATAGGAAAAAAGCTTGCATAATCTTTATATATAGAAAATAAGTCATTTTTAGTGGATTTTCAAATTATCTGGTGCTTGATAAACTCATCTAAAAGTATAAGCCCTTTTTTTATATTTAAAATAAAGTACTTATTTCCAGTGTTGATGAAGGACCTATCTGACTATAAAAAGAATTCATAAAATATAAATTGTTTTGGTACAATTACAAGGGACTAAGACAATTACTCATAATTTTAATATAATAATAGTTCTTCTACCTTTTCTAAATGGTAGAGATTGCTTATTTAAAAGAAATCATATTTAGAAATAGCTATTTTTAAAAGTAATTTAATAATCCTATGGCATTTTAATTCTTTTTATAGGTATTAGTATTATTTCATCATTCTTTCTTGTATCTGCAGTTCTGAGTGTATTATTGTGTATGTGGTAGAAACAGTATCAGCGGTTTTAGTTGATGATTGTTAAGATTAATCAGAAGAAAAGAACATGTAAAATCTTGTCTTTATCATTTTTTCATTTGGATGTTCTGTGCCGTTGTCCTTACCATTCTCAATCCCTGAACTGCCACAGTGCTGCTAGGGAATTTTAACATCATATCCTTCCTTCACTGGCCTTTTACATTTTCCAGCCAACAGATAGAAAACCAGGTAAGTTTTTAGCCCAGTTCCTCCACAGTACTCATGGTAGGAAAATTTTTCATAGATCTGGTGTTAAGAGTAACCATCATGGGCTTCCCTGGTGGCGCAGTGGTTGAGAGTCTGCCTGCTGATGCAGGGGACGCGGGTTCGTGCCCCGGTCCGGGAAGATCCCACATGCCGCGGAGCGGCTGGGCCCGTGAGCCATGGCCGCTGAGCCTGCGCGCCCAGAGCCTGTGCTCCGCAACGGGAGAGGCCACAGCAGTGACAGGCCTGCATACTGAAAAAAAAAAAAGAGTAACCATCATTTTTCACACGCCTGGGCTCCTGATTAATAAAGCAATTCTCCATGCACTCATTCAAACAGCTCTTTGAATGTAAGCTCTTCAAAATTGAATTAAATATATCAGTATCAAATGAGACTCTCCAGTGAAGATGGAGTAATAGGTACCAGATGTATACTCTTACCTGCAACAACTAAAAGAACAGACAAAATTGATAGAGATAAAAGGGTACTCTAGACTGTAGGCATCAGGGAACAGACTATGATCCCTAAGTGATGAGAAAGAAATGAAGTAAGCCCTACAATTGCCCTGGTTTACTGCATGCAGAATGTTTTCAGACTTCAGGACAGGCAGCAGAAACCGAAGCATAGTCTGGCACTTTTCCTCACTTGATGAGATGACCCTGGGGTCTTAAGAAACCAAGGAAGCTACATTAAGAAGGGCAAAATACTAAAGTGGAGATAGCTTTGGGGAAAGAGAATTCTGAAGACCTGGATTAAGCATTCTTACGTACTGATAAGTGAATATGTGTGAATAAACTACTGAAGTTCCAGGCAAGAGCCAACTAAAAAGATTATAGGAAATAGTTTCTGAAGTTCACACAAGGCTGGGAATATTGCCTCTTCCTAACAGAAATAGTAAAAAAAAAAACCCTCATTATTCAGGGGACATCAGTGTGAATAATAAGGATCTTGCCTCTGCAGTGGGAAAAGTTAACTCTAGACTAACAGAGCTTGAAAGCAAGACTCAAAAGGACCACTGGTTTCAGGTAACAAGTCTGTCACAAATAAAGTTCAAGAATATTTATGGGGATATGAAAATATTTAGCACCCCAAAGATAAAATTACTTATATCAACAACCAGTCTAAAATCTCCAGACATACAAAGAGGCAGGAAAATGCAACCCATATTGAGGAAACAAAAAAATCAATCTAGTGAAATTGATCCAGAAGTTACACAGATGATAAAATTAGTAGGCAAAAACATTAGAATAGTTATTGTGGCTATATTTCATATGTTTAAGAAGTTAGAGGAAAACTGATCATGTAAAATAGAGAAATGAAAAAGTTTGAAACACCAAATCAAACATCTAAATATAGAAACTAAAATGTCTGAGATGAAAAAAACACTGTGAGATTAATGGGAAATTGGACATCATGGGATGGGGGGAAGTTAAAGACTATCCAAAATGAAACAAAATGATTAAGGAGATTGGAAAAGAAAATTCGGAGTATCAGTGAAATGTGGAAGAACTTCAAGCAGCCAAATCCATGTATAAGCAGAGCCCCCAAAGAACAAAGGGAAAAGGTGAAAGACCAAAACAATATTTGGAGAGATGATGGACAAACTTTTTCCAAATTTGGTGAGAAGTATAAATTCACAGATCCAAAAAGCACAACAAATTCCAAGCAAAAGAAATAAGAAGAAAACTACATCAAGTCATATCATAATCCAACTACTTAAAACTAGTGAGAAACCAAAGAGAAAGTCTTTAAAGTAGCCTGAGAGAAAAGATACATTTCCTAGAGAGGAACAAAAGTAAGGATGATGGCAGATTTCACATAGAAAACAATATAAGGTAAATGCTAGTGGAACAACATTTTTTAAATACTGCAAGTTCAAACAATATCATACTAGAATGCTTTACGTAGTGAAATATCTTTCAAAAATTAAGGCAAAGTAAAGAATTTTCTGATATACCAAGACTGAAACAATTAATGGCTATGAGACATATACACTATGAAATGTTACAGGAAGTTCTTTAGCCAGAAGGAAAATAACATCAGGTGGAAACAAAAATCTACACAAATGAATAAAGTGTACCAGAAATGCTAAATAAATAGGTAAATATAAATAATTTTTATTATTTAAATCTGTTTAAAAATAGTAAACTGTATATAGTAAAAACAAAATGTGTTTTGGAGCTTATAACATATATAGAAGCATAACAACAATATCACAAATACTAGGAGGGGGGAAATGGAAGTAAACTATTTTAAGGTTCTTACACTATTTAAAGTATATCACTTGAGGATAAATTGTGGTAAGTTAAAGATGTGTACTATAAACGCTAAACACAGCAAATAGTAATTGCTGATAAGCAAATTAAAGAGATAAAATGGGAAATATTAAATACTCAAATATTTTTTTAAAAGCAGATAAATAGGAAAAAGATAACAAAAAACAAAGGAGAGATGGGCAAATAGAAAACAAAGATCATGATGGTAGATTTAAACCTAACCGTATTATTATATTCAGTATGTATAGTCTAAACACTTAAATCAAGAGGAAGAGATTTTCACATTAAATACAAAATCAAAACCTAAGTGTGTCCTGCCTAAAAAAACCTAATTTAAATTAAAAAATAAATAGATTTAAATTAAAGAAATGGGAAAAAATTTTATCCTCTTAATATTAGTCAAAAGAAAGCTGGAATTGCTATATTATTATCAAAGCAGGTTTCAGAGCCAAGAATATTACCATATAAAAGACGATTTAGTAATAAATTTTTCAAGTCTTTCAAGAAGACAACACAAAAAGTATTATCAAGAAAATAAAAAGTTTATTAGTTAGATTTCTTCAAAATTATGAACGTCTGTGTTCTGAAAGTCGTTGCTAGGTGAGTAGAAAGATAAGCCATAGACTGTGAGAAAATATTGGAAAATCACACTGTAAAAGATCTGAGATTTTAATCAATCTGAGAGCTAATAAATTAACCTACCACAATATGAACTTCATATTCTTATTGGTTCCTCTTCCTTCCCTAAGTCCCATGAGTTGATGCAGAGAAGTCTAGTGATTCTGCACAGGTAGTGAGTTTGCATGACAACTGAACTCTGAACTTAGAAAATCCCAGTCTTCCACAGTGGCTGCTACTAATGTGCTCAACCTTTTCCCAAAGGAAATATTACTTTTACAGTATGATCCTGGAAAACCAACACTATGTCCTCTGCCCCAGAAAAGAATGGATATTTGCTTACATAGATATTTTCTCTATAAACAAATTTGTTAATGCTGTTGCTCAGAAGATGTGCAAAAACATGAGAGAACCATGGAGAATTGTTTCCCAATATCAGATTCTAGTATCTACAGTATATAAGAATTCTTAAAACTCAACAGTAAGAAAACAACCCAATTTAAAAATTGGCAAAATGTTGGAACAGACATTTTATCAAAAGAGGTATATGAATGGCAAATAAGCACATGAAAAGATTCTCAGCACTACTAGACATTAGGGAAATGTAAATTAAAGTCACAATGAGATACCACTAACACCTATAAGAATGGCAAAAAATTGGGCTTCCCTGGTGGCACAGTGGTTGAGAGTCTGCCTGCCGATGCAGGGGACACGGGTTCGTGCCCCAGTCCGGGAAGATCCCACATGCCGTGGAGCGGCTGGGCCCGTGAGCCATGGCTGCTGAGCCTGCGCGTCCGGAGCCTGTGCTCCGCAACGGGAGAGACCACAACAGCGAGAGGCCCGCGTACCGGAAAAAAAAAAAAAAAAAAAAGGCAAAAATTAAATAGTCTGGCCATATTAAGTGACAGTGAGGATGTAGGAGGAATGGATCTTTCATACACTGATACTAAGTGTGTAAGATGGTACACCTACTTTGGAAAACAGTTTGGCACTCTTAAAAAGTTAAAAATAACACTTGTCATATGATCTAGCCATTCTACTCCAAGGTATACCGAAAGTAATCAATGCATATGTCTGTACAGAGACTGTACACAAATGTTCATGGAAGCTTTATTTGTAGTAGCCCGAAACTGCAAACAACCCAAATGTCTTTTGTTTATTCAATGAATAAACCAACAAACTGTATGGTGGCATGCTATTCAGCAATAAAAATAAATGAATTATTGATACATGCAAAAACTCAGAAGAATTTCAAAATAATTGTGCCTGCTGAAACAAGCCAGACAAAAAGTATACACGCTGTATGATGACATTCATAGAAAACTGACACTAATCCAGAGTGACAGAAAGCAGATCAGTGGTTGCCTTGGAATGATGGAGGCCAGGGAGGGATGGGAAGAAGGATGGACTAGAATTGGCCTTTTCCAGTGCCTCTCCTTTGTTTCCCTGGACTCATTCTTCCTCTGTGCAGACTTGCTACTTTGTTGATATTAAGTTAGATGTTGCAGGTTTAAACCTGACATCCTCACAAGAAAATAACTGGAAGAAAAGGAGCTCTCTCTTCCTAAGTAACAGCCTTAAAAGAAAAGGAATTTATTCCCCAAATCCCAGCAAACTCCCTGTGGTAGAATGTTTGGAAGATTCTCTACTGTCTCTACAGTAGAGATTTCTCTAATTGTAGAGAAATTGTCTCTACAATTTCTCTACTGTCTGTATCCATGGCCCTTACAATGTGACTTTGAGTTGCTTCCATCAAAAGATGGATTCTGCTTTCCCACCCATTAAATCCAGGCTTGCCTTTTGTCTTGCTTTGGCCAACAGAGCTCAGTGGAAGTAACAGCTTAGACCTCAAGAGGGCTTTTATGTCCCTACTTTCTCTCTTGGAAACCTATCTGGATTCAACATGAACAACCTGAGCTTTTCTGCTAGATGATGAGAGACACGTGGAGCAGAAATGAATCTTTGCAGCTGAGTCCATTCTAGGCCAATCAGTGCCCAGCAACCAGGCAGCTCTTCAAAAAAACACATAACTGAGTCCAGGTGAAACTAGAAGAACCACCAAGTATAAACCAGCCCAAGTCACCAACTCACTGAATCATGAGCTAAATAAATGGTAACTGAAGCTACTAAGTTTTTGGAATGGTTTGTTATATAACAAAAGGTAACTGATTCACATCCTTTCCCATCTCATAGGCCTGAGTTGGAGTGGCTGTGAAAACAGAAAGGGCTAGACAAGGAAGAGGATCAGGGATGGAAAAACAATGGTTTTGTTAGGAGAAAAAGGCGAAGGGATATTGGCAGGCAAACAACCGGGTGCATTATAGCAAGTCATGCTTTGCAAATTAAAATTGTACTCACTTCCAGCTCAAAGTAGCATTGCACACAGTGATGGATTTTAACTAAAGAGCAGTTACTTACAGCTCTTTATGAAAGGAGAGAAAATTGAATTTTGGTGGTGGTATTTGTTAGATTTAGTTCTGACTCACTCATTGGGGAAAAAATCTGCTTTGGGCTATTTTGCAAAACCTAGCACTGGAGATTACAATTTTCTTTACTTTGCTTATGAAGATTTTACTTTACACAATTACATGAAAATATTAGCCAACAGATGTGTGTTCTCAATAGCATTCCATAGGGCTTCCTAATATAGGGCATTTTTCAATTTCATTTTACATTAAAAGTCATTTAAAAGAGGGATGAAACTTGTATGCATATTCTTCCTGCCAGAATTATCAACAATTAGAGTGTGGGGGAGCCATAAAGAATAAAAGGATGAATGGATAGAGAAGATGTGGCACATGTATACAATGGAATATTACTCAGCCATAAAAATAAATGAAACTGAGTTATTTGTAGTGAGGTGGATGGACCTAGAGTCTGTCATACAGAGTGAAGTAAGTCAGAAAGAGAAAAACAAATACCGTATGCTAACACATATATATGGATCTAAAAAAAAGAATGGTTCTGAAGAACATAGGGGCAGGACAGGAATAAAGACGCAGATGTAGAGAATGGACTTGAGGACACGGGGAGGTGGAAGGGTAAGCTGGGACAAAGTGAGAGAGTGACATGGACACATATACACTACCAGATGTAAAACAGATAGCTAGTGGGAAGCATCCGCATAGCACAGGGAGATCAGCTTGGTGCTTTGTGACCACCTAGAGGGATGGGATAGGGAGGGTGGGAGGGAGGGAGATGCAAGAGGGAAGAGATATGGGGATATATGTATAAGTATAGCTGATTCACTTTGTTATAAAGCAGAAACTAACACACCATTGTAAAGCAATTATACTCCAATAAAGATGTTTAAAAAAAAGAATAAAAGAAAAGTAAAAGATTACTCTTCAGTCTGTAGGAAACGTATAATTTAAGGTATCATGTCATTTATTTGCTTTCAGAATATGTGATTATGATGAGTTGTGCTTCAAAGGAATTATAAAGCTTCCATTAGCAGCATTTTCATGTCTGATTATATGAATCTTGTCAACCTTCTGCTCTGGTACGTTGTTGCTGGAAAAATCTGGTGAGTGCTTATACACTGAACATTTTTTACATGGCTATGTATCTGAAGATTCTCATACTTTCAACTTATGCCTGCAAGTAACTTGACAGCACAGTCTAAAGCAAGATTGATGCCTCTTTATAGCATAGAATAAAAGAAAGTTAAAGGTCCATATACTTTGTTATAGTATAAATCCAGGCCATGGGTAAGGATTATACATTCCTTGTGCCTGTTCTTCCCTCTGAGAGTTTTCTTTTCAGATACGGGAAAAACATCAGAAAAGTTTATTCTTTAAATTCTTACAGAAAAATATTATATTAAAAAATGGCTCAGGTACAATTTTCTCCTGATAATCATCTATGTTTCTTGAAAATCACACACAGCTTTTATCACTTTAAAACATCCAGAGTTAGAATAAGCTTCAATAATATAGTAGATATGGTGATTTGTGTCTATCCAATGTCTAGGATGGGACACCGTGGTGTTCCATCAGGACAGGGGCATTTGTGTCAGAAGATCAAGCAAGGAACTGGGGCTGCTCTACCAATGGCATGGTGAAAGTCATACAATAATGTACAAATAGATGAGATAAACCCAAAGGAGCATACGCAAGAGCAGCCAGTGTTACACAGGGTTAATTCCAGACAGAAAGGTAAGAGCCAGAACATTACAAATACTTTGCAGAAAAAACTGTTTGTTGTTCCGTGTGTTTTGGAAAGTAGAGTTGGGGGAAGACCAGAAGTTTTAAAAAGCACAAATTATTCAACCTTTAAAAGCTGGTTGGGTATGCCTGGTCAGCTTGAAAAGAAATATGGGCCATCAACAGCAAAAATGATCTCAGGAACAAGTTCTTCCTTGCTTCATCTTAAAGGGGTTCATATTCCTTCTGTGAGGATAAGAATGAACACCCAAACAGGGAGGAATGGATACTTCTCGATAAAAGTAGATGAGAATGTGAACAAAACATGTACTGAGTAAAAAAGCATAAGCGGTTTCCTGTTTTGGAAAAATTAAAGTCCACATTTGTTTCTAATATTTTCTACTTCTCCCTCATTTCTCTTCTTTTTTTGAACCTCCCTGACCAGTGGTATCTTTGAGCTTTACCTTTGTGGGTGCCCAATTTAATGATGGACTTCCCACTATTCCTATATCCTCAAAATCATCAGAAGGTGCTTTAGAGACAGAGGTGATAAATTCTACTGGAAAATGTATATTTGGTACTGGTATAATGTACTAGTACAGCATAGACTACTGCACCTGTATAAAACCTCTGTGGCTTGTAATAGCCTTTTAATATTGCCATTTAGTCATTGGCAAATCAAAAGGAGAAGGAAAAGAATGGTATATGATGTCTTCACATCACACTGTATAGTCAGCCACCTATTCCACCTATGCATAAAGTTTAATCAAATTCATCAAATGAAATTCATTTAGGCAAATTGCTTTTTATCATGTAGATCTGGGCTTATAAATAAATTCAAATGCCTTTGGGAGTCAGGCAAATAACATAAATGTGTGAGCTGACTGGGTATGATAATACGTTAACTTCTTATAAATAGATGAATCTAATATAGGTATTATAGTTAGATATTATGTATCTATATAATCTATCTATATCTATATTTATCTTTACCTGTATCTTTCTATCTATCCACCTGTATACAGTAGGCCCTCCATATCTGCAGGTTCCCCATCCATGGATTCAACCAATTGCAGATCAAAAATATTCGAAAAAAATTCCAGAAAGTTCCAAAAAACAAAACTCGAATTTGCCACATGCCAGCAACTATTTACATAGCATTTACATTTTATTAGATAGTATATGTAACCTAGAGATTATTTGAAGTATAAAGGAGGATTGAATAGGTTATATGCAAATATACACCATATTATATAAAGGACTTGAGTATTCTCGTATTTTGATATCCGAGAGGGTTCCTGAAAATCAACCCCCTTTGAATATCAAGGGACGATGGTATGTATGTGTACATATATATACATCACCTAATATAGAATATAGATACAGGTAGTAGTTTACCAGGCATGAGGTTGAACTAGAGAGTGAAGCTCCTCTGAAACCCACTCAGATTTAATTTTTGTCAAAACTCTGCGTTGGTCAGATTTTGTCAATGAGCCTCCAGTCTGATAAATCAAACATTCTGATGATTTCTGGAATTTCTAGCACATTTTAATGACACACAGATGTAACCTGTTTCTCTTTCTTAATGAAAAAGCCAGGGGAAAATGAAATATAAAAATACAGATTAACTAAGCATCTGCCAAACTCTATCCCTTGGAATTCTGATTAACATGATGTTTATGGGGATTACAAGTCAAAGGGAGCTTATATTTCAGAATGCCAGAGGCATACAACACACATGTACAAACAAATATATGATACAATGTGGGGTAGTGAAGTGTTCTGAAGAAAAACAAAGCACGGAAGGGGAATGCTGTATGCAAAGGTGGTGCTGAGGTAATATTTCTGATAGGAAGGCCAGGGCTTTCATGAAGTGAGCTTCGAAGCAAAGACCTAAATGAGCAATGATTTAGGAGAAAGAGTATTCCAGAAAAGATGAAATGGCTAAGGTGCTGAGCCTGAAATGAGCTTGGTTTATTAGAGGAATAGCAAGAAGGCTAGTATGAGTAGAGCTGAATGAGTGGAGGGACAAGTTGTAATACCAGGTCAGGGCTCGTGCAGGGTCAAATCACGCAGGCCCTTGTAGGCCGGGTGAAGATTTAAACTTTATTCCAAGGCTCTGTGAAGCCATTTTTGATCAGGGGATGATCTTATACTCAGGTTTTAGAAATACTGCTTTATGTACTTGAGACTCAAAACAGCCAGGTATTGAAGCACTGAAACCAGTCACCCTGGATGACTGGCCACTGAAACCTCCAAGCTCAGAGCCTATTGTGCTCTGGTTGCTTCACCCTCGTCTTGGCAAATATTAGGGGCTTTTACCATAGATACAGTAAACATATAAGTATATCAATGACGAGTGAGATGTTACACATTTCTCATCTAGGAAAGGATTAAAAATAATCGAAAGCAAAGAATGAATCTGTAAATGCAGAGATAAATATAGAACGCATTTTGGTATAGGAAGATCTCAGTATTCCTGAGAATCATACCATTCAGGCTGCTAGTTTCTTTCTTTTTTTTTTTTTTTTACCAGTTTTATTGAAATATAATTGATATACAACACTGTATGAGAGTAAGGTGTATGACATAATGATATGACTTACATATACTGTGAAATGGTTACCACAATAAGTTTAATTAACATTCATCATCTCATAGAGATACAAAAAAACCAAAAAACAGTTGTTTTCCTTTTAATGACAACTGTTAGGATTTACTCTGAACAACTTCCAGGTGTACCATATAGCAGTGTTGAGTCTAGTCATCATGTTGTGCATTACATTCCTGGCACTTGTTTATTTTGTAACTGGAAATTTGTACCTTTTGACTGCCTTCATCCAATTCCCCCTTCGCCACCCCACTCCTCTGGTAAGCACAAATCTGATCTCTTCTTCTATGAGTTTGATTTTTTTGTTTTTGTTCTTTTAGATTTCACATATAACCAGTCATACAGTATTTGTCTTTCTCTGACTTATTTCATTTAGCATTATGCCCCCAAGGTTTATCCATGTTGTCATAAATGGCAGGATGTCCTTCTTTTTTAAGGCTGAATAATATTCCACTGTCTATATATACACCACATTTTCTTTATCTATTCAACCATTGAAGGGCACTTAGGTGGTTTCTATGTCTTGCCTATTGTGAGTAATCCTGCTAAGAACATGGGGGTGCACAAATTCCTTTGACGTAGAGTTTTTGTTTCCTTTGGATATATTTCCAAAAGTGGAATTGATGAGATCACATGATAGTTCTATTTTATTTTTTGAGGTTGACAGTTTCTAAGACCAGTTTTGGAATTGTCTGTCTACTTTAAACTTCTCAACTCAGTAAAGTCTAAGGAAGTGAAGAAGTCATTGTACTGGATCAACTTTCTCAACTGCTTTACTATTGACATTTTGGCCAAACTATTTGACATTCTTTGCTGTAGTGTGCTGCCCTGTACATTTGTAGAATGTGTAAGAGCATCCCTGGCCTCTAGCTACTAAATGCCAGCAGAACAGTTTCTCCTTGCCACCACCCCAACCCAGTCAAGACAATAAGAAGTGTCCCTAGACATTACCAATATCTCCTTGGAGGAAGGTTGGTACCAGGGAGAACCACTGTGTTAGATGATAGGAGTAGTCTATGCAGAGTCTCTCCTAACAACTTAAAAATGTGTGCAAATGTGAACAAGAGCAAGTGTAAATCAAACCTGTACTGGAGAGCTTACAAGAACTATAGCAGTACTGGAAACCCAAGCCTTCATATCAAGGACATACTCATTTCACTGAATTTTCACAGAAATTGTTTGAATTGCTTTTATCCTAAATCAGGTGGGGATTATGGTTCAGAGATGACACACTCAAGCTCAGAGATGGCAAACCTGACATCACCCAACTAGTGACTAGAGGAGTGGGGACCAGACTCCAAAGCTGATGTTCTGCCAAGAAAACTAGGGCAATTTCCTGTATAGGATGATTCCTTTTTTTATGATGTATCTTTTCATTTATTTAGATATTATTAAAAATTATCTGCACAGTAATTTGGAGCTTTTAATATAGCACTCTTGCACATTTTTATTACATTTATTATTGTATTATTAGGATATTGATAGTTTTCTTGCTATTGTAAATGACAAAAAAGTTGTCTTTTTTTATAACACCTTGATTGGAGTATAATTGCTTTACAGTGGTATGTAAGGTTCTGCTTTATAACAAAGTGAATCAGTTATACATAGACATATATACCCATATCTCCTCCCTCTTGTGTCTCCCTCCCGTCCTTCCTATCCCACCCCTCTAGGTGGTCACAAAGCACCTAGCTGATCTCCCTGTGCTCTGCAGCTGCTTCCTACTAGTTATCTATTTTATATTTGGTAGTGTATATAAGTCCATGCCACTCTCTCTTTGTCCCAGCTTACCCTTCCCCCTCTCCATGCCCTAAAGTCCATTCGCTATGTCTGCATTTTTATTCCTGTCTTGCCCCTAGGTTCTTCAGAACCACTTTTTTTTTTATATATTCCATACATATGTGTTAGCATATGGTATTTGTTTTTCTCTTTCTGACTTACTTCACTCTGTATGACAGACTCTAGGTCCATCCACCTCACTACAAATAACTCAGTTTCATTTATTTTTATGGCTGAGTAATATTCCATTGTATACATGTGCCACATCTTCTTTATCCATTCACCTGTCAGTGGGCACTTAGGTTGCTTCCATGTCCTGGCTATTGTAAATAGAACTGCAATGAACATTGAGATACATGACTCTTTTTGAATTATGGTTTTCTCAGGGTATATGCCCAGTAGTGGGATTGCTGGGTCGTATGGTAGTTCTACTTTTAGTTTTTTAAGGAACCTCCATACCGTCCTCCATAGTGGCTGACTCAGTTTACATTCCCACCAACAGTGCAGGAGGGTTTCATTTTCTCCACACCCTCTCCAGCATTTATTGTCTGTAGATTTTTTGATGATGGCCATTCTGACTGGTGTGAGGTGATACCTCCATTGTAGTTTTGATTTGCATTTCTCTAATGATTAGTGACGTTGAACATCCTTTCATGTGTTCATTGCTATCTGTATATCTTTTTGGAGAAATGTCTATTTAGGTCTTCTGCTCATTTTTGGATTGGGTTGTTTGTTTTTTTGATTTTGAGCTGCATGAGCTGCTTGTAAATTTTGGAGATTAGTCCTTTGTCAGTTGCTTCATTTGCAAATATTTTCTCCCATTCTGAGGGTTGTCTTTTCATCTTGTTTATGGTTTCCTTTGCTGTGCAAAAGCTTTTAAGTTTCATTAGGTCCCATTTGTTTATTTTTGTCTTTATTTCCATTTCTCTAGGACGTGGGTCAAAAAGGACCTTGCTGTGATTTATGTCATAGAGTGTTCTGCCTATGTGTTCTTCTAACAGTTTATAGTGTCTGGCCTTACATTTAGGTCTTTAATCCATTTTGAGTTTATTTTTGTGTATGGTGTTAGGGAGTGTTCTAAGTTCATTCTTTTACATGTAGCTGTCCAGTTTTCCCAGCACCACTTATTGAAGAGGCTGTCTTTTCTCCATTGTATATTCTTGTCTCCTTTATCAAAGATAAGGTGACCATATGTGCATGAAAGGCATGTGGGCTTTCTATCCCGTTCTATTGATCTATATTTCTGTTTTGTGCCAGTACCATACTGTCTTGATTACTGTAGCTTTGTAGTATAGTCTGAAGTCTGGGAGCCTGATTCCTCCAGCTCCATTTTTCGTTCTGAAGATTGCTTTGACTATTCAGGGTCTTTGTGTTTCCATACAAATTGTGAAATATTTTGTTCTAGTCCTGTGAAAAATGCAATTGGTAGTTTGATAGGGATTGCATTGAATCTGTAGATTGCTTTGGGTAGTGTACTCATTTTCCCAATATTGATTCTTCCAATCCAATAACATGGTATACATCTCCATCTGTTTGTATCATCTCTAGTTTCTTTCATCAGTGTCTTATCGTTTTCTGCATACAGTCTTTTGTCTCCTTAGGTCGGTTTCTCCCTAGGTATTTGATTCTTTTTGTTGCAATGGTAAATGGGAGTGTTTCCTTAATTTCTCTTTCAGATTTTTTCATCATTAGTGTATAGGAATACAAGAGATTTCTGTGCGTTAATTTTGTATCCTCCTACTTTATCAAATTCGTTGATTAGCTCTAGTAGTTTTCTGGTAGCATCTTTAGGATTCTCTATGTATAGTATCATGTCATCTGCAAACAGTGAGAGATTTACTTCTTCTTTTCCGATTTGGATTCCTTTTATTTCTTATTCTTCTCTGATTGCTGTGGCTAAAATTTCCAAAACTATGTAGAATAATAGTGTTGAGGGTGGAAAACCTTGTCTTGTTCCTGTTCTTAGAGGAAATGGTTTCAGTTTTTCACCATTGAGAACAATGTTGGCTGTGGGTTTGTCATATATGACCTTTATTATGTTGAGGTAAGTTCCCTCTACGCCTACTTTCTGGAGGGTTTTTATCATAAATTGGTGTTGAATTTTGCCAAAAGCTTTTTCTGCATCTATTGATATGATCATATGGATTTTTTCTCCTTCAATTTGTTAGTATGGTATATCACATTGGTTGATTTGTGTATATTGAAGAATCCTTGCATTCCTGGGATAAACCCCACTTGATCATGGTGTATGATCCTTTTAATGTGCTGTTGGATTCCGTTTGCTAGTATTTTTTGAGGATTCTTGCATCTATGTTATCAGTGATATTGGCCTGTAGTTTTCTTTCTTGGTGACATCTTTGTCTGGTTTTGGTATCAGGGTGATGGTAGCCTCATAGAATGAGTTTGGGAGTGTTCCTCCCTCTGCTGTGTTTTGGAAGAGTTTGAGAAGGATAGGTGGTAACGCTTCTCTAAATGTTTGATAGAATTCGCCTGTGAAGCCATCTGGTCCTGGGCTTTTGTTTGTTGGAAGATTTTTTATCACAGTCTCAATTTCAGTGCTTGTGATTGGTCTGTTTATATTTTCTATTTCTTCCTGGTTCAGCCTCAGAAGGTTGTGCTTTTCTAAGAATTTGTTCATTTTTTCCAGGTTGTCCGTTTTATTGGCATATAGTTGCTTTTAGTAATTTCTCATGATCCTTTGTATTTCTGCAGTGTCAGTTGTTACTTCTCCTTTTTCATTTCTAATTCTATTGATTTGAGTCTTCTCCCTTTTTTCTTGATGACTCTGGCTAATGGTTTATCAACTTTGTTTATCTTCTCAGAGAACCAGCTTTTAATTTTATTGATCTTTGCTATTGTTTCCTTCATTTCTTTTTCATCTATTTCTGATCTGATCTTCATGATTACTTTTGTTCTGCTAACTTTGGGGGTTTTTTGTTCTTCTTTTTCTAATTGCTTTAGGTGTAAGCTTAAGTTTTTTATTTGAGATATTTCTTGTTTCTTGATGTAGGATTGTATTGCTATAAACTTCCCTCTTAGAACTGCTTTTGCTGTATCCCATAGGTTTTGGGTCATCGTGTTTTCACTGTCATTTGTTTCTAGGCATTTTTTTGATATCCTCTTTGATTTCTTCAGTTATCTCTTGGTTATTTAGTGGTGTATTGTTTAGCCTCCATGTGTTTGTATTTTTTAGATTTTTTCCTGTAATTGATACCTAGTCTCATAGCGTTGTTGTTGAAAGGATACTTGATACGATTTTAATTTTCTTAAATTTACCAAGCCTTGATTTGTGACCCAAGATATGATCTCTCCTGGAGAATGTTCCATGAGCACTTGAGAAGAAAGTGTATTCTGTTGTTATTGGATGGAATATCCTATAAATATGTGTTAAGTCCATGTTGTTTAATGTATCATTTAAAGTTTGTGTTTCCTTATTTATTTTCATTTTGGATGATGTGTCCATTGGTGAAAGTGGGGTTTTAATATCCCTTGCTATGATTGTGTTACTGTCGATTTCCCCTTTTATGGCTGTTAGCATTTGCTTTATGTATTGAGGTGCTCCTATGTTGGGTTCATAAATGTTTACAATTATTACATCTTCTTCTTGGGTTGATCTGTTGATCATTATGTAGTGCCCTTCTTTGTCTCTTGTAATAGTCTTTATTTTAAAGTCTATTTTGTCTGAGAATTGCTACTCCAGCTTTCATTTGATTTCCATTTGAATGGAATATCTTTTTCCATCCTCCCCTTATTTTCAGTCTGTATGTGTCACTAGGTGTGAAGTGGGCCCTTTGTAGACAGTGTATATATGGGTCTCGTTTTTGTATCCATTCAGTCAATCTATGTCATTTGGTGGAGCATTTAATCCATTTATATTTAAGGTAATTATTGATATGTATGTTCCTATTACCATTTTCTATATTGTTTTGGGTTTGTTATTGTAGGTCTTCACCTTCTCTTGTGTTTCCTGCCTAGAGAAGTTCCTTTAGCATTTGTTGTAAAGCTGGTTTGGTGGTGCTGAATTCTCTTAGCTTTTGCTTGCCTGTAAAATTTTTAATTTCTCCATCGAATCTGAATGAGATCCTTGCTGGGTATAGTAATCTTGGTTATAGATGTTTCCCTTTCATCACTTTAAATATGTCTTGCCACTCCCTTCTGGCTTGTAGAGTTTCTGCTGAAAGATCAGCTGTTAACATTATGGGGATTCCCTTGTGTGTTATTTGTTGTTTTTTCCTTGCTGCTTTTAATATTTTTTCTTTTTGTTTAATTTTTGATAGTTTGATTAATATGTGTCTTGGTGTGTTTCTCCTTGGATTTATCCTGCATGGACTCTCTGCACTTCCTGGACTTGATTGACTATTTCCTTTCCCATATTAGAGAAGTTTACAACTACAATGCCTTGAAATATTTTTTCAGTCCCTTTCCTTTTCTCTTCTTCTTCTGAGACCCCTATAATTTGAATGTTGTTGTGTTGTCCCAGAGGTTTCTAAGACTGTCCTCAGTTCTTTTCATTCTTTTTTCTTTATTCTGCTCTGCGGTAGTTATTTCCACTATTTTATCTTCCAGGTCACTTATCCGTTCTTCTGCCTCAGTTATTCTGCTATTGATTCCTTCTAGAGAATTTTTAATTTCATTTATTGTGTTGTTCATCATTGTTTGTTTGCCCTTTAGTTCTTCTAGGTCCTTGTTAAATGTTTCTTTTATTTTCTCCATTCTATTTCCACGACTTTGGATCATCTTTACTATTATTACTCTGAATTCCTTTTCAGGTAGACTGCCTATTTCTGCTTCTTTGTTTGGTCTGTTGGGTTTTTACCTTGCTCCTGCATCTGCTGTGTGTTTCTCTGTCTTCTCATTTTGCTTAACTTACTGTGTTTGGGGTCTCCTTTTCGCAGGCTGCAGGGTCGTAGTTCCTGTTGTTTTTGGTGTTTGTCCCCAGTGGCTGAGGTTGGTTCACTGGGTTGTGTAGGTTTCCTGGTGGAGGGGACTAGTGCCTGTGTTCTGGTGGATGAGGCTGGATCTTGTCTTTCTGATGGGCAGGACCTCATCTGGTGGTGTGTTTGGGGTTTCTGTGACCTTATTATGATTTTAGGCAGCCTCTTTGCTAATGTGTGGGATTGTGTTCTTGTTTTGCTAGTTGTTTCTCATAGGGTGTCCAGCACTGCAGCTTGCTGGTAATTGAGTGGAGGTGGTTCTTGGCGTTGAGATGGTGATCTCTGGGAGAGCTTTTGCCATTTGATATTACGTGAAACCAGGAGGTCTCTGGTGGACCATTTCAGAGGCACAGGCCTAATACTTGGCTGGAGCACCAAGACCCTAACAGCCACACAGCTCAGAAGAAAAGAGCGAAAAAAAGAAAGAAGAAAGAAAAAATAAAATAAAGTTATTAAAATAAAAATAATTATTAAAAATGAAAAAAGTATTAAAAAAAGGATAGGAAGAAGAGAGCAACCAATTCAAAAAACAAAGTCACCCATTTTAACAAGTCCTGAAAACTATACTAAAAAAAGAAAACAAAAAAAACGGACAGACAGAACCCTAGGACAAATGGTAAAAGCAAAGAGGTAATTGAGTGGAGGTGGTTCTTGGCGTTGAGATGGTGATCTCTGGGAGAGCTTTTGCCATTTGATATTACGTGAAACCAGGAGGTCTCTGGTGGACCATTTCAGAGGCACAGGCCTAATACTTGGCTGGAGCACCAAGACCCTAACAGCCACACAGCTCAGAAGAAAAGAGCGAAAAAAAGAAAGAAGAAAGAAAAAATAAAATAAAGTTATTAAAATAAAAATAATTATTAAAAATGAAAAAAGTATTAAAAAAAGGATAGGAAGAAGAGAGCAGAGAAACACACACATGCACACACAGAAAAACAGAAAAAGAAAAAAGAATATATATATATATATATATATATATATATATATATGTAAAAAAAGGAAGAGAGCAACCAAATCAGTAAACAAATCTATGAAGGAAAATAAACTTTAAATGCTAAAGTAAGGTAAAGGTAAACCAGAAAAATATTAGATGCAGAACGTAAACCCCAAGTCTACAGTTGCTCCCGAAGTCCACTGCCTCAATTTTGGGATGATTCGTTGTGTATTCCGGTATTCCACAGATGCAGGGTACATCAAATTGATTGTAGAGATTTATTCCGCTGCTCCTGCGGCTGCTGGGAGAGATTTCCCTTTCTCTTCTTTGTTCGCACAGGTCCTGGGGTTCAGCTTTGGGTTTGGCCCTGCCTCTGCGTGTAGGTCACCTGAGAGAGTCTGTTCTTTGCTCAGACAGGATGGGGTTAAAGGAGCAGCTGATTCAGGGGGTTCTGGCTCACTCAGGCCGGGGGGAGGGAGGGGCACAGAGTGCAGGGCGAGCCTGCTGCGGCAGAGGCTGGCGTGACGTTGCACCAGCCTGAGGCGCGCCGTGTGTTCTCCTGGGGAAGTTGTCCCTGGATCACGGGACCCTGGCAGTGGCAGGCTGCACAGGCTTCTGGGAGGGGAGGTGTGGATAGTGACCTCGGCTCGCACACAGGATTCTTGGTGGTGGCAGCAGCAGCCTTAGCGTCTCATGCCCGTCTCCGGGGTCCGCGCTGATAGCCGCGGCTCGCATCCGTCTGTGGAGCTCGTTTAGGCAGTGCTCTGAATCCCCTGTCCTCGCGCACCAGGAAACAATTGTCTCTTGCCTCTTCAGCAGGTCCAGACTTATTCCCGGACTCCCTCCTGGCTAGCCGTGGCGCACTAGCCCCCTTCAGGCTGTGTTCACGCTGCCAACTCCAGTCCACTCCCTGGGGTCCAACCTAAGCCGCAGACTCAAATCCCAGAACCGGCCGCCCCAGCGGGTGAGCAAACAAGCCTCTCGGCTGGTGAGTGCTGGTCGGCACCCATCCTCTTTGCGGGAATCTCTCCGCTTTGCCCTCCACAACCCTGTTGCTGTGCTCTCCTCTGCGGCTCCGAAGTTTCCCCCCTCCGCCACCCCCCATCTCCAACAGCGAAGGGACTTCCTAGTGTGTGGGAACGTTTTCTCCTTCACAGCTCCTTCCCAGAGGTGCATGTCCTGTCCGTATTCTTTTGTCTCTGTTTATTCTTTTCACTTTTGCCCTACCCAGGTACGTGGGGAGTTTCTTGCCTTTTGGGAGGTCTGAGGTCTTCTGCCTGCGTTCAGTAGGTGTTTTGTAGGAGTTGTTCCACATGTAGATGTATTTCTGATGTATTTGTGGGGAGGAAGGTGGTCTCCATGTGTTATTCCTCCGCCATCTTGACGGCTCCCCCTAGGATGATTCTTATACGGCATAATTTGGATTGTGGTTTGAAAAATTGGATAACCATTAGCAATCTCTTCCAAACTGAATTTCTTTTTTCCAAATTATTCTATTATTATGCACAATAATTGTTATATTAATAATTTTTTAATAACAACAAGTGGCATATATCAAGGATTCTCCTTGTGTAAGGTGCTGGAATAAGTGTTCCATGGATATGGTCTGATTTTTTTTTTTTTTTGCGGTACACGGGCCTCTAACTGCTGTGGCCCCTCCCATTGTGGAGCACAGGCTCCGGATGCGCAGGCTCAGCGGCCATGGCTCATGGGCCCAGCCGCTCTGCGGCACGTGGGATCTTCCCAGACCGGGGCACGAACGTGTGTCCCCTGCATCGGCAGGTGGACTCTCAACCACTGCACCACCAGGGAAGCCCAGGATATGGTCTGATTAAATCCCCATAATAACCTGATGAGCTAGATTTCATTATTATCCACATTTTACATATAAAAATAATAATTAGGGAGAGATATCATTTGTTTACTAAATGCCTGGCCCATTATTAAGTCCTTCACATGGATTTAATCCTCATAATACTTTTATGAGGTGGAAAGTATTCTTCTTTCCATTTTGCAGATGAGGAAATTAACACTTAGAAAAATGAAGTAGCTACTTATAGTTTGGAAGTTATATGTAGCTGGCACTCACACCTATATTTTTCTGACACGAAATTTAGTATCTGACATCATAATCATTTGTTATGCTTTCCTGGTATTAGTGGTACATTTAAAAATTAGGATGATTGTGAGTGAACATAATTGCCTTTCCTCATAACAAAAAGATAACAATAAACCTTTTCCAAGCAAGTTTTTTTTTTCCTTTTTAACACTAAATCTCTGGTAGAAACACCTTTCTTAGAAATGTACTCTATCTTTACATGATCTCTCCTCTTTCCTCTCTACCTTCCTACCCCCTCCCACCAGGGGCTTCAGAGTAGATAGTGGAGAAAGTGAGAGAGCACAGAATAAAAGGAAATGTCAACCAGTAAGAGTTAGACGTTAAGGTCCTGTCAGCAAGTACAAAAGGTGAAAAGCAGCATTTGCTCTGGCAAGTCAGAGGTGCTTACTTTTCCCATCACACTGTCTTCATCCCCTCTTCCAGGCTTCATCTCAGTGTCCCCATTAGAAACACCTGGGAGCAGCCGGTGTTTCAATATGTGGTGCTGGAAGAGACTTCAACTTATTAAACCAAGAATGCTGCTTGATCCTTTTTGTCTCATTGACACATTTCAACTGTTGATAAAAATCATGCATTTGACTTGCCATTTGTTGTTCAGTTTCCCCTCTGTCATTCTTCACAGAGAGAGAAGAGTTATAGGTAACACAACAATAAATATAAAAATGGATTTATCTTTTGCATTCTAGAGGTGTTCTGTTGAAATGAGCAGCTTAAAAATTTGCATTGTATAGCTAGCAGCATATGCCCTCATGTTCTGGTAGAAAAGATGGATAAATTAGTCAATGATAATCCATCATTAATAATTACTGAGACTGCATTTATTAAATCAGTTGTAAAATGAAATGACCACAGAAGGCAGACCTATGACTGAAATGGATAAAGTGAGACAATATAAGAGATGGTAGGGAGTGGTGGGGAGTGTGGTCTAAATCTGAGCATATGTGCTTTTCTCTGAATCTAGTGCTCATGACTCCACTCCAGCAGACTTTTGCTACACGAGAATTTGGGCTCAGTTTAGCCAGATGCTATGATTTATAAGAGGAGCCGGAAATCCATATTTTCAAGTGAAATCTTCCTGACTTTAAAATGTTGGCAAATTTCTTCCTTCTTTTCTTAAATACTCTTCAGGCTGCTCATATATTACCTCACTTATAGTAGATGGATATTGATTTCAGAATGTGGAAAGCTTTGTGGTAATTTATATTCCACTCTATTTAGGGACGCTTTTATGGAAGTTTGCTACACCTCAGCTTTTGACCTCACACTTGAGTGGGTACCAGTCGGGGAGCCTGTTGCAAATTCATAACCACAGAAATTCCAATTCAGTAGGACTGAGGTAGGACCCAGGAATTCTGCTATGGATGACACAGTGAACATACTTTGAACACTATCTTAGAAAGTGAGAGGAAGGAACCCATTTGATCAGGGATTGGCAGTCTATGGTCCATCTGCCAAATCCAGCCTGCTACCTGTTTTTATAAATAAAGATTTATTGAGATACAGCCACATCCATTTGTTCACGGATTGTCTGTGGCTGTATCATGTGACAAGGCCGAAGTGAATAGCTGAGATAGAGACTGTATGGCCCTCAAAGCCTAAAATGATTATCATCTGGTCCTTTACATAAAAGTTTGCTGATTTCTGCGTTAGACAAAATAGGTCCTATGTCTCTAAACCTCAATAAAAGCTTGACTCCTCAGTATTACTTGGGTTCATAAAAACAATGTAAAAAGAGCCATATTACTGATGGTGTTGATTTATAATTCAGTTTAGTCCAAACTATTTCTCCTAAGCAAAGACTATCTTGTTGCTATGACAACAGATACACAAAGCTATGTAGAGGAGAAGAAAAGAAAAAGGCAACAAGAATATATTAAATGTTAGACCAGAGAAAAGGACAGTGAAAGCCTTGTGATTTGGCTTTGACTTGCAGGGGTCTAATACAAGCAAGTACATGTTCTCTGCCATAGGTGAGACAGTCACATGTGACTCTGAGGACCCCTACCTCTCCAATAGGCCATCCCCTATTCCAGTCTCTGCAAACACCATCTGTGTGTATGGAAGAAACGAATTCACAAATAAATGAGTCATATGCCAGAGCTTTTCACTTGTCAATAGTGTAGATAATAGGTTTATGGAGGATTAAAAAATAGATCAGTGTTGAATTTCAGTTGCCTTATCCTAAATATATACCAATCTTATTATGAGTAGCTTTTCTATTTGTTACTTCATTAACAGCCCTGTAAGCCAGCTACTCTATTGTTCCCATCTTTGTAAATGACGCAAACATTCACCCTTTTCCAAAGGCCAAAACTTCCAGAGTCAAACTTCATTTCCCCCTTTCTGTCTCAGATCACATCCATATAACCCCTTCACGCTAGCACTCTGGCCCAAGCCATTTTCATCTCTTGTCTGGCCTCCTGTGGTCTTCTGCCTACATGCTTGCCTGCACACAATAGTTTCCACCTGCAGCCAGAGTTCCATTTTTAAATACATAGATCAGGTTAAGTCATGGCCAAGCTCAAAACCCCTTCATCAATATCATCCTATCACACTCAGTTAAAAATCCAAAATCCTTCCCATGGCCTACAAAGCCCCATAGATTTGGTCTCCGAGGATATCTCTGTCTTCATTTCCTACTGCTCAGCCCTTCTTTACTCCTCACCATCCATCTTCTTGCTTTTCAGATGTGCAGACATGCTGAATACTTTCCTGCCTCAGGGCCTTTGGACTTGCTATTTCCCTTAAGCAGGAAACTTCTTTCTATAGTCCTTTTCTTGCCTCTCTCTCCCTTCTTATTCATGTCCTCTCCAGGGGGACCTTCCCTGATCATCCTTCAATCTATACACACTTTTCTTGCATTGTTTTTCTTTATGGCATTTATCATCACATGAAACCCCATTATACAGTCACTTGTTTACAAATTGTCAGTGTATCCCACTCAGCTGTAACCTTCGTGAAGGCAGAGAACTTGTCTGTGTTTTTTCCTGTTTTATCCACAGCACCCAGAAAAGGCAGGATAGAGTAGGTGCTATATTTTTACTAAATGAAAGGATTAATGGGTATAATGTCCAAGATTGAATTTTGACTGACTTTACTGTTTTTGTTTGTTTTTTTTTTTTGCAAGATTTTAAGATACCAAGATCTTATACCCTGGGCCTGAAAGAACTAATACCTTTATTTCATGCAGAGAAAGATATTCTGAGTTAGGCATCTAAAGTCTACAAGAAGATTAAATAGAATAGAAAATTCTCAACATTAAAAAAAAAAAAAAAAAAGAATTCCAGGCCAGATTATATAGGCTAATCTTAAAAAGAAAAGAAAAAAGTAAAGATGTGAAGTCTGAGTGGTCTGATCAGCAGAAAAGCCAGGAGGGACCACAGTCCTTGGGCCACTGTAGGTCAATGGCCATGCTGGGCCATGCACTTCAGTCTGCTCCTTCTTCAACAATTGCCTGCTCCGCCCTTTGCTAACCCTTGATAACTTTAGTTTCAGAGTTTATCCAAATGCGGCTGGTCATTTTCACAAACACGTGAGAAGCATGAGGTAGAATGAGGTGAAGGAAGGTGACTGTATTGCTGTAAAAAGTCTCTTGCTACTCATCGAAACACACACACACACACACACACACACACACAGAGGCCACAGGAGTCAGCTCAGACAATGACAGCACATATCAAACAAGGGTTATTTGGCATAAACATGGTCCAGAATGATCCAGAGGGCTTAAGAACCTTATGCAATGTCCCAAACTTTCCTTTTCCCCTCACATTCTAAAAGGTGTAGTAGTTGTAGATGACTGGGTACAAATTTCTTGAAGCAATCAAATTATCCAAAATGATCCTTAGAGACTGATTATTTGATAGTATTGATCATATTGGTATATCATGAAATTGAGATATACTCTGGCAACTTCATATACCTTTAAGGAAGGTTTTTTAGGGAGTTCTTTTCCTCAATTTTTTGCTTTATAAAATTTGTAATTAATTTCTTAAAAATATATATACATACATATTTATGTGTATACATATTATATATACTTTTCATCTCAAAGTGACAGATAGTCTATCACATTATGCCTTTTCTGTAGTACTAAGTGATTATAAAAGTCATGAAATGATTTCAAAACAAATGGAGTAGTCATAATAGTCTAATAATAAATTTGAAATTATAGACCAATTAGGTAAGAAAATATCTTTAAAACTGCAAATAGTTAAATAATTTTTATTTATTTTTATATTTTCTTTTTTATTATTTATCTTATACTAAAATGATTACTGAAAAATCAGGAGAAAAATATGTACACACATGATCCTATTTACCCAACCAGTCATTATTAATAGTTCGGGATATATGCTTCTATATATATTTCTATTTATATATGACATTTGTCAGGTCTTAGCATGAACAGGATGCGTGAATCTACATGTGATGTTTTTTTAGAGAGGTAAAGCTGAACATTATAAACTTAACTGCTTTTCTCATTTAGCTATATATTATGAACATCATTAAAAGTCAAAAATATGCTATTTAATTTTAGATATTTACAAAGGTTTTACAGGAATTTCTTTTAGCATTTATACAAGTAATCTTATCCTATTTTAATATTTAATATTTCCAGCATTTTAAAATAATTAATGGAACAGACAAAAGCAGTTGAAAACAAATTAGAAATTTAAAGATAGAAACCCCCCAAGTCCAAATTCTAAAAAGCAGGTAACCTTACTTTAAAAAAAGATTTCTAAAATGCCTATGGTGCATCATTCTCAACGTGTTAGAAACAAACAACTCAAAATTTATAGACCTACACATTTAATTTTGACCACTATATGATTCTTAACGCAGTGTTATTTCAATGATAAGTATTAGCTGACTGTGTGGGACAGGGCTACGCAGGACCACAGCCTAAGGAAAGAAAGAGGCAGTCCTGCTTGGCCCTGGAGTATCATTTCACCAGGATTAGCCTTGACACTGCATTTATGATACTTTTTTTTTTTTTTTTTTTTTGGCTCCTTGTGTCTGCCCTCAGTTACTTTAACTAGCTGGGAAAGGAGAGCTGTAAAGAACATTCCCAAGTTGCCCTTACCCAAATTATTCAAAACCTAAGAGACCCTGCCAGTCACAGGTCCCAGACAACTCCCAGAGAATGAGTTTTACTGCAGACATGGAGCTGTAAATACCTATTGGGTCTCAGCACATAGCAATCATCTTCTCTAAACCAAAAAGTACAACACATGTTCTAACCATGAGATGGGTGACTTGAAATCTGTGCTTTCTGGGAAAATCCAAGAAATTCAGTCAAAATCTAGGCATTTAATTTTTGGACTTCAGCTTGAGCATTTGATCACAGTGTGAGATTTGTATTTAAATTTGGGGTTTCTCCGTGCTGTTGGAATTTTATAGTTGGAGAATCTTCATGCAATTTATTATTCATCAATGTAATTCTTCATCTAATTTATTATTCATTAATGTTTTTATTTAATCTCCTTGCACATGGAAAATATAGTTTTGACAAGATTTGGGATGTGAGCAGATTTGAGTAATGCTATGTTCTGATCCATTCCATTCTGTTATCTCCCCATAGTGTCTGAGGGAAAAATCTATACGGCTCATAAGCAGTCCTAGGAGAATATCCATAGAATGGTGGTTGGAATTGAAGGAGTGACCTCAAGAAGGTAGGAATCTCCCCAAGGGACTAGGCATACTCCTACAAAAGCATAATCTGAAAGGTTAGTCCCAATGTGCTAAGAAAATAAAAAGTAGAGAATGCTAGTGGGAAACTTCCATGAGGAGTGATTTTTATTAAATATTTCTACCTCTTGACTCCCTCATTCTTTCCCATGAAAGTAGAGTTCATTACCTGGTCATTAGGCTACAGCCACTAATCCATGTACTCAAATGTGTGGAGCTTGTCTTTCAAATTCTTTAATGGGGGATTTGATTTCTGCTGTTTTGCCTCTGTTTTAATCTGTAGGAGGAAACAATTTCTGTAAGTGAGACTGTTCTGCAGGCTTAATTTTCTCTCTGATGCCCTGTTCCAAGATCTAGCCTGAGTTGATAGGCAGGAACAATTCCATTTTAGGCTATTAACCTTAACCAATTCTTATTACTGAGACTATGGTATTTGGGTTTTTTCTGAATTTTTCATCTAATTTCTCAATTGGTATAGAACCTAGGTAGGTAAAGGAGGTGCTATTTATTAGATTTTTCTTCTCAAAGACACTAAAATGAGTGCTACTATTAATCCCAATTTTATAGTTGAGGTAACTGAGGCATAGAAGACTATGCAGTGTGCCTAGGTATGGACATGTGAAACTGTCTTTCATTTCTTAACAAGTATAATACAATATGCTACATCTCAATTATTATAGAGAATAATTAATTAGCCATATAAAAATTTATTTAATTCCATTTTACAAAGCAATTAGCTAAAAATATGAATTATTATTACTTGGATTTTTACTATTTAGTTTTGGAAATCTTCATCTTGACATATTTAAGAAACTCTTTTAAATAAAACTCCAGATAGTTACTCCTATCAGAATCTAAATGAAATTCATAAGGCCAGTCTTATTAACTATATTTTAGAAAATAAAAGTGTTAGGAAAACAATATATATTTGTATAGATTCAGTCTCACCCATAGAAATTGAGGTGTTAGTAGATGTTATTTGCTACAAATTCAGATAGCACTGCAAAAAGCTTAATTATCTAGGCACAATTTTTCATTCTTCAATTTGCTGTTTAGGGTTCTGATTTATATTTGTACAAGGGACTGCAAAAGAAATATATTTACATTAGAGCTCTAATGTTCTCAAGTACCTTCTCTTTCGGCCCAATTTCTTTTAGTGGCCCTGGACACCAGGGGATGGGTCACTGCTGAGCGACAAGCCAGATAACCAGGGAGCATATATAGTTCATAAAAAAATCATAGGATGCTTTGCTATACTCTTTTGCAACCCACCTCTCAGTTGTCCAATATAACAACTCTCTCTTTCCCACCAATCACCCACCATTACCAAGAAATAACTTCTTTCTTTTCTCCTTTAGTAGCAAACACAAATTCCATATAGACATCTCTAATCCAAGATCCATAGCTACAGAAAAGATCCTGATACAGTCTTGATCATTTTGACAGTGTTCTTCTGAAGAGAAGAATGATCTCTGATCATCAATAGAATTGTTGGACCAGAGAAAAACATCACAAAAAACAATCTGTGAAGATCATTACCATAGAAACCAAAATGCATACTTCCTCCTTCAAATGTATGGTTTCTTTGCAAAATAATCCATTTCATTTTTTGGGGAATTACATTGTATGTGTTCATGCTGTTGAAAATCAGAATGATGAGCTATTAGATATTCTTGTACCATGGATCATTTTTCCCTTGACCTGAAAATATTGATTCTTAATTTCTCTGCTTGTGTTGTTTTCACTATGAATCTATCAAAATGAACATATTGACTATGTTAACTAAAAATTTTAATGAAAACCTATTAGAATTGGCATATTTTCCTGCTGAATCTGCAGTATTAAGCTATTACAGAGAATAGGCAGAGTGAGGTGTATTTACAGGCCAGCTCATACCCTTTCACACAGCAGTGCTTCCCATTCCTCCTGCACATTTTCATACCAACAAATGCCTTCGTTAACGTCTATGTTTATTGGGACTGAACAGTGAGTCACATGTTTAATAGAGACTTTCATAAGATTCATCTGGTTTTATTCTTCTAGGACATTGAATCAGCATTTCTAATATTTGCTTCACAAGCAAGAAGGTGAAAAAAGGGAGAAAGAAAAAAGAAAGAGACTAGTATAAAGAGATTGAATGGATTGGGGTAATTAGGAGGATGCAAAATTATAATAAGTAATACTTGCAAAATGAATATCAAGCAATATTAATAGGGGGGTGGATGTCAAAATTCCCCAGTGTGCACTGATGTTATGACTACTGATAAAACACTATGTTTCTGCTTTGCTTCTTCCTTCTGTCATCATTTGACATACTTTATTGAATCTTTACTTGGTACCAGGCACTGAACTTGGCTCTGAGAATAGAAGAGGAAATAAGACCTTATGGGTCTTATGTATAACTTAATTAATCATTTCACAATTACTACTACTAGAAAATTATTATCTTGAATAGGATCTCCAGCTACCCCAAGAAAGGCCTCTACAAAACCTAGAATTATATAACAGTGTTATGGAAATGAACCACCTACGCATATTCAGAATTGACTCCAAAAAATTTATCTATCTCACACTGGACACTGAGAGAGCTCTGAACTCCTGATCTATAACTATCTAAAATGGCACTATAGTCCATTATCCTCTGTAGAGAAAGACAAGAAGTTTATTAACATTTTCCAAAAAATTGTTTTAATGATTACAACTCTTTCTTGGGTAGCAAGGCGAAGTGATATTTTAACTGTGGCAACTAGCACCCAAGCATTTTTTTTTTTTTTTAAGTCAGGTGCTGTTTGATAAACATCAGGATAATCCACTGGGATACAATGTGAGACCCTAAAGGCTTGTGGATCAACTAGACCCAAAGCAATAAAAATAAAATTAAGCTTCTCTATATGAGAAAGAGATAGGAATTTTATAGTTGTTTTTTGATATTGTCTCCTGAAAGAAAAGTACAGATAGAAGAGAAGGAGGAACAGCAGCAAGACGATTAGATGCTTGCATATAGGTCAGTAAGCTCCAGTGGCAGTAGGGCTAAAGTGACAAGAATTGAATGCCTATTATACTATTTAAACTGTGAGACTCCAAAATAGTCTGTAAAATCTACTAAAAATGTTTTTTTGTGCATTTTTCTTTCTTTTTATCATTTTCTTTTAGGAAAACACTGAAGAATGATTAATTTTACATCATAAATTCTCAGTGAGGAACAGGGAAAGCAGAAGCAGAATTAGGAGTAGGAAGAGACAACCTTGAGAAGGTAAGTTCACTACACATCCACAGAAATCTTAGAAGGACTTTCAGTTCCCTCTAGGTTTGAATTAGGGTTGAAGTTAATCTCATGTAGACAGACCCTAGATTTCACCTACGATAGTTTCTCAGAAAAATCAAGATGAGATACACCTAGAATTCAAGTGAGTTTCACATGGAACACAATAATTAATCACCACAGTAAAATGTGTTTGGTACTTTTTTTTTTCTTAAAATACGTGTTACTTATTTTACTACTTGGTTTCTAGAAGGAGTTAGACAAAAGAAAATAATCATGAGGGAAAGAAGAGAGCAAACTTTGACTACTCATGAAGATGACCTCACCTTCTATTTTACAAATAGAAATGAATCACCTCAAATTCCTATTACAGACACAAACAACCTACCCTCATGCACTCCATTTTTGCTTCCCATATATATGAATCAGACTTCTTCCTCTTGTTGAAAATTAATCCTTTATGTTCTGGTTCCAAATAATTTTCATCTCAAAGGAATTCTTTAATTATTTCCCTATTTATTTTATCTCTGTCTTCTCCTTCTGGTGACTTTTCCCCATTGTATACAAAAATTCTCAAGTCTAATTGCCTAAGGGGGAAAAATCCTCTTCATTTACTATGTCCCTTTTTTTTTTTTTCAACATCTTTATTGGAGTATAATTGCTTTACAATGACGTGTTAGTTTCTGCTTTATAACAAAGTGAATCAGTTATACATATACATATATCCCCATATCTCTTCCCTCTTGCATCTGTGTTTGGTACTTTGAAATTTAAAAAATCATTTTAAAATGTAACACCACCTGCATCAATTTTTCTCACCACAGGTGAGAACCTGAGGTCCAGAAAGATTAAGACATTTGTCAGAGGTCACGTGAGATGAAGTTGTTTATGAACACAGACTGTCTCACTCTCAATACTAAATGTTGTCTATTGTGCTGTTGTTTAGTATATTTTAAAACAATTTATTATGAATATAATTACAGGAAAAACTCATTTATATCTTAAGCATGAAAGAAATAATTAACATTTTCCCAAAATCAAAAGCAGAATTTTAATAAAAGTTTCCAGTGTGAAAACTAAGTGATTTGCATATATTCCTTTGACTTAAATACCTAAATTGTCAGTGTATTTGCATTTTTCCATCTAATTTTGCCAGCACATTCAATTCATCTACATATTCCTGTTAGTCTAGTTGCTGAGAATGGTTGGCTTTTTCTACCTATAATCAGAATTAACTTCAGCTTCAACACAATTCAAGAAAGGAAATTTTATAGAGCATAAAGGAGAAACATTTTCAGACTCAAATCTTGTCAACCTTTTAAACAAATGAGTAGTTATTTTGATCTTCTTTTCAGGGTACCTGAGGATATCTAAAGCAGGGTTAATATTGAAGGTATCCTAATAACGCATTCATATGTTAACTCAGAGGTGAATAAAGAGAATTTTTCTATGAATGTACAAATATTTTAACCCAGGTATCAGACACTAAGGGGTTATACATTCTCTCTCAGTTCCCGTAATACATATCCCATGTGGGTGACTTTGGTATTAAATCTCTAAAATTTAGAAATTAAAAAGTATAGAGATCTGATTTCTTGAGGAGGCTTTCAACCTATGTAATTAACACTCCACAAATGCTCACAACAAGTAGTTAGGGATTCTGTATCATTGTACTTGAATTATGCTGTTTATCTAAAAGAAAATGAATATGAAATATACACCATTTTACTGTTAATTCATTGACCCATAATCCATGTGCATTTGCAGTTACTTTTACCTTCATCCTGAATATTACGACCAAGATGGCCTTACTGTTCCCCTCAATTAACTAAACTTTAAACAGGCTTCTTCCTGACTTGAGGCCCCTAACCTCCCTTTTCCTTGAATACTTAACTGAAGTAAACTTTTCATTGTAAATTCTTTCTCTTCCCCTTTAAGACATAATTCTTTGCTCAACCTCTTGCCAGTTTACAACCCAGGAAGGACTTTCTCAGAGCTCTGGGAGACATCCCTTTCAAATGGAATTATCAAAGGAGATACAGCCCTATCTCCCAGTCTCTGTGGCAAGGTAGGAGCTTAATTTAGGCCAATTAGCAAACATCCATGGCCTAATCATATTGACCACCTACTCCCCCAACATTCTCTAGTACTAATCTACTAGCTCACCCCAATGCTTAAAAATCACTCCTACTTTTTGTTCAGTGGAGTTCAGTCTGCCTCTCCTATTGCAGTGGTCCTGAATAAGGTCTTTCTTGTATCTTTAACTCTCTCTGGTACACTTTTTCTTTGATAATTGTCATCATTATTATTGCTACCTCTTTTGGATCACTTACCATGCACCAAGTACTTTGCTAAGTCCATTACTATAGAATGTTTTATTTAATTTTCACAATAACCTAGGGTTATTCTTGGTCCTGTTTTATAGATGAGAGAATAAAAGCACAGAAGAGTTAAATAGCAATGCCCTCTCTATAAAGGGGCACTTAGTTTTCAGAGAGGAGGAGAATGGAAAAGAAGGAGGGAAGGAAGAAGACAGAGCGAGAGCGAGAGGGAGGGAGAGAGAGAGAGAGAAAGCATGAGCAGGCAAACACTATAATCCCTAGGAAAGTCTGGGGCCTGGGTCACATCACATTGCTTCAACCCACTGGATGTCTCCACATAAAGTTTGTACAGAAATTTAAAAAATAATCATGAAGTAGAGAGGAGATCCCAAGTGTTGTACTGCAAACAGAAATAGCTTTATCATTATGCAAAGGAAAAATACTGTTATTTTAAAAGAAAAATGTCTTTATCTAGATGTCAGTGGTGGTGAAGCAGAGGGTAGAGCTTATCACTTGCTAATATTTTTTCTTTACTCTTAAAATTTTACTCCTTAGTACCAGGTAGCAAAACCATCACCTTCTCTCTGCTTTGTGCATTTTGAGTTCCCATGTCCACCACCCACTGTGCATGATGTTCAGAGTCAAAGGTATTAGTGCAGAGCAGGAGTAAATCTCTTGAGCATGAAATGGTGTGTTTCCAATATTTGCTGCTCCATAAATGTGTAGCTTTGGAAGCTGTTTATAGGAACAGTTTCTACTTTGTTTGCCCTTTGTTTAGGAATTAAAACTTCCTTTAAATTTAGCTCTTTCTATAAACAACATTAGACAGAGGGATGTAGTTAAGTTTTTTTACCTTCATTCAGAGCCATCCCAGAAAATAACTTGTTGAAGATTCCAAATACATCTTGCCCTTCCATTCTTCTGTCGGTAGTTTTTCATCTTAATTTTGCGCCAGATTTTCAAAAGGAGAGTCCAGGTTAGTTTAATTCCTTACCTATTTCTCAGAACAAATGAGGAAAGATGATGAGGTCTTCTCTACCACTACATCCCACCAAGGGGAAACTGGGCTGCTTGTATGAACTGGAAGATGGAGCCACAATCTCAGACGTATTTGGGTTCCCCATTCCCATCACCATAATTACCAGAGCCAATTTACCAGGGCTTACTTGTCAGGACCATGTTCTCTCTTTATTTCATGGTAGTGGTAGCTAGTTAGTTCTGTCCTGCTGCTCTTATTTTTAGATATAATTCTTAGTATGACCTGGCTGTGTGCTTATTAATTTCTTTTTCTGTGATTCACATTTTTCAAACTCTGCCTTCATTCTTTCTCCACTTTTCCATTAGTTCTATACCCTGAAACTGGATTAAATTATTAATTAAATTTAATTAAATTATTCATACTTTCCTGAGTAATGTCTAAGAACTGCTTTCTTCCCTGGAACTTTAACTTCTACCCTGTTTTGCCTTAAGTTACTATTGGCTGCTATAGGGAGTCTCCTGGAGACTTCTTATTCCCATGTAGTAGTAGTAGCAATAGCAGCAAGAGTAATAATAATGAAATGATAATAATAGCAAATCCTTATATAGCTCTTGCTGTGTTCCAAGTACTGTTCTAAGTGCTTTACGTATTTAACTGATTTAATCCTCACAACAAACTTATGGTCCCTACTTTATCTGATGAGATAACTAAGGCACAGAGATTGAGTAACCATCTGAGTTCATATACCTGGTAATGGAAGAGCCAAGTTTAAATTCAAGTCCATTGCTGTGGCAACTGAGTGCCTAACCAGCAAGAATCACTGCCTCTCTGTACTGGGACCCAAAGCTGGTACCTTCATTTCCACCTACACTGTTTAAATTAGGCACACACCCTTTATGGAGTTAATCTGAGTTATAATGAAATTATAACACTACCTAACACCATACACAAAAATAAACTCAAAATGGATCAAAGACCTCAATGTAAGACTGGACACTATAAAACTCTTAGAGGAAAACATGGCAGAATACTCCTTGACATACACCACAGCAAGATCTTTTTTGACCCACCTCCTAGAGTAATGGAAATAAAAACAAAAATAAACAAATGGGACCTAATGAAATTTAAAAGCTTTTGCACAGCAAAGGAAACCATTAACAAGGTGAAAAGACAACCCTCAGAATGGGAGAAAACATTTGCAAATGAAGCAACAGACAAAGGATTAATCTCCAAAATATACAAACATCTCATGTAGCTCAATATCAAAAAAACAAACAACCCAGTCAAAAATAGAAGACCTAAATAGACATCTCTCCAAGGAGGACATACAGATGGCCAAGGGGCACATGAAAGGATGCTCAACATCACTAATTATTAGAGAAATGCAAATCAAAACTACAATGAGGTATCACCGCACACCGGTCAGAATGACCATCATCCAAAAATCTACAAACAGGGACTTCCCTGGTGGTGCAGTCGATAAGAATCTGCCTGCCATTGCAGGGGACATGGGTTTGATCACCGGTCTGGGAAGATCCCACATGCCCTGGAGCAGTTAAGCACGTGTGCCACAACTATTTAGTCTGCACTCTAGGGCCCGCGTGCCACAACTACTGAGCCCATGTGCTGCAACTACTAAAGCCCATGTGCCTAGAGCCTGAGCTCCACAACAAGAGAAGTCACTGCAAGGAGAAGCCCACGCACCACAACAAAGAGTGGCCCCTTCTTGACACAACTAGAGAAAGCCCTCGTGCAGCAATGAAGACCCAACACAGCCAAATAAATAAATGAATAAATAAGTAAAATTAAATCTTAAAAAAAAGTAATCCTTATTCCTCTCTCCCATCCCTGGTAGCATTGCTGTCATTCATCTCACTTATATATATAAGCATAGCTATACATATGATATATACAGAAGCATACATAATTGAATAAATTAAGCTTTTTAAAAAAGTCTACAAACAATAAATACTGGAGAGGATGTGGAGAAAAGGGAACCCTCTTGCACTTTTGGCGGAAATGTAAACTGATACAGCCACTGTGGAGAACAGTATGGAAGTCCCTTAAAAACTAAAAATAGAACTACCATATGACCCAGCAAGCCCACTACTGGGCGTATACCCTGAGAAAACCATAACTCAAAAGGACACATGTACCCCAATGTTCATTGCAGCACCATTTACAATAGCCAGGGCATGGAAACAACCTAAATGTCCAACGACAGATGAATGGATAAAGAAGATGTGCTACATATATACAGTGGAATATTACTCAGCCATAAAAAGGAATGAAATTGGGTCATTTGTAGAGATGTGGATGGACGTAGAGTCTGTCATACAGAGTGAAGTAAGCCAGAAAGAGAAAAACAAGTATCGTATATTAATGCATATATGTGGAATCTAGAAAAATGATAAATGTTGAATGTATTTGCAGGGCAGGAATAGAGATGTAGACGTAGAGAACAGACATGTGGATATGGGGGCAAAGGGGATGGTGGGATGAACTGGGAGAATAGGATTGACATATGTACACTGCCATGCATAAAATAGGTTAGATAGCTAGTGGGAACATGCTATAAAGCACAGGAAGCTCGGCTTGGTGCTCTGTGATGACCTAGATGGGTGGGATGGGGGAGGTGGGAGGAAGGTCCAAGAGGGAGGGGGTATAGTTATACATATAGCTGATTCACTTCATTGTACAGCAGAAACTAACACAACATTGTAAAGCAATTATACTCCAATGAAAAAAAAATGTTACACCCTCTTTATGGAGTTAATCTTCTAATTAAATTTAATTAATTTTTATGCTAAGAGCCCCTTAAACTTATTTTAAAATAATGGACCCACACACAAACATATACACACGTATCACACCATCTTGAGGATATGAATGTATGCTATTTTGTATGTAACTCATGAAATAATATAGGAAAAAAGTATCTTCTAGTTTTCTTCACCTTTTGTCTTCCCTCAAATAAGGTCTAGCTGAGATATTTTCTTGAGAGAGAGAGAAAGAGAGACAGAGACAGAGAGATAGAACGGACTCTTTTAGGCTTTATTGGAAGATTGGCATAGGAGTTTTCCCAGGACACATGAACTATGTAAGTAGCACTGCTTTAATGATTGTCAGATGTTATGGACTGAATGTTTGCATCCTCTGAAAATTCATATGTTGAAGCCCTAGTCCCCAGTGTGATGGTATCTGCAAGTAGAACCTTGGGAAGTAATTAGGGTTTGGTGAATTCCTGACGATGGAGGACCCATGATGAAATTAATGCCCTTTTAAAAAGAGGAAGAGACACAAGATCGCTCTGCATGCATGCACCCACCAAGGAAGGCCATGTGAGCACATAACCAGAAAGACGGCCCTCACCAAGAACCCAACTCTGCTAGGACTCTGATCTCAGACTTCAAGCCTCCAAAAATGTGAAAAATAAAATTTTGTTTAAGCCACCCAGTCTGATATACTCTATTATAGCAGCCCAAACTAAAACATCACTTGAAGCCACTTCTCCTACCTTTCATAAGAGTAACTAATTATAAATGTTTAATTTGACCCCCAAAGTTATTTTCACATAATGCCAGGATTAGAGAGCTATCTTTTTTTTTTTTTAACATCTTTATTGGGGTATAATTGCTTTACAGTGGTGTGTTAGTTTCTGCTTTATAACAAAGTGAATCAGTTATACATATACATATGTTCCCATATCTCTTGCATCTCCCTCCCTCCCACCCTCCCTATCCCACCCTTCCAGGCAGTCACAAAGCACTGAGCCGATACCCCTGTGCCATGCGGCTGCTTCCCACTAGCTATCTACCTTACGTTTGTTAGTGTATATATGTCCATGTCTAGAGAGCTATCTTAATTTTGATTGTTTCTCAGTGTCTTTTCAAAGCAATCTACATCATTTTGCTGCATGTATTAAAGTCCAGGTTGATTGGAAATTCTTGGCAATGGATTTAACATGTACCTGTAAGTCTTTCACATTGTGTGTCTATAAAGGAAGATACTGGAACTGGTAGTTTCCTAAATAGGGCACTGTTTCTATATCAAGCTGTTAAAAAAGTTCAATTGAAAAAGACTATTAAAGATATTATTCTCTAGGTCTGAAAATAAGTACAGTTTTCTTCCACTAAGTTTTTTCAATATTTATTGTATTAAATATGTCTTGTTTTTCTTTAGGATCCAAGCATTTCTCCACAATATTTTCAGCACCAATGAGTCCTTACTTCTAAACTCACCCAGGCTGTAGTAGTAGGAGAATGCAGGTGGGTGAAAAGCTGTGTCTGCATCCTGTACTAATCAGAAAGTTTTACTCTTATAAGACTCAGTCAATGTGGCTGAGAGATGAAGAGGAGGGATTGCCCTTTCCTCATCCCCACAAACCCCTATGCGTTGCAAATTGAATGTAACTTCATGGCCACATAGCCTATAGGTGTGAATTTGTCTGATATTTGTTTTTCAGATTTAGGTTTAAAACTAAACTATGATAATGAAAGAAAGACCATCAGAGGATGAGCTCATTTTTCTGATTTTGACCCCTTTTCTTTTCCTCTCTCACTGCACTGATAATCCAGATATTTAATTGGAACCCTGATTGACTAGGGAAGAAGAAAAGATCGGGAGTGTCTTTCCTTATTTTTAATTCAATAACTATTCTTACCTGTAGTTTGCAGAGTAAAGTGCTACATGCTGTGTTTATTTCTAACAGGAAAACTCAAAGCACATGATTCTACCAAGACTTATTTAAGCAAACAGTAAATTAAAGAAAGTAGCTAAAGGTGGCACTAGGGATCAGAATGATACAGTGGATTTAGCCATAGATTTCAGACACCAAGGAGGACATTTCTCAGACAAAAAATATCCACATGAGTTGCTTGGTGAGTTGCCAAAGGTGGGTGTGGTAGTTGGCTGGCTGTTGAAACCAGAGCTTTGTGTTTCCCCTACCATAGTGTAAAATTGTCACTGGGGGGTGGATGCCCAGGCAGGGACAGTGTATTCTGGTCACACGTCCATCCAGATGTGGCCAAGTTTTAATCAATGGAAGGTGGAAAATGACACGCAGTCACTTCAAGGCCAAAGTGTTTAAGGAGTAAGCAGGCCTTCTCCACTCTCTTTTTCTTCTGCCAGCTGGAAGCAGATGACCTCATGGCTAGGAGATGAGCCACAAGATGGGAGGAACTTGGGTCTTTGATTTTCCATGTGGAGTGTTATGTGAGGAAGAAATAAAATCCCACCTTTAAAACACTGAAATTTGGGGGGAGTATTTATTATAGCCACTAGGGCTCTCCTAACTAATACACTTTGAGTATTGTCCACTGCCAGGACAACTCACACCCAAGCATTCCACATTTGCTACCATGAGTTATGAAAGAAAGCTTCTCTGCTCCTTTATACTGCCCATTTTCTTCTGTGCGTCTTCACAAGGGTGGGAAATATTAACCTGGTTAAGTGGCAAGATAAAATTTAGACTCTATTTTATAAGTTCATGGAACTAGTTTGCTAAAATGTCCTGTGCTCGTATCTCCCTTCTTTTCCTTATCCTTTCTTCCATGTACTGGAGTCTAAGCTGAACTAGAGCCAAGTCCTCTTTAGAGCCTGATCACACTCTGTTCTAGACTAAGCTTTGTTGCTTTGTGTTTGTATACCATGTGGCTGATCGAAGAATGGTAAGATTCTGTGATTTAACACTTGGCTGAGGCCTCCAAATTGAATTGAGCTTTCAGATCAAGCTTTACCAGAGGTCTACTATGGGAAATACTATAGGAGGCCCAGCTAGTAATAAGGAAGGGGTAGATTTGCTTCTCACTCTTTATGTATCTTGAATGTATTGTTCTCCTGGGAATTTTGTGATTTGGAGGGGAGATAGGCAACACAAGATTCAATTAAACTCTCCCTTAGTCTCTAGATATGAGTAGCTAATGATAAAAAGAAAAAAAAAGAACTAAACCACAACACAACCCTCATTTTAAACCCTTGTATTAGGCTTCTTGCATTCACATCTTGGCTGCCTCTTTTTCTCTATTCAAAACATTGAATGTTATATAAATAAAATTTTATTAGTCCACTGCATAAACCTAGATCTTGTACACAAACTTGGTGACCCAAAGGTCTTTTATAGCCCAAATCCCTGGTTTTACCATTTCTCATAGTTACACCCGTGGTTGGTGTGAACATAATCCATGACAATGTTACATGTAATGTCATTCTATATTCTTTTCCTCAAGATACCTCTTTGTGTGTGTGTGTGTGTGTGTGTGTGTGTGGGTGTGTGTTTGAACATGTTCTGTTTTATCCTTGGACTTGCAAGCACCCAGATATCCAACTTCAGACACTTGTTTGTATACTAATTTTAGATGGTTGTAATCTACATCTTTCATATTCAGGTCCCCCTTTCTCCAGGACCAAGTCTACGTGTCCCCCTGACCATAGCCTAAGGAAATTACATTATTTTCATGATAGAAAAGTACTTCTACTATTACACCTCTTACCACAGCATACCTGATCCACTATTCTCTTCATAAGCAGGACTTGCCTATAACAATGCATGATGTTCCTCCAAATGAAATGTGTTCTTCAACTTTAGTTTCCACATCCATTTTTTAACCAATGGCCAGTATCTGGAAGAACCATAGAGCACCTGGAAGAGCCTCCAGAAACAATGAATCTTAAGGGAGAAATTCTGCATGAGGTATGTAGTCTGGCTTTGCCCTAGCACACAGAGACAGTTTGTCAAAGCCGGAAAACAGGGAACCCTTCCTGGGGATATTTGAGATTATGGAGTTTGTCGGTAATGTGGCCTACTGACTCCGGCCTCCACTTTTCTTTCAGATCCATTTCATGGTTCACAATTTCAGGCTATGCTCCTGAGAGCCTCATTTTCCATTTTGTACCATAGCAACCTGCCTCAGTTTTCAGGATAAAAGTATCAGCAGTTCCCCAGCCAGTGGCAGTGCCTGATATACAGAAAGGGGATGGCTGGGAGGTGTGGGTCATGAGAAATGTCTTTTGGCCTCAGACACTCACATATATGTACTAGCCTTCCATCTAGATGCCTCAGGAAGATACTTGGGGAGAAGATTGTGAAGAGGAGGTGGTTTGATTCTATAAACATCCCTATGTCAGGGAGTACTCCTGTTCCATATTTTTGTGTCGGCCCAATCCACTGTATGTATTGGATCCCCAGGTCTAAAAACTACTGGGCTTCTTCGTATAGTTCCGTTTTCCCACCTGTTCTGCCCATGTATAGTGACCCATCTTTTACTGCTTATTTTAATTCTGAGGATCCCCTGAGGCTCCAAGCCCTGTATCAGTGAAGAAGAGACAGTGCTCATTGTATTATTTCCTATTTTGGCTGTAACAAATTACAACAAACTTCGTGGCTCGAAACAACATGAATTTGTTACCTTACACCTCTGGATGTCAGAAACCCAAACTGGGTCTCGCTGGGCTAAAATTAAGGTGCTGGCAAGGCTGCATTGCTTCCTGGAGATTCTATGGCAGAACTCATTTCCTTACTTCTTTCGAAGAGGCCACCAGCCTTTCTTAGCTCTTGGATCCCTTCCCCCATCTTCAAAGCCAGCAATGTTGCATTTCTCTCTGTCTGTCTGTAGTCACAGCTCTCTCTGACTTTACACCTCCTTTTTCCACTTTTAAGGGTCCTTGTGATTACCCTGGGCCAACCTAGGTAATCCAGGATAATCTTATTTTAAAATCAGCTAATTAGCAACCTTAATTCCCCTTGTTCATGTCACCTAACATATTCATAGATTCTGGGAGTTAGGATGTGGCCATGTTTGGGGGGTTAGGGAAGTTATTCTGCCTGCACATCAGTCAAGGCAGACAACGCCGCAGCCTACTTCTGGCTCTGCCTATTACATACAGGCTGGTATACCAGCAGTCAGTTTTCACTACTTGCCTCTTGCAATAGCATTAGGTGACAGCATCTATGTAAGGCCTGTCATTTTTCTAGTTTCCACTTTTCACTGTTCATTTGATCAACATCTTAATTTCCATCTGTTTTTCATAGACTATGTTTAGTCCCCCTAAAATTCTGTTGCCTGGGAGACACCCACAGGATTGGAAACATGCCAACAAACCTTGAGAGATGTTATACTTTACTTGGAAATGTGAAACCTATGTTTGGTGTCAGATAAAATAGGTTGGAGAAAAAAACACAAGTACCTAAGGAGGCCGCCCTTCAAAGAAGTAGTTAAGAGAAGTAAGATTTTTTTTTACATGTGGTAGTTAAGGGATTTGTCTCAGTAACTAAATAGCACAACCCAAAACAGATACTTGCAAGCTATCATTTTTATTCTTTTTAACGAAGCAGAGTTATGACGGTTTTAAAGAAGGTATAGAATTGTGAATTAAACAATTTAATTATTATATTCAAAAGCAGCAGGTGTATGGTACAAATGAAACTATGGACTAACAAGAAATCGCTGGTTGTCACTCCTGTAAAAACACAAAGGGAGAGCACTAAGCAATTACATAGTGTGGCACTGCCCATCCAAGCACAGAAATTCTCGTTGATTGTCTCTAGCAATTAGCATTTTCCATCTCACAAAATGATTATTTATATTCTTTCTTTTTAATGGAGTTTATTAATCACATCTGTCCACCACACAAGTAGCATTTATTAACTCTGGAAGTAAAACATGTAAAAGGTTGCATTTATTTCTCAATCAGAGAGGCAAATACTAATTGAAGAAATCTCTAAAAACCAGGTCTTAACATGTGGATCAGGTGATATTGGCGGCCCAGCAAGAGAGTAATGAAACAATCTGTGCAGAAAGCAGTTGGGTTTTCTCCTGAACCCCCCATCTGGATGTCTCTGTTAACAGCCTTCAAAATCATGCATTAAGAATCTCTGTGTGATAGATGGCTAATTTTTTTTTTTAAAATTACCATCTGCTGATTGTAAGTCAATATCCTAGATGCTAGAAGGATACACAGAGATAGATATGATATATGTCCTCATAAATATTGAGGATGAGAAAAGTCCTTGCAGCTAACACAGAATAAAGGTAAACTGAAGTATGACAAACTGGTGCAAAAATGTTCCAAGTATAAATGTGTCAATCGAGAGTAAGAGGAATTAATTCCTGGAGGATAAGATGATCTTTCAGAACCATCTTGAGTTTAATTGATGTTTAGGTTTATGAAGGAGAATAATTTTGGTTGGGCAGTGCAGGACATATGGAATTTTGATATGTTGAGATAGGAAAAGGAGGCAACATATTTCAAAAGGAAGAAAGAGTGAGCAGTGATGCAGCGATTAGAAGTCTTTAGGCACATTCAGGGAATTGTGAATGAGAGCAGCAATCTCTACCTGCTCTTTCTTTGTCCATGCATGTCTTTGGCCACCATTCTTCACTTAATAGACATGCTGGCTGATCTTTTTAAAAATGAAGGTATGCCAGAGGGGAGGGATGTGAGGGGACAGATGGAATAGGTGAAAGGGATTAAGAGGTACAAACTTCCAGTTATAAAATAAATAAGTTGAGGGATATAATGTATGGCATAGAGAATATAGTCAATAATAGTGTAAAAACTTTGTACGGTGACAGATGGTAACTAGGCTCATAGTGGTGATCATTTTGTAATGTTTGAAAATAGCAAATCACTATGTTGCACACCTGAAACTAATATAATATTTTAAGTCAACTATACTTCAATAAAAATAAAATAAAATAAATTAAAATGCAAGTGTGATCCTCTCTTTCCCCACCTTAGAAAACGTCAGTGGTTTCCAGTTGCTCTCAGTGAAGACCGTAAGTCTTAAAGTGCCCTCACACCTCACCTACATGATCAATCCCCTGTGGAAACGTCCAGCCTCATCTCTTATTTCCACTTACATTAGGAGCAGTAGCAACCTGCTCTCAACCACTTCATGTATTGACTTCCTCTGGTACAGAACCCTCATGATCTCATAACTAATCTCTTCTTTTCAGCCACCTTGACATAGCTGTAATGACCCAACTTCTTCTTGGTCACTTTAGTCCTGACTTGCTAATCCTTGAGGATTCTCTTGAGCTCTAACTGTACAACATTAAGCACATTTTATATCCACAAGTGGACTATGTCTGCTCCCGACTACCTTATGATCTTCTTACATGCTTTTCCCCGTTGCTTAGAAAGACCTCTCTCCCTCTACCTCCAATGCTTCCATCTCTCTACCTTCCAGCTAATACCTACTCAAATTTAGAGCTAGGCCTAACCACCATTTCCTTAGGGCATGAGACAGGCCTGAGACCTGGGACCTTTGCTGCAGTGCTGCAAAATTTACACCTGGACATACCACTCCTCAAGCTACAAAATACAAAGAAACTATATGGGACTAAAAATAACTGTGTGCATGCACAGTGTGGGTAAATTCAGACCAAAAGATACAAAAAGACAAAAAAAAAACAACCAACTGCCATTTCTGAGGAGCCTGGAGCAAAAATTGGGTGTCAGGAGGAAAAGCAGGGTACTGCGCATGGCCCCTGCACTCAGCACCACAATGGGGTGGACAAAACACCTAAGCCGCCCCTCCAGCCCGCCCCCTGGACCCGCCCCCACCCTCACCCCATATAAGGAGCCAGCTCGCCCCCTCGGGGAGTGAGCAAGGGAGCCTGTTACTCGTTCTCGCTCCCTCCTGCAGCCAGTGCAGGAGCCCCAATAAAGCCTTGCCTGAGTTTCTTGTCTGGCCTCGAGTCAATTTCTATTGATTAGGGAAGGTCAAGAACCCTGGTTGGTATCAGGCACACTTGTTTGACAGAGAAGACTTAGTTAAGTACCTTTGTTATATGACCTTGGAATTGTTGTATGTCTCCTTTACTCTTATTGAAATTCCAACCAAAAAACCAACTTTGGAAATTATCTACAGTATTTGTCTCTCCATCAAGATAAGAAATCTATGTCTCAGGAGACCACATATGTCTTGTTAACACTGTCTTCCATGTACTAGCAAAGTGCCTGGCAACTGGTAAGTTCCAAGTAAATGCTGTTAAAAAACGAATGTCTGAACAAATGAGATATGATTAGGACAGGCTAGATCCAGATTGGAGAGGCTTTGAATTTGATGCCATGGATTTTATATAGAAAATAAGAGGGTGTCTACATTTGTAATAATAACTTTAGGCTGAAATAAAGGCTTAGATGTGAGAGGGTAGGGCTATGCAATAAATTATAATACTCTTTTCATACAGGCAGTCCTAAATCAATTCAAAATAGACACAGAAATCTGGCAACTTCTTTTTTGTTTTCTGTGTATATATATATTCAAGTTCTCATTTTCTACTTCATCTCACTCTTGTCTGTTCTCTATAAAGTCTACATTTTTCCTAAAGAAACCTCTCTTCTTCCAGCTTAGTCAGACTGTCTTGCTTTATTTTACTGGCATTCTTCTATTGCTCCTGTTTTAATGGTAATGATGAAACATATTTTCCCAAACACTCCAGCTTTTCCTTGATTCTCTGTGCAGAACGGATTCCTACAGACACATGCCTTTTAAATTGTCATCTTAACTTTTGCATTTGCAACATTTTAACTTTTATTTGGCTTTTTTTTTTTTTGTGGTACGCGGGGCTCTCACTTGTGGCCTCTCCCGTTGCGGAGCACAGGCTCCGGACACGCAGGCTCAGCAGCCATGGCCCACGGGCCCAGCCGCTCCGCGGCATGTGGGATCCTCCCGGACCGGGACACGAACCCGTGTCCCCTGCCTCGGCAGGCGGACTCCCAACCACTGCGCCACCAGGGAAGCCCTTATTTGGCTTTTAAAAGAAATATATTGTGGTAAGAACAGTTAACATGAGACCTACCCACTTAACATATTTTTAATTATATAATACCGTATTGTTGTCTTTAGGCACAATGTTGTACATCAGATCCCTAGAACTTATTGAACTTGCATAACTGAAATGTTGTACCCGATGATTAGCAAACTCCTCATTTTCCCCTCCCACCAGCCCCTAGTAAACACAATCCTGTTTTTTACTTCTGTGAATTTGACTATGTGACTCATATAAGTGGAATCATGCAATATTTGTCCATATGTGGCTGGCTTATTTCACTTAGCATTATGTCCTCCAGGTTCATATAGGCTGTTGCATATTGCAGGATATCCTTCATTTTTAAGGCTGAATAATATTCCATTGCACGTGCATACCACGTTTTTTCTTTTTCTTTTTTGTAAAGAATCTTTCAACTTTATAATTCTAAGATTCTATAAGCTTAGCATTTAAGCACTGAGAGACTTAGGGGTCCCAGATGTGTTAGAAACTTGAAATTACACATTATCAAATGTATACCATGTTTTAAAAGTCCATTTTCCATCAGTGGATATTTAGGTGGTTTCCACATTTTCGCTATTGTGAGTAGTGCTGCAATGAACATAGGGGTACTAATATATCTTCGAAATTCTGATTTCATTGTTTTAAGGTAAATCACCTGAAGTGGGATTGCTCATATGGTACTTCTGTTTTTGAGGAACTCATACTGTTTTCAGTAGCAGCTGTGCCATTTTGCATTCTTACCAAGTATACAAGTGATCCAGTCTCTCCACATCCTCACCAACGTTTGTTGTCTTTTGTTTTTAGTGATATTAGCCACAGCAACAAATGTGAGGTGTTATCTCTTTGTGATTTTTGATTTGCATTTCCCTGATGATTAGTGACCTTGAGCATCTTTTTAGGTACCTGTTGCCTATTTGCATATCTTCTCTGGAGAAATGTCTAAGTCCTTGGCCCATTTTTTAATTGGGTTATTTTGAGGATTTTTTGATATTGAGTTTTAAGAGTTCTTTATATATTTTGGATATTAACCCAATGAGTTTGCAAGTTTTTATGTCAATTCCATAGGTTGACTTTTCACTTTATTGATTATACCCTTTGTCCTGTAGAAGTGTTTTAATTTAATGTAGCTCAGCTTATCTATTTTTCCTTTTATTTCTTGTGCTCTGTGTGCCATAACCACGAAATCATGGCCAAGACCAATATCATGAAAACTTTCTCCTATGTTTTCTTCTAAGAGTTTTACAGTTTCAGGTCTATGTTTAAGTCTGTAATCCATTTTGGATTGATTTTTGTGTATGATGTCCAATTACATTCTTTTGCATGCAGATATCCAATTTTTCCATTGTTGAAGAGACTATCCTTTCCCCACTTTATTCTTGGCACCCTTGTCAAAGATCAGTTGACCTTATATTCATGGATTCATTTCAGGGCTCTCTATTTTGTTTGAATAGCCTATGTTTGTCTTTATAAAAGTACAATACTGTTTACATTATTTTTTAAAGGATTTTTAATGAAATACATAGTTGATTTACAATAGGTTAATTTCTGCTGTACAGCAAAGTGATTCAGTTATACATATATATATATATTCTTTTTTTATGATATTCTTTTCCATTATGGTTTATCACAGAATATTGAATTTAGTTCCCTGTGCTGTACAGTAGGACCTTGTTGTTCATCCATTCTACATATAATAATTTGCATCTACTAACCCCAAACTCCCACTCCATCCCTCTTCCACCCCTCTCCCGCTTGGTGACCACAAGTCTGTTCTCTATGTCTCTGAGTCTATTTCTGTTTCATAAAGGTTCATTTATGTCATATTTTAGATTCTACATATAAGTGATAGCATATGGTGTTTGTCTTTCTCTTTCTTACTTCTCTTAGTATGATAATCTCTAGTTTCCTCCATATTGCTGCAAATGGCATTATTTAGTTCTTTTTTACGTCTGAGTAGTATTCCATTGTATATGTGTACCACATCTTCTTTATGCATTCATCTGTCAATGGACATTTAAGTTGTTTCCATGTCTTGGCTATTGTGAATAGTGCTGCTGTGAATACAGGGTTGCATGTATCTTTTTGAATTATAGTTTCGTCCAGGAGTGGGATTGCTGGATCATACAGCAACTCTATTTTTAGTTTTTTGAGGAACCTCCATACTGTTTTCTATAGTGGCTGCACCAACTTACATTCCCACCAATAATGTAGGAGGGTTCCCTTTTCTCCACACCCTTTCCAGCACTTACTATTTGTAGACTTCTTGATGATGGCTACTCTGAGCAGTGTGAGGTAATACCTCATTGTAGTTTTGATTTGCATTTTTCTAATAATTAGTGATGTTGAGCATCTTTTCATGTGCCTGTTGGCCAGCTGGATGTCTTCTTTGGAGAAATGTTGATTTAGCTCTTCTGCCCATTTTTTGATTGGGTCGTTTGCTTTTTTGTTGTTGAGTTGTATGAACTGTTTGTATATTTTGGAAATTAAGCCCTGTTGATTGCATCATTTGCAAGTATTTTCTCCCATTCCATAGGTTGTCTTTTCATTTTGCTTATGGTTTCCTTTGCTGTATAAAAGCTTGTAAGTTTGATTAGGTCCCATCTGTTTATTTTTGCTTTTATTTCTATTGCCTAGGGAGACTGACCTAGGAAAACATTTATGGGATTTATGTCAGAGAATGTTTTGCCTATGTTTTCTTCTAGTTTTATGGTGTCATGTCTTAGCTTTAAGTCTTTAAGCCATTTTGTGTTTATTTTTGTGTATGGTGTGAGGGTGTGTTCTAACTTCATTGATTTACATGCAGCCATCCAACTTTCCCAAAATCCCTTGCTGAAGAGACTGTCTTTTCTCCATTGTATATTCTTGCCTCTTTTGTCAAAGATTAATTGAGCGTAGGTGTGTGAGTTTATTTCTGGGTTCTCTATTCTGTTCCATTGATCCACATGTCTGTTTTTGTGCCAATACCACACTGTTTTGATTACTGTAGCTTTGTAGTATTGTCTGAAGTATTGGAGGGTTATGCCTCATGCTTTATTCTTTTTCCTCAGGATTGCTTTGGCAATTCTGGGTCTTTTATGGTTCCATATAAGTTTTAAGATTATTTGTTCTAGTTCTGTGAGAAATGTCATGGGTATTTTGATAGGAATTGCATTAAATCTGCAGATTGCTTTGGGTAGTATGGCTATTTTAACAATATTTATTCTTCCAATGCAAGAGCATGGGGTATATTTCCATTTCTTTGAATCATCTTCAGTTTCCTTTATTAATGTTTTATAATTCTCAGCATATAAGTCTTTCACCTCCTTTGTCAGGTTTATTTCTAAGTATTATTTTTTTTTGGTGCGATTGTAAAAGTGTTGTAGTTTTACATTCCCTCTCTGATATTTCATTGTTAGTGTAAAGAAATCCAACCAATTTCTGTATGCTAATCATGATCCTGCAACCTTCCTGGATTTGTTTATTAGTTCTAGTAGTTTTTATGTGGAGTTTTTAGATGTTTATATATATAATACTGTTTTAATTATGGTATCTGTAAATATATTGACATCAAGAAGGGTGATGGGGCTTCCCTGGTGGCGCAGTTGTTGAGAGCCTGCTGATGCAGGGGACGCAGGTTCGTGCCATGGTCTGGGAAGATCCTACATGCTGTGGAGCAGCTGGGCCCATGAGCCATGGCCGCTGAGCCTGCGCATCTGGAGCCTGTGCTCCACAACGGGAGAGGCCACAACAGTGAGAGGCCTGCGGACCACAAAAAAAAAAAAAAAAAAAAAAAAAAAAAAAAAGAAGGGTGATGAGCCAGTTTTTTGTTCTTTTTCAAGATTGTTTTGAATATTTGGAGTCTTTAATGATTTTATATAAATTAGAGGTTTTTTCTATTTCTGTAAAAAAGGACTTTTGAATTTTTATAGGAATGGCATGGAATCTGTAGGTCACTTTGGGTAGTATGGATATTTTAAAAACATTAAGTCTTCTAATACATGAACTCAGGTTATCTATTCATTAATTTGTATCTTCTTTACTGCATTGTAAGTGAAGTTCCTTTGTTAAGTTTACTCTTAGATATTTTATTCTTTTTGATGCTATTATACGAGGAATTATTTCCCCAATTTCTTTTTCAGATAGTTCATAAGTAAGAGATAGAAACACAGCTAATTTTTGCATGTTGACTTTGTATCCAGCAACTTTACTGAATTTGTTTATCAATTCTAACAGTTTTTTGTTGGAATAAGGTTTTCTATATTTAACATCATGTCATCTATAAACAGGGACAATTTTATTTCTTCCTTTCTGATTTGGATGACTTCCATTTCATTTTCTTGCCAAATTGTTATGGCTAAGATTCCATTAATATGTTGAATAGAAGTGGTGAGAGTGAACATTCTTGTCTTGCTCCTGATCTTCATGGAAAAGATTTTATTTTTTTCCTGTTGAGTTTGATTTTAGTTGTGGACTTTTCACAGATGGATTTTATTATTTCCCTTTCTTCCTAGTTTGTTGAGAGTTTTTATCCTAAAAGGATATTGAATTTTATCAGATGCTTTTTCTGTATCGATTGAAATGATCATGTGTTTCTTATCCTTCATTCTGTTAATATGGTGTATCACACTAATTTATTTGTATATGTTGCATCATCCTTGCATCCCAGTGATAAATTTCACTTGGCCATGGTGTATGACCCTTTTAATGTGCTGTTGAATTCCATTTGCTAGTATTTTGTCGAGGACTTTTGCGTCTATCTTCTTCAGGGATATTGGCCTGTAGTTTTCTTTTCTTGGCATGTCTTTTTCTGGCTTTTAATTACTTTTTAAAGTAATGCTGGCCTCATAAAATGTTATCTCCTTTGAATTTTTAAAGAGTTTGCAAAAGATTGGCCTTAATTCTTCTTTAAATGTTTGGTGAAGAATTTACCAGTGAAGCCATCTGGTCCTGGGCTTTTCTTTGTTTGGGGATGTTTTTGATTACTAATTCAATCACCATATTAGTTATAGGTCTATTAAGACTTTCTGTTTATTCATGATTCAGTATTGGTAGGTTCAATGTTTCTAGGAATTTATTCACTTTTTCTAGGTTATTCCATTTTTGGCATGCAATTATTCATAGTTTCTTATGATCCTTTTTATTTCTGTAGCATCAGTGTAACATCTCTTTTATTTTTGATTTTATTAATTTAAGTCTTCTTTTTTCTTAATTATTATAGATAAAGGTGTTAATTTTATCTTTTCAAAAACTCAGTTTCATTGACTTTTTTCTATTTTTTTTCTATTTTCTACTTTATTTATTTTTGCTCCTTCCTTATTACTTCCTTCCTTCTTGTAACTGGGTTTGGTTTACCTTGCTTTTCTAGTTCTTTGAGACATAAAGTTAAGTTGTTTATTTGAGATCTTTCTTGTTTCTTAATATAGGCACTTATTGCTATTAACTTCCCTCTTAGTACTGCTTTTCCTGAAACTCATAAATTCTTGTATGTTATGTTTTCATTTGTCTCAAGATATTTTTTAACTTCTCATTTGACCACTTCATTGATCCACTGATTGTTCAATGTGTTGTTTAATTTCCACCTATAGGTGAATTTTCTAGTTTTCCTTCTTCTATTGATTTCCAGTTTCATTCCATTGTGATTAGAGAAGGTCCTTGGTATGATTTCGATGTTCTTAAATTTGTTGAAACCTGTTTTAGAACCAACATGTGATTTATCCCAGAGAATGTTTTTGTATGTTTGTGCTTGAGAAGAATGCATTTTTTACTACTATTTGGTTGAACGTTCTGTGTATGTCTGATACATCCATCTATAATGTTGTTCAAGTCCACTGTTTCTTTATTGATTTTCTGTTCAGTTGTTCTATTTATTATTGAGATTGGGATATTAAAGTCTCCTACTAATATTGTATTATTATTTCTCCCTTCAGTTCTGTTAATATTTGCTGTATATATTTAGGTGCACTGATGGTGGGTTTGTCTATATTAATAATTAATGTTTCTTCCTGGTGAGTTGACCCTTTTATCATTATCTAATGTCCTTCTTTGTGTCTTGTGAAAGGTTTTGAATTAAAGTCTATTCTGTCTGCTATATGTGTAGTCATCCCTACTCTCTTTTGGTTACCATTTGCATGGGATATCTTTTTCTGTCTTCTTACTTTCAGCCTCTGTGTATCCTTAAATCTAAACTGAGTCTCTTGTAGACAGCATGTATTTGGATCTTGTTTTTGTTTTTATCTGTTCAGCTATTCTCTGTCTTTTGATTAGGGAGTTTAATCCATTTTTTATTTTAAGTCATTATTATAGGAAAGGACTTACTATAGACATTTCATTGTTTTCTCTTTGGTTGTTCTTTTTTTCCTTTTCCCTCTCTTGCTGTCTTCCTTTATATTTTGTTTGTTTGCATTGATATGCTTTGATTCCTTTTAATTTTTCTTTTGCATAACAGCAATGCTATTTTCTTTGTAGTTACCATGGGGCTTATGTAAAATACCATAATTATAAGTCTGTTTTAAGCTGATAGCAACTTAATTTCTATTGCATAGAAGATCTCTACACTTTTACTCCCTTCCAACACTTTATGTTATTGATATCACACTTTACATCTCTATATATTGTGTACCCATTAATGTATTTTATAGTTATTTTAATACCTTTAAAAACTTTTATACTAGAATTAAAAGTTATTTACCCAGCACTATTACACTAATACATTATTCTATATTTATCAATATACTTATCCTTACCAATGAATTCTATACTTTCTATGTTATTGTGTTGCTGTTTAGTGTCTTTCATTTCAAGTTGAAGAACTCCCTTTGGCATTTCTTGTAATGCAAGTCTGGTAGAGGTCATTCAGCTTTTGTTTGTCTGAGAAAGTCTTTATCTCTCTTTCATTTTTGAAGGACAGTTTTGTAAGGCATAGTATTTTTGGTTGGCAGTTTATTTTTTTCCAGAATATTGAATATATCATTCCACTCCCTTCTGGGCTGGAAAGTTTCTGCAGAAAAAGCCACCAATAGTCTTATAGGGTTGCCTTGTACATGGCAAGACACTTTTTTCTTACTGCTTTCAAAATTCTCTGTCTTTGACATTTGACAATTTGAGTATAATGTGCCTTGGTGTGAATTTCTTTGGATTCCACTTATTTGGAATCCTTTAAGCTTCCTGGATCTGATTTTCTTTTCTAGATTTGGAAAGTTTTCAGCCATTATTTCTTTGAATAATATTTATAGTCTCTTTCTCTCCCCTCTTTTTCTCAGATTCTCATAATGTATATCATCTACTTGATTTTGTCCCATAAATCTATTAAGCTATCATTGGTCTTTCTTCTTTATGTTCCTTAGACTGGACAATTTTAAATGATCTATCTTCAAGTTTGATGATTCTCTCTTCTGTGTCTTCTAGTCTGCTATCAAACCCCTCTATTGAATTTTTAAGTTCATTTGTTGTAGTATTCAGCTCTAGTATTTCTGTTTGGTTCTTTTCAAAATTTTCTATCAGTTTGTTGATATTGTTCACTGAGCATTTTTATCATGTTTTAATTCTCTGTCAGGTCAATTATATAACTCTATTTCACTAGAGTAGATTTCTGGAGTTATATGTATTTTATTCCTTGAGATCATGTTTCCTTGTTTCTTCATTTTCTTTGACCTGGGTTAGTATCTATACTTTAAAAAAAAACAAAACAAAGCAAAACAAAACCAAACCCTGTCACCTCTCCCAACCTTCCCAGATTGACCTTGTGCAGGAAAAAGCTTTCATCTTCAACCTGACCTAAACTTTTGTGGGCCTCTCAAACTTTGGTACAAGTCCATACTGCCATCTTTATTCTTTGCTGCACCCAGGTGTCTGGATATGCCAGGCCCCAACAGCACTCTGAGACAGACAAGAGAGAAGCCAATCTTTTGAGTGGCTCCTGGAGAAGTTGAAACTCTGGCTGTGCAGTTCAGTTTTTTCCCTCCTCAAGGAGAATTTGGGAGCTGAGATTTATTACCCACCCATTCTGTGTTAAGCCAAGGAAAGGAACTGAGGCAAGTGCCCACCCGCTAGTTCAAACCATGGCTTTACTCTCTGTCGCCTCCAGGGGACTAGTATAAGTTGGGCCCTGTCAGATCTCTGAGACAAATGAGATAGAAGCCAGTTTCTCTGGTAGCACCTGGAAATGTTGGAAAATTATATGTGTAGCCAAATGCATTTGCTCCTCAAAGGGAAGCAGGGAGCTGAGGTGTATCACCACATACTCTGCCTTGAGCCAGAGAGAAGAGCAGTCATGAGTGAGTGCCTGCATGCTAGTTCTGACTTCTGTTTTGCTCTCATAACCTCTGAGGGACTAGCATAATATCAAGTCCCATCAGCTTTCCAAGAAGGAGAGAGAAAAGTTAGTCCCTCAGGTAGCACCCAGAGAAGGAGGGGTGTTAGATATGCAGTCCACCTCACTCGCTTCTCAGGAAGAATCTGGGAGCTGGAGGCCCCCTTGCAATTATAGGGCACTGTTCTCAGGGTGGGGATCTAGGTGAGAGGTTGTTTCTGCTTTTCCTACTGGTTTTGATGTTGCTAGTTTTTCACTCACCTGTGATGCAGGAGCCTCTTAACTAGTTTCTTGATTTCTCACAAAAAGAGCTGATATATGTGTTGCTGTTGAATCCATGTCATGAGGGGAAGGAAAGTCCAGGACTTCCTGTTCACCATCTTGGTGTGTCACTCCCTTGTAACATTTTTACTCTATTATTTCTCTGCTTCATTTCAAGCAGATGATATATATTTTTTATTAATAAGGACACCCATTTTTTTCTAATTTATATATTAATACAAATTACCACCCTTATGTGGATACAAGCCTTAATTTTCAGTCCCTTAAATCTAAAAGCATAATAAGTTCTGAGTGTAATTAACAAATTTGAGGCCGTCTGGTTCAGTATTGCCCTTAGGACCCTATGGAGAAACTGCAGTTCCTTTCCTTGCCCCTGGAGGTAATTAAAAACAATATGAAAGAAGGGCAGAATTTAGAGCAGCTCATCCAGCATTGCTTATCTCTATCTGATAATAACAATTTAAGCCTCAGCCTCTAATGCACTTATAGATTTCAGGCACCTTTGCTGTTCCAGGCTCCAGTCTCCTGACCTGCATACCTGGCTGAAAAGACCAATAGAAACAATAACTCTACCTTTTGCAAAGTGAGCTTTCCCTGGGACTAAAAGATTTTCTTTGCTAATAATCCTTGCTGCTACTATGCCTGTGGCACAGATGCCTAAAGAAGTCAAGGTCAAGGTACAGGGACTGCACATCAAGAGCCGTGCTTCTCAGGCTTGTGGAGTCTTATGTCCGTGGCCTGTACCTGCTGAGCCCCATATTGCATACAAACAGTAGCTTGTGATTAACACTGTCAAAACTGCAGGGCTCTGCCAAGTTCAAAATTCCACAGAAATCATATTGAACAGAGTCTAGTCCAGGTTATACAAAAAGAAATCATCTCCACCAACATAAAATTCAGCCACCTGGGACAACAGAGCCCCTGAAAATTGCTAAATTTAAACCACTCCGTGCGAATCTTACTGAAGCTAATGCATAAAGCCACACCCACTGTGATACCAGTTATTTGGCCCTCAAATTCTCCTTTGTATCATTTTTCTCAAAGTTTCCAGCCAATGTCCCAAACCTTGATCTTAGAGAACCTACTAAATAAAACCCGTTTGTTCCCTGTCTGAGTTCTGAAGACACAAAAGTTTATCACATAAAGATAAAAATGTTAAATTATTGCTGATATTAGCTATATTGGGAAATGTGGCTTACATATTCCACCCTCCACTCCACCAAAAGAGATCCAAGATTTTCCCCACATAGGTAGAGCCTGTTCCAATAAGGTTAACCCAGTTTGGAGAGAACAGACTAGACCGCACCTTGACACAGGCAATTGTGGTGTCTCTCGCTCTCTCTCTCTCTCTCTCTCTCTCTCTCCCTCTCCTCACACACACACACACACACACACACACACACAAACACACAAGCAGGGAGGAGGGAGTGGAGCTATACAAGTAAAATGTTTTGCCTATGAGAAAAAGCACTGTTCCTCCTCTAGGGAGCAATTAACAAAACAAGGCTTGTTACATGAGGGATGGGAGTCTTTTCATCTAATAATGGGGACACTGAGAATCACATCACACTCTGGCCCTTAAATAAAAAGTGTTAGCTATCTGATACACCAACTCTGATAGCACTGTTTAGGTTGAAGTAAAGATATTGGGTTATTGACTGTACAGTAGAGTGGAAGCAAATATCAAGGGAAGCTGAAACTAACCTTCAAACAATGTGGGGAACATGTCCCAACTTGACATGACAACTGTCTGGTTGATCTGCTACAGTTCTTTGGGGAAAGCCAGGCCCTATTGAGCAACTGATTCTAGAAAGATGGGAATGTAATGTAATGAGAATTCTTCAATAGCTAGAGGGTAGTGTCACTGGGCAACAGTCCCCTTAACTATGATTAGCAAAGCAGAGAGAGGGTTTTAGGTTAAATCAGGAGTTTAAAGCCAGATATCTCTTACTGTGAGGACTCTTAACCTCAAGTCATTGCTGCCTTTCTGAATCTGTCAACTAACATAGAGTTATCCTAATGCTTTTAAATAGAAAAATTGCAACTCTATTACTTACAATTGAGATCTCACCCCTATTTTAATGTTCCCTTTCCCTTAGCCAACTACAGCGGTCCTTTCAGGAACCACTGGATAGTGAATAATTATACATTTAGTGTAAATTTTTCAGATCTTTAGATAAAGCCTATATATGCTCTCCTTTTACAAATCTTTTTTGTCTAATTCTAGTCCGTTCTTCCTACAGTTATTCTATTTATAAGTGGTATTACTAGAGGAAAGTTGTCTTTTACCATTGGAAATACCATTTCCCTGGTGCTTGGGTATACATATAGCAACATAATTGTGGGCTATGAGGTCATTTCTTGTATTAAAATAAGTATTTCTCACTTTAAATTCCAAAAAAAAGTGTCAACCATGTTGATGCCTTAATCACCTTTAAAGGCTTGAATAGGTAAGATCTTACATAAAATAAATGAAATATAAAGAGCAGTTTGTCAAAAGACAGAAACACTAGTGATGTGTGACAGACTCCCTTTTCCCTCCAAAAAGACGATTTGCAAAATTCCACAGTATTGGAAGGAATGTGGGTTCATAACTTTCCCCTCAACTCTGTATGTGAGAAGGCACCTGTTAAATGCAGTATCATCTTTGAGGATTCCCTTTCTTCAGTAACAAATACTTTTCCTGTTTTGTTTAGGTTAATCAGATAGAGGCTTCCAAAGAAAGAAATGTTACTGATAATCATAACCTCTTTCAACCTAACCTGTTGCAGAGGGAGGTTGAATGACTTACTAAGGACGTGAATTTTATTTAAGGAAAGATTGAAGAGTGAGGTCGGATGGTTAGCATAACTTAAGTTGTGCTTTAGGACTATTACTCTGACTCTCTTAATATAAATTAGGCTGATTTAGAAAGTAAGAGTTTGGAGAAAATTATGACTCTTGTTTTTGTTGACCTGGGACACTCCCAACCCAATCCACTTTCTGGTGACAGAGCCCAGTGCCCTTGCCCCAGAGTAGTCACGTGGTAGGGTGGTAGGTAACCCAGGAGGGCCAGAGTTTCTCTACCTGGAATTGGCCCAGAAGACATCATAAATCTTGGGTCACATCAGGGAATTACGTGTGTCAGCAACAATCAATCCTAGTACTCAATCTTCCAGGTCCAGAGGTGAGCACACACCACAGGAAACCAATATGAGTCTTCTTCAATTTTTTTTCTAATAGACCTAGATCCTTGCTTTTTGGATCTTGGGTACTGATAGTATTTCAATCTAGTATAGTAAGACCATGTTCCCATGTTCCTCACCATGTGCAGGAGCTTGTTATTCAGTAGAGAAAATAAATATTCTGATTTGAAACAGAATAGAGAAAGATGAGAGAGAGAGAGAGAAAGAGAGAGCACGGACATGCACCCAGGAGGCTTAATGGTGTTGAAATTTCTGCCCTTTGCAGATTCAGTTTTGTGCAATAAGAAATTTCTGCCACTACTTATTTGTTTTTAGGAAAAGTACAGAGCTGGAGATAATTAAAAAGCAATACAGTCTCAAGATCTATAAAATAAATCTTCTCAAGACCTAAAAGACAAATGCGTATAATTCTGCTTGCCTGATAGGAATGAGTAGTGTTGAAATGATTCCTGTGTCCTAAAGATTTGGAGTTTTCCAAGAGTGAGGGACGTGGTTAACTAGATAATGGAACACTGTGTGAATCCAGGGCTGTGATCACACGATGCGTGCAGGAAATAGAAACTTTGTATTTGTGGCAAGATGTTTATGGGGGCCAGAGGGACAACACCACAAAAGAAATTGCTTGTCGTATTTTACTTTGTTCTGAAAACAATGATGGGTCACTGAAGACTTTCCCAAGCAGGAGAGGGATATGTTCTGATCTGCCCTTAAGGTAAATGATTCTACCTCATAATATGGAGGATAAGCAGAAGGGGCTGATATGAAGGAAAGGAGGCCACTCACAGAGTGATTAAAATAATTGAGGTCATAAATAATACAGGTATGTACAAAGATTGTCAGTGAGGCTGGAGAAGAAAATACAGATTCAAAGAGTATTAAGACTCAAAGATTTTACCTCTTATTCGGAGCATGGTCATATATAGGTAGTGGAGGCAGGTTTGGGGACAAGAGGGAATGGGGGGACCGGGCGATATCTTTGGTTTTAGCATTTTTGAAATTCATTCTTATGGTACTTCTACATAGTTCTAGAAAAAGGGTGAAAATGTAGAACTTGTGTTTAGGGTGGATGTCAACATTAAATATACAGCTAAGAAACATCAGCAAAAAATATTTTTCAGCTATGTCTGATATTAAATACAAATTTCAAAACAGATTATTGAGTAGAAAGTAAAGTAAAAAAATATTGTAATCTAACTCTCTAAAATTATTTAGATGATATTAGTGCTATAAAGATAGTTATTGAGAAGAGATTTTACAGAATCTGGAAGTCTAGAGCACTGATTGAATATTTTTATTTTCTATCCAAGGTGTGGACTGTGGACTTGAATTGTTTCAAAGAAAGAGCACTATAGTTACTAAATTTCTTTAAGTGGCAGTGAATGGATGGGTAGTGTAAGTTCTGGCATTATGGTAGCCTTAGAAATACAGTCAGTCCCAGCATGATCTGAGCTTCTCCAGTTTGACACAATCGCCTAGAGCTGTATGTTTCCCTGGGTTGGGCCTTGGGCTCCAAAGCAATCTGTGTTGAGATTTTGTGCATCTGCTCCAGCTTTTTGTGTGGGCATACGTGGCATATGTATGTATGCTTGTGTGTGTGTGTGTGTACATGTGTGGACTGTGTGTTTATAGCATATGTATGCCTGTATGTACACATGTGGGTATGACTGTGATTGCTATCTTCCAAACTAAAATAGCCTGAAATGAGCAAGGATCAATTGATCTAGTTCAAGTTATTTGATGAATTAACTTGGCTAAGAACTAAAATTCTAAAATGCTGCTGTAAGGTAACTATAAAGACATAATTCCGACGTAAACTATCTTTCGAAACTATGTTCAAGACTCAAAATAGTATGCTATTTTGCAGTGCAACTGAGTATAGCTTGTCTAACTTAAACTAAAATTATATGTTTCAAGTAGATATTTGATAAACCAAATACACCAGCTCAGTCCCCTAGAGAGACTCATGTAATTAGAATAAATGTTTGTCCCACTTGTTAATAATTTTCATGAAAATTGATTAAGGGTACTATTTTATTTTTACCACTTTTAACTGATTAACCAAAGCATACTTTAAATACGAGTTTATATCTTCTTGTTCTAGCTGGCTGCTCAAAATGCTGAGATTTTAATTTTCAGAAATTGCTGCTCCTTTTTTGGCCATTATTATATAGAAAATAAACTGCTGCTGTTCAGAGTTCTAGTAGCTCACACAATTAGTAGTTTAATTTTAAACACACATTTTTCATATTTGCCAATATAAATGAGTATTCCCCTGTATTATTTTGTAGTAGAAGAGAAATTACAGTTCTTGAATACAAAATAATGTGTTTGTGTGCATGTGTGTGTGCTATGATAATATATCCTATGAAGTCTGTGTTCATTATTTCGTAAATCAGGTGTCAAGGATAATTTCCAAAGATTTATGAGCACATGCCATGCATAAGTAAGAGCATTATGGTAATATAAAAAGCTACAGGATAAATATTTAAAATTCTATAAAGTGTGCTTATTCCTCAAGCCAATCTAATTAGTATTTCTGATGCAATGAATGAGGATCTACTAATATTCAGGCAGGGTTCAGAGAATCACATTACCTAAATCAGGTAAGTGATAGATTGAAGAGGCATACCTATAAATCTGGCATATCATTCCTGAATTTTCTTTCACAATTAACTTTATTTAATATTAATTAAATAATTAATAATTTATAATTCTTAATTATAATTAATTATTATAATTTAATTAATAATTTCCAGGATAATTATTAATTTTATTGACCATAACATATAGAACATATGGTCTATTCCTCTGTTATTGTTATAAACATCACGGCATATACAAAAGAAGTTTTGAGGTAAATTAATTAACTGGTTAGCTAAAATATAAAGTGCGAAATATTTCTATGTTAGATACTTAGGATTTTGAGATCGTCTGGATATTAAGGATTTTTAAATCTACATATTTTAAAGATGTTATTTATATAATTGCAGTCATTACCAAGTGCTACATTGTTTTAGTATTCCTGTTGTAGATAAAGGATTAAATATTTAGAACATATCAAAGATAGGTTATTTCCTTTATCCTCTGCTTTTATTTCTGACAGTTTGTTTTCAGTGGTACCTGAATATGAGTGCAGTAGGCACATCAGGCCAAAATTGCTACATCCAAGGAAAAAAATCAAGATAATGATATACCACATGCCTCATAAATAAGAGATTGAATTATGGATTTAATGAAAGATAGAAAATAGTTCCAGTCGACCTTGTAAATGTTTAAAAAATTAATGAATTAGAATTATAATTACATAAAATTATTCCACATTGTTAAGGATCAATTTCTAGCCAGTTTCTTTGTTTGACTAATTCTGTCTTTATATACTCCTTTACATATCTCCTGCTGTGTAACAGCAACAACTATTATCTCACAGTTTCTATGGGTAAGAAATCCAGGTGTGGTTTAGGTGGGTGACTCTGGCCCAAGATCTGTCAAGTGGTCGTAGTCAAGCTGTTGAGCAGAGCTGCAGCATCTCAAGACTCACTTCCATGACCACAAAGACATGGTTGGTGGGAGTCAAATCACTCCTAAGCTCACTCATGTGGCTACTGGCAGGCCTCAGAGGTCCATTTCCAATCTCCCTCCTGTGGCCTCTCTACAGGGATTCTTCGGCAGCTGGTTTCCTCTAGTGTAAACAATCCAAAAGAGAGAAAGGTCCAAGTTGAAAGCTTTCCATAACAGTCTTTTTATAACATAATCTTAGAAGTGATATCCCATTATTCCTGCCATACTGTATTCATGAGAAGTGAATCAATAAATACAGCTCACAAACAAGGGGAAAACAGTTACACAAGGGAGTGATTAACCGGAGGCTAAGGTCATTAGAGGTTATATTAGAGGCTGCCTACCATAGCTGTTAGCCTTCTATAGGAAATTTCCCACCTAGTTAGGTTATTTGGAGCCATCACATCCACTATATAAACATGAATTTATCATAATATCCACAACGTATTCCTATGTCAGAAGAGTACTCAATTATCCCTTTGAACTCTCCTCCATGATACCTACCTGTCCCCTCTCGCATTCTCCTTACATATGTCCAACTTTCAGCATGCTCCTCAATCCCCTGATGGCTTTCCTGCCTTTTCCCTCAGCAGATGGCTGCACATTCTTATCTCTCTTTAGTTTAGAGAAACTAAAGTTCATTAAGCATTTAAGCATTAACATTCTCAACTTCCTACCATATCCGCAACACACACAAATTGATCAGAGCCTGTCCTCCTCACTTCTTATTGATCAGAGCCTGTACTCCTCACTTCTTTCTTTCCGCATCTCAGAAGATTTTTATTCCTCTTGTAATTTTGACTAGACCTTTTGGGGTTGATGGAAGCAGTTCAGCTCTGAGTTTCCCAAACCTCCCTAATGGGGAGAAACATTTAGGGTGCTTTCTTCCCTGAAAATTTAAATCCATCAGGTTGGGTTGGGGACTGGGAATTTGCATTTTGGCCTGGACAACAGATGATCTTATCTTCAGATAAGTTTGGAAAGCACTGTGTCATTTAAGTAAGACTATTTATTAAATACAGTACTCATCTTAGGGAGTACATTCACTAATTGCTATGGGGAATACAAAATTACATATTAGAAAGGACCTGACCCAAAATTAGTTTCTAAGGGATGAAATAGGGCATTCCTTAAATGAAAATAGCTAAGAAGATGACAAGCAGAAAATGTACACATTTTAGTTACAAACAAGGTGTTAGAGTTGCTAAGTGAGTTTAAGTGATTGCAATTTGCTAGGCTTTCTTTGGGGAGATTTTCACAGGAAGTTGGCTAATACTGAGCAATACTTTAGTAACTTGAACATTCTTGTTTTTTTTTTTTTTTTAAGGGAGAAAATGGAAAACCATTGTGGTAGTAGGTTTTGTTAAATTTTAGAAATGGTAGAGGTCAAGGCATTAAGTGGGTTTACTTGGACTGGATGGAGAACATGAGTCTTAAGATGTCACTTAGGAAATATGCAATTGTGGGGGACCTCTGAAAACTTAAGCTGTTACTATAACCCATAGATTATTTGTAGAAAAACGTAGACTTTTGACCTAATGGTGCTTGAAGAAAACTAATGTGTTATTCAGTATCCATGTGTCTGATTCCAGGCTGAGAATTGTATAACCATTATCATTTAAACCTCCCAAGCACACTGTCAGGGAAGCATTATTACACTCCTCAATAAATGGATAAATGAAGGCTCAGACATGACCAAATCACAGTGTAAGAAAGTGGTAGTAGATTTGGGAAGCCAATCCAGCTCTAAGCCAAACTCATTTCATTTCCTATTACTATAGTATTATATAACCACAGTTTTGAATAGTGTTTCCAAGATGGTTGCCATCCAAGGTCATTCTTAAATTTACATTTGTGAGAGAGAGAGAGAAAGAGAGAGAGAGAGAGAGAGAGAAACCAAATCTGCAAGCACTCCAAATATTACATTGGAAAAAAATCCTGTATTCTGTTTGAGTAATGATGGGAAGTCAAAATGCTAGTATTCTTCCTGTACAATTTGAAGAAACACTTACATTTTAAAATTCATGAAAAATAATTTTTAAATTATAGAATAGCTTTACAGACTTCATTTAGCCACTATTATTTCTGCCCACATCCTTTTTTTAGAAAAGAATTAAACTGAATAAAAATGGAATCTATGAATGCTTTTAATCAATATTCAAAAAAATTCACTTTAAATTTCCTAAATGCAAATTGATAAAACATACAATAGAATTATCTCCAAATGTCAGGAGGGATATTTTAGAAGGGTACAAAGTGGTGTTTGATGTTAGTTACAGCTCAGTAATGACATGGTAAACTCTTAGTTTAGCATCTTTAAGCATCCTTTTGAGACAAAGCAATTACCTCTTATCATGGCTATCACAAGCAACTTCAAAGACCAGTCCTAGGACTCTTCTACTTATAGAACTCGAGGTGGAGAATCAGAATCTGAGCCTTTTTTTTCATGACCCACACCTCCTTGGGTCCAGCACTGGTTTTCCCTTTCCAGAAACCCCTGACTATGGCATCCCATATCAACAGTCCACCCCAACTTCTGGTACAGCTGCTGCTTTAGCAAGCCACAGTGACTATCCCACAACCTATGTCTTCAGCACTACCTCCCGAGGCATAATCCCCAGCAGGCACTCTTAGTAAATCTTTGACTCCTGCTCTAATAGCTGCTCTCAGACCCTCTCTGGCTGGCTCCAGAGACTCCAATCAACTGAGAGGACATTATATAGAAACACTTTAAAGGCTATAAAGTGCTCTAGACCTGTAAGAGATTCTTTGTAGTGTATTTTTTTTCTCTTGAAAGGTTTTTATAGGTCCCATTAGAACTGGACCAGAAGGACTTAGGTGATGTTGAGACATCGAAAGGAAACCCACATTTTTCCAGATGTGAAAATAGCCATAGAAGAAAATATTTAGGCAGAAATAATTACCTTGGCAAACATTACTATTTTAAGGAGCAATGATGTCACTCTTTTTCATTTTAATATAATCATTCAGATAAGAATAAAATGAAGAAAAATGTCTGCATCTGATACAGGGATAATAATGGGGCTAGAGTTTGATGAAATTAGGAAATAAAGGAGTAATTCCATTTCTAGGATGCATTTTTACTTTTCCTTTCATATGCATGTTCCATGTGAACACTAAACCCAGATGAATACTAATTAGTAATTAATATTCATCAACTTGTATAACGGTTCTCAACATAATGGTGATTAGCTTTGGATATTTATAGTATCATGAATTAGTTAGAGAAATGCATCATTTTCATTAGAATTACATTATGTTCCATAGGGGAATTTGTGTTCTGATACTGAGAAAATACAATAATGTTTTTAAACTCCACATTTCAAGGAAACTGAACATATTTGTTCATACACCTGACAAGTAGTCACATCAGTAAAATTGAATGGATAAAGAAATATTTTCCAAAGAGTTATTTTTTTAGTCTTACCATCTTCCGTATTTTTTTTCAATCATGGGAGAAATTAATCTGTCGCCAATTAACCTTGTACTAGGCCTTGGAAATAGGCACCAACTCTCAAGATCCCATCTCCTCTTGGCTAATCAAAGATCCCATCTCCTTTTGGCTAATCAAGGATGTAGCCCTAGCAGTTGTCCTTTGCCTCTCCTGTAGCCTATTTTTTTCTTTCTAGTAATATTCCTATCAACTAACAAACAAGCTGTTATCTTACTGTAAAAGCATTGTACCCTTCAGAATTTCCTGTTCCTATGTGCAGCTTAATTTTTCTCCATAAAACCTATCTTCTCCCTTGATGCCATTTTCCTATTTCACTTTGGCCTATCAGCAGCATTTGACCCAATTGATTGTTTCCTAAGTCTTAGCTTTCAGGACACCATACTCTACTAGTTTTTTCTTTTACTTCACAGACAGCTCCTTATTAGTCTTCTTTGTTGGTTAAACCATTGTTTCCACAGTACCTAGCACATAATAAGAATAGGATTATATAAATATTTGTTGAATGAATGAATGTATCTTATGTGATCTTCACATTCTCATTACATTGCCATCTTTGATTTCATAGTATATTTCTTTTGCTTTTCTGGCATTGTATTACAGTAGTGACTGTATTAGTCTGTATCCACAAGAACTTTTAAACTTCTTGAGAGTCAGGCTATATCTATGCCATGTTTGTACTTTTCACCTTCCTTCCCTAGGAGTATGTCACTACACAGTACAGTCAGTAAGTATTTACATTGCAAAGTATATTCATTAGCTATTGCTGCCTTAACAAATAACTACAAAAATCCCTGAGGCACACAACAATAGTGTTTATTTTGCTCATGCTCTTAAAGTTTAGCAGGGGTTCAGCTAATCCAGTCTGGGCTTGCCTGGGAGGTTCTCAATAACAGGTTCAGCTTGGAAATGTTCCACATGTCCCTCGTCTTCCTTGGATCAATGGGTTGGCTGGGCCATGTTCTCCTGGTAATGGCAGAGGGCAAGAGAGCAAGCTGAAACATGCAATGCCTCTTTTTATCTAGGCCTAATTAGAACATTGCCATTTCACCCATCTTCCATCTGTCAGCATAAGTTCCATATCTAATCCAGGAGTCAAGAGCTGTCAGTAGTAGGAAGAACTGCAGAGTCACATGACAAATGGTGAGGAAATGACAGAGTGAGGAACTTGGGCCAATAATGCAATCAATCACATACATTGGCTTCAAATATACAGTAATAATACCAAAGCATGAAGCTTCACAGGGCTTCACAGCACTTTCATTCATTCCTCAAAAATTGTAAGTGTCTACCATGTGCCAGGCACTGGTCTATCTCCTGAGGATACCAAAATGAATAACAGGCACAATAATATTGTGAAATAAAGAAGGAAGTAGTGACTCATTTTTAAAAAGAGTTAAGTGACGGTGTAATTCACAGGTGTAGTAAATAGGAAGGTCTGGAATTGAACGAAGGTTGGTCTTTCTTACAAATAAATTCTATACTACCAAATTTACCTATAAGCTAGACAGGATTAGAATATCACTCAGCGTCCATAATTTAAATGCAGAGACAAGGACAGAGATGATGTAACTCTGTTGTATATTACTATCATTGGATAAAGAAGGGTACTTGCTCAGTTTACAAACTATTCCAGGCCAGACGCCTCACCTTATATGTATAAGACATACTGCTTTTAGCTATGACAATCTTCCAAAACCCATCTTCTCAATTTCAAAGAGCTCTTATACACATCCTTGGGGGTTAAGAAAACTAAAACACACCTTGAAACTTTATTAGTAAAATGAAACCCTGCATTTTTTCTTCTATTGTTACCCTGTGCGTTTTCACATTGCCTTCCCCCAATAAGCTGTTCCTCACAGGAACATATTGATTTAATCGAATCTTACAGCTGTAGCTGAGAAGCACCCTGAATAACAATCAGGCTTTTATATGGAATATGACTTAATTTAGAGAATAACTGCTGATGCAAGATGGCAGATTCATTAAACTGCCTGGCTGATCAATGTACTACCATTTGAAAAAGCTAGAGTAGGAACTAAATAGTTTTTCACATTGGTTGTCAGACATCTTTTAAATATCCTGTTATATGTCATGACAGATGGATGAGAAACAGCTTTAGGTAATCAGAAGATCAAGCCAGCAATTTGAATCTACCAGGAGGGGAAAAAAAAAATCACCTACATTCAACAGGTGCTGTTCTGAGCCTCAGGCTTTTCAAGGAGGGCTCTGTATCAAATCAGAAATAAATGCGGTTCATGCCCTTTGTGGTAACCCTGACAGAGGAATACAAATCCTTAATTATAAAGCAGGCACTTCCCCTGTTTTCTCAATTTTCAGTGAATAGGAAGCTCCATAAGTTCAAGTGGGAACATTGTTTTTCCTATAATCTGTGCTATCAAAGGTATTTATAAGGAATTCACAAAAGCAGAGTCTTTATCTAAGAATTTGCAGGCCTCCTGCTGCTTATTCTAGAAACAACCATGTTCCTAAGATATCCTGGCCATAAGCACCAGACCTCAGTTGCTTGCTTCTAAATTCTCGGGGAGTTGTCTTAATCAGCAGCAGTCTGCCCTGCTCTAACTAGCCCAATTAGGATTAAGAAACAAGGGAAAATTTTTCTTGCCTCAAAGAACAGTCATGCAAACTGCAGTCAGTTGGCAAGGCATCTGGAGTGCAGCCCACCAACAGGGAACCACACTTATGGACCTGAGAATATTTAATTTTAGCTCATTTTCAGTGGGAGTTCTACAGCTATAGCTATGATTTTTTTAAATGCTCTAAGTTGATATAACAGTGATTATCCTCTAATAGCTTCCCTGCTTGATGAAGTCCTATCTTTCTGTGGAAAGATGTGTCTTTTGGAGTCTTATACAGACTTTTGCTCTTATTACTCTCTAAAGAAAATAATAAGGTCAGAACATGTCAAAAATTTTTGAAAGAATTTATCTTTATTTTTCCCTTCATAAATACCACTTCAAAACAAGGAAATTAAAAACACCATGAATGGGAAAGACCTTCAAAATGGCGGAGGGCTAAGGAATGGAGATCACCTTCCTCCACACAGATACATCAGAAATACACCTACAAGTAGAACAACTCCTACAGAACATCTACTGAACACTGGCAGAAGACCTCAGACTTCCCAAAGCCGTGTGACTGACAGGGTACTGGTGCTCCAGCCGGGTGTCAGGGCTGTGCCTCTGAGGTGGGAGAGCCAACTTCAGGACACTGGTCCACAAGAGACCTCCCAGCTCCACGTAATATCAAATGATGAGAGCTCTCCCAGAGATCTCCATCTCAACACTAAGACCGAGCTCCAGTCAATGATCAGGAAGCTACAGTGCTGGACACCCTATGCCAAACAACTAGCAAGACAGGAACACAACCCCACCCATTAGCAGAGAGGCTGCCTAAAATCATAATAAGGTCACAGACACCCCAAAACACACCACCAGATGCAGTCCTGCCCACCAGAAAGATGAGATCCAGCCACATCCACCAGAACACAGGCACTAGTCCCCTCCACCAGGAAGACAACACAATCCACTGAACCAACCTTAGCCACTGGGGGCAGACACCAAAAACAATGGTAACTACTAATCTGCAGCCTGCAAAAAGGAGACCACAAACACAGTAAGTTAAGCAAAATGAGAAAACAGAGAAACACACAGCAGAAGAAGGAGCAAGGTAAAAACCCACCAGACCAAACAAATGAAGAAGAAATAGGCAGTCTGCCTGAAAAAGAATTCAGAGTAATGATAGTAAAGATGATACAAAATATTGGAAATAGAATGGAGAAAATATAACAAATGTTTAAGAAGGGACTAGAAGAACTAAGGAGCAAACCAACAGTGATGAACAACACAGTAAATGAAATTTAAAATTCTCTAGAAGGAATCAATAGCACAATAACTGAGGCAGAAGAATGAATAAATGACCTGGAAGATAAAATAGTGGAAATAACTACTGCAGAGCAGAATAAAGAAAAAAGAATAAAAAGAATTGACAACAGTTGTAGAGACCTCTGGGACAACAATAAACACACCAACATTCGAATTATAGGGGTCCCAGAAGAAGAAGGGAAAAATAAAGGGACTGAGAAAATATTTGAAGAGATTATAGTTGAAAACTTCCCTAATATGGGAAAGGAAATAGTCAATCAAGTCCAGGAAGCACAGAAAGTCCCATACAGGATAAATCCAAGGAGAAACACAGCAAGACACATATTAATCAAACTATCAAAAATTAAACAGAAAGAAAAAATATTAAAAGCAGCAAGGGAAAAACAACAAATAACATACAAGGGAATCCCCATATGGTTAACAGCTGATCTTTCAGCAGAAACTCTACAAACCAGAAGGGACTGGCAGGACATATTTAAAGTGATGAAAGGGAAAAACCTACGACCAAGATTACTCTACCCAGCAAGGATCTCATTCAGATTCGATGGAGAAATTAAAACCCTTACAGGCAAGCAAAAGCTAAGAGAATTCAGCACCACCAAACCAGCTTTACAACAAACGCCAAAGGAACTTCTGTCGGCGGGAAACACAAGAGAAGGAAAAGACCTACAATAACAAACCCCAAACAATTAAGAAAATGGTAATGGGAACATACATATCAATAACTACCTTAAAGGTAAATGGATTAAATGCTCCAACCCAAAGACATAGACTGGATGAATGGATACAAAAACAAGACCTGTATATATGCTGTCTACAAGAGACCCACTTCAGACCTAGGAACACATACAGACTGAAAGTGAGGAGAGGATAGAAAAAGATATTCTGTGCAAATGGAAATAAAAAGAAAGCTGAAGTAGCAATTTTTATATCAGACAAAATAGACTTTAAAATAAAGACTATTACAAGAGACAAAAAAAGGATACAACATAATGATCAAGGGATCAATCCAAGAAGAAGATATAACAATTGTAAATATTTATGCACCCAACATAGGAGCACCTCAATACATAAGGCAAACGCTAACAGCCATAAAATGGGAAATCAACTGTAACACAATCATAGTAGGGGACTTTAACACCCCACTATCCCACTATCACCAATGGACAAATCATCCAAAGTGAAAATAAATAAGGAAACACAAGCTTTAAATGACACATTAAACAAGCTGGACTTAATGGATATTTATAGGACATTCCTTCCAAAAACAACAGAATACACATTCTTCACAAGTGCTCATGGAACATTCTGCAGGATAGATAATATCTTGGGTCACAAATCAAGCCTTGGTAAATTTAAGAATATTGAAATCGTATCAAGTATCTTTTCCGACCACAAGTCTATGAGACTAGATATCAATTACAGGAAAACAATCTGTAAAAATTTTCAAACAAATGGAGGCTAAAAAATATACTACTTAATAACCAAGGGATTACTGAATAAATCAAAGAGGAAATCAAAACATACCTAGAAACAAATGACAATGAAAACACAATGACCCAAATCCTATGGGATGCAGCAAAAGCAGTTCTAAGAGGGAAGTGTATAACAATACAATCCTACCTCAAGAAACAAGAAACATCTCAAATAAACACCCTAACCTTACACCTAAAGCAATTAGAAGAACAAAACCCAAAGTTTGCAGAGGGAAAGAAATCATAAAGATCAGATCAGAAATAAATGCAAAAGAAATGAAGGAAACAATAACAAAGATCAATAAAACTAAAAGCTGGTTCTTTGAGACAATAAACAAAATTGATAAACCATTAGCCAGAGTCATCAAGAAAAAAAGGGAGAAGACTCATATCAATACAATTAGAAATGAAAAAGAAGTAAAAACTGACACTGCAGAAATACAGAGGATCATGAGAGATTACTACAAGCAACTATATGCCAATAAAATGGACAACCTGGAAGAAATGGACAAATTCTTAGAAAAGCACAAACTTCTGAGACTGAACTCAGAAGAAATAGAAAATATGAACAGACCAATCACAAGCACTGACATTGAGACTGTGATTAAAGATCTTCCAACAAACAAAAGCCCAGGACCAGGACAATTCTATCACACATTTAGAGAAGAGCTAACACCTATCCTTCTCAAACTCTTCCAAAATATAGCAGAGGGAGGAACACGCCCAAGCCTTTTCTATGAGGCCACCATCACCCTGATACCAAAACCAGACAAAGATGTCACAAATGAAAAAAATTACAGGCCAATATCACTGATGAACATAGATGCAAAAATCCTCAACAAAATACTAGCAAACGGAATCCAACAGCACATTAAAAGGATCATACACCATGGTCAAGTGGGTTTTATCCCAGGAATGCAAGGATTCTTCAATATACACAAATCAATCAGTATGATAAACCATACTAACAAATTGAAGGAGGTAATCCATATGATCATCTCAATAAATGCAGAAAAAGCTTTCGAAAAATTTCAACAGCCATTTATGATAAAAACCCTCCAGAAAGGGAACTTACCTCAACAGAATAAAGGCCACATATGACAAACCCACAGCCAACATTGTCCTCAATGGTGAAAAACTGAAACCATTTCCACTAAGATCACGAAAGAGACAAGGTTGCCCACTCTCACTATTATTCAACATAGTTTTGGAAATTTTAGCCACAGCAATCAGAGAAGAAAAAGAAATAAAAGGAATCCAAATTGGAAAAGAAGAAGTAAAGCTGTCACTGTTTGCAGATGACATGATACTATACATAGAGAATCCTAAAGATGCTACCAGAAAACTACTAGAGCTAATCAACGAATTTGGTAAAGTAGCAGGATCCAAAATTAATGCACAGAAATCTCTGGCATTCCTATACACGAATGATGAAAAATCTGAAAGTGAAATTAAGAAAACACTCCCATTTACCATTGTAACAAAACGAATAAAATATCTAGGAATAAACGTACCTAAGGAGACAAAAGACCTGTACGCAGAAAATTATAAGACACTGATGATTAAGAAATTAAAGATGATGCAAAGAGATGGAGAGATATACCATGTTCTTGGATTGGAAGAGTCAACATTGTGAAAATGACTCTACTCCCCAAAGCAATCTATAGATTTAATGTAACCCCTATCAAACTACCACTGGCATTTTTCACAGAACTAGAACAAAAAATTTCACAATTTGTGTGGAAACACAAAAGACCCCGAATAGCCAAAGCAATCTTGAGAATGAGAAATGGAGCTGGAAGAATTAGGCTCCCTGACTTTAGACTATACTACAAAGCTACAGTAATCAAGACAGTATGGTACTGGCACAAAAACAGAGATATAGATTAATGGAACAGGATAGAAAGCCCAGAGATAAACCCACACACTTATGGTCACCTTATCTTTGACAAAGGAGGCAAAAATATACAGTGGAGAAAAGACAGCCTCTTTAAGCTACTTTTATAAAGAATAATATTTTTCACTTGCTTTGACAACTAGTATAATTTGTCAAATTTCTGCCCTCTTTGAATTATTATGCATGGCTTTAAAGCTTGTCTTTCTGTGCGTAGCACACTTTGACATCGTTTCAACCTTTTTCTACTATTATCTTTCCACTATGATTTTTTTTTTTTACCATTATGTTATTGAAATTTCATGTTTTGATAAACATTTTCTTTTCTTTTTTTTTATTTTTTATGTTCTTGCGGTACGCAGGCGTCTCACTGTTGTGGCCTCTCCCGTTGTGGAGCACAGGCTCCGGACACACAGGCTCAGCGGCCATGGCTCACGGGCCCAGCCCCTCTGTAGCATGTGGGATCTTCCCGGACCGGGGCACGAACCTGTGTCCCCTGCATTGGCAGGCGGACTCTCAACCACTGCACCACCAGCGAAGCCCAACATTTTCATTTTTTAATGAAGTAATTTTAATATAGAATACTTGAAGTCTTATTTATGTAAAGTTGCCTATGCATAGGCAAACTTTAAAAGTCCGGGAACAGGCTTGAAGATGCAAGACTGGTAATTTTGGTGGTCAAGAAAAAAAATAAAAATACAGAATACATGAGTCTTCTTTGTCAGGATACTATTAAACTGTATTCTTTTGTGTTCCTTGCTTATCAAAGAAGCAGGATGCAAAGAGAAGTGAGATGGAAGAAGGCTGAAAACAGGCTATACCCAATCAGTTTGCCGAGACTTTATTCTGTCTCTTCAAAACTCACATATCTGGGGTTTTCCTCACACTGAAGGTTTCCTATTACCTTCATTTTAGAAATAATTATGTAAATATATTGCCACCTAATAGGATGTAGAAAGTCAAAACACTTGTTAAAAACTAATTGCAAATAGACCTGCTCTTCTCAAGCATCAGAACTTTGGAAAGATCTTGTGACCATGACTAGGGCCTTGGTCATGATAGAATTGTTTTCTTTTTTTTTTTTTTTTTTTATTTGCGGTACGCAGGCCTCTCACTCTTGTGGCCTCTCGCGTTTTGGAGCACTGGCTCCGGATGCGCAGGCTCAGCAGCCATGGTTCACGGGCCCAGCAGCTCCGCGGCATGTGGGATCTTCCTGGACCGGGGCACGAGCCCGCGTCCCCTGCATTGGCAGGCGGACTATCAACCACTGCACTACCAGGGAAGCCCGATAGAATTGTTTTGAAATATAAGAAGGAAATATTTCACCTACTAAATAACTTCCACCTTTTCTTAGAGCTTTTGATTCAAAGCACATTGTAGGATCAACTCAGATCTGATTTCTCTGTATGCTAAAGTCAGTTTAAGGTGTTATAAATGAAACTTAGATATCTTTTTTGTTCATGTATCATCATAAATTCACCATCATGTAATATTCATTGGTCACTCTACTGGTTATCTATTGCCACATGAATGCTACATCACACAGAACTTGGTGGCATATAAGAAGAGACGCTAATTAGCTTATGTGGTTGCAAGGTTTAGCTAAAGTGGCCCTGGCTCACCCATGCATCTGCATCAGCTGCAGGTCATCCAGGCAGCGCTGCTGTTACTGTCTGGGTTCATAGACTTACGTGGGAGTTGTCTAGCTGTTAGCTGATCTAGGATAGCCTTCACTGGGATGACTTCAGTGAGTCATGTACCTTTTATCCTCTAGCAGTCTCGCCCTGGCATGTTCTTATAACAATAGCAGAGGTGCAAAATTAGGCAAGCCCAATTCAAAGAGTGTTTTTCAAACCTCTCCTTGGTCATGTTTGCTGACTTCCTACTAACAGAAGCAAGCCAATTGCCAAGGCTAGAATCAGAGCAGAAAGTCACCACAAAGTTATGTGGCAAAGAGTATTGATATAGAGAAAGGTGAAGAATTAGGGCCATTTTGCAAAGACTACAGCAGAGTTCTCTTCTAGATACTTTATAGGACTGGAGGATGATACAGTTCATGCTCTTATAGGATTCGTGGATCCAGTAACACATAATTAATATTCCCCAAGGGAGAAGAATTTCTTGACCTTATTAGTGCTATCAGAAATGAATATTGCCTATGCTCTTCCCCCTCTCCATCCATGCAGGAATTTGGAGGGGGGTGAGTTTCATTTGGCTGTTTTTTTATGACTTGAAGTATTAGCTGACAATATTCAATGACAAGTATAGAGTAATGTTCTCTTGCACTCAGGAATGTTGTAAGGAGATAAAAGTGAAAATGAAATGACAAAGGAAATGAGCCAGAAAATAAGACCTCTGGTCAATTAAAATTCAGCCCAAGCCAAACAAGTGAAATTCTTTTAGGTAGATTGTATAAATTCAGTTTATTATAGATCTAAAAGAAAACAATTTCGAGGTTGCTTATCACCATGAACAGCTGCTAGACCTCCAAATGGAATTTCCTAATGAGTATGGAAACAAAATCTGTTTCTTTCTTTCCCAGCTACTCTGCATTTGCCTGGCTGCTGACCAACACTGACCAGCTGCTGCTCTTAATTCTGCAGCCACCTGGTCTCATTGCTGACATTTGAGTTTGAAAGGAGTACATACTTCTTAAATATTAAATATTATAATATTAAATATTCCAGATATTATCCCATAGTTTATACGGTACCTGGCTTCTGGACTGACCCTAATAGAAAATGTCAAAATCTCCCTGGTCTTTCTATTAGACAAAATGAGGTGCTTGACGGGTCTCATGAAGGAGACTATGGTGGCCATCCCTTCCTTCTGTGTTTGTCAGTAATGTGGAGATTGAGAAACTGAAACCTACATTTCCAAGACTCTTTTGCAGTGAGGGTTCTTGATGTGATACAGTTTATCCAATTAGGCTGGAACATAGAAGGAAAACAGAGCCATGCTTTGGAATTGCTGCAGTGACTGCTTTAAAGTTTGCTCAGGAAGGCTCTGGGATTGTCTGCTGCTACTTTAGCTGGAGAGCAATTATAGAAGCCACTTTGAACTGTCATCAGGTGTTGGGAGTTTCAGGTGAACAGTCATCAGGTGTTAGAAATATAGATTTAACTTCTCAATCTTCATACCACTGACAAACACAGAAGAAGGAAGGGAGAATGGCTGCCAGAAGTCTCCACAGTAAGACCCTCCAAACACTTCACTGTGTCTCGTCAGGTGTGTGACTTGAGAGGCAGGGTGTGGTAAATATTGACTTCCTGACTTCTGGATGGATGCTAAGGCTGTGCATGTGTGGAACACGTTCCACAATTCCTGGCGGTGAGTTCCCACTTTCTCACTTCTTTGTTATAGTAAGGATAGTAGCTCTCTTGCTGGGATAGGTTTGTAGTGTTGTTGTGGGCCTCATTCCTAGAGGGCTGGCTTCTTAGTCTTCCAGTGATTTTGTAAGTATTTAATTCCCTTTATTTTTGGAAGCAATTAATTCCCTTTCTGTTATCTGCAACTGAATCATGACTGATATAATAATGCTGAAACCAGAGACATGAGTTAGTTACCTCCTTCCTTGGCCACCAAAAGTAAAATGTAAAATACAGACTCACAAAAGATTTTAAATAAATGAAATAACTAAAAATTTTAAAAATAAAATATAGACTCATGCTTTTACTTCATTAGTTTTTATTGCTTTTCCTTTTGTTTACTGCTCTTCAAAATTATGAAATATTTCAAGATCATAGAAATAGTATGAAAAATAGTGTAATAGATCTCTAAGTATCCACTGCAAGACTGAGCAAACATTGATCTTTGAATATATTTGCTTTAAATCTTGTTTTTTGACTAAAATATTACAGATGTTTCAAATCCCTCCCTAATCCCACTTCTTTTTATATATCCTCAGAGGTAATCAATGTCTTATAAAATACATATATATTCCATGCATGTTTTTATGCTTTTATTATACATGTATATGAGCTCATGCCACTATCCGTTATCCTTTTATATTTTTATCCTTCATATAAATCATTTTATACTGTAGGAATCATATTTCCCAATTTGCCCTTTCAATCAGTATTATGTTCCTGATAATTTTCTATTTTTGACATATAGATCCAGTTAATTTATTTTAATTTATATATGATTTTCCATTGGCTGATTATATTATTTCCCTCCTGGGGTTGTTTCCAAGGATTGATTTTCTAATAACATCTCAAAATCAATATGCTAATGATTGAATTTGTAATTTCCCCTGACCTTTTACAGGGGCTCCTATAATTGATCTTCTTGTTTTTGTCAATGGCATTTACACCCCCAAATCCTTCCACCTTCAAAACTTTGGAATCATCTTGACATGTTACATTTGTTATTGATTAATTCATGGAACACTGGGTCCTTGTCAGTCTTTATGTCTGTGCTAAAATGTCATCTTCGAAGAGACCTTCCGAAAGTAGCCTCCCATCCCCTCACTCACTCTCCAATAGCCTCTTCCTTCCTTTCAGACCATTTATCACAATGCATAATCAATATTTACTTATGTTCTTGTTTATTTGTTGTCTATCTTCTCCAGTTGACTGTAAGCTCTCTAAAATTCGGGACTAGGTCTTTATATCCAGTACTATCATGAGATCATGGTAGGAGTTCAGTAGGTATTTGATAAATGAGTGAATGAATGAATGCATTGTGCATCCCATTGCATTCTAAATTCACCCAGTCATGTTCTGAAGAATTTTTTTTCCCAAAATATCAATAATATAAATCTAAGCAGAGGACATTTAGAAATAAATGCTTTACAGTAGCACATTGCCTGGTTATATGTTTATAATTGTAACCACTAGAAATGGTAAATATTTTATTCATATAAAGTGTTCCTTTTGTTTTTACCTTAAGATAAATAACACAAAATAAAATCACCTTGTCAAACATGTGACCTATTAATTATATAGAAAAGTACAAAAATAATACAGGCACCTATGTGCTCACCATTAAGATTAAACAGACGTTAACGTTTTGCCGTATGTGCATCAAATCTGTCTTTTAAAATGGGAAACAAAATGGTAGAGACTCAGCTAAATTCTCCCTCTTCTGTCTCCTTTCCTTGCCACTGATAGCCAATATCTCAAACTTGTGTGTCTTCCCTGTGCATGTCATCTTGTATATAAAAACAGTATAGGGCTTCCCTGGTGGCTCAGTGGTTGAGAGTCCGCCTGCCGATGCAGGGGACACGGGTTCGTGCCCCGGTCCGGGAAGATCCCACATGCCGCGGAGCGGCTGGGCCCGTGAACCATGGCCGCTGAGCCTGCGCGTCCGGAGCCTGTGCTCCGCAACGGGAGAGGCCACAACAGTGAGAGGCCCGCGTACCACAAAAAAAAAAAAACCCAAAAATCAGTATAGCTATTATTTTATATGTGCACCCTGGATCCCTTATTTAAGAAAAAAACACAATTACAAAACAAAGTTAGACATAAAAGTAAATCTTTGTTTTGAATAAGAAATCACAGCACACTTAAAATTCAAAGAGCAGATAAATGTCACAAGCATTGCACAATCTGCAAAAGTAACATTTTTTGAAGTGAATTGCTTGACCTACCTCTATAATATATACATTTTTCTCTACATTTGTGACCATAGTCCTTGAGTACCTCTTCCCATGACAATATTTTAAAATGTTAATTTCTACAGAGCAAAAAGAAAGAAAATTATTTTCCCTCTAGCATGGATGAACTAAATTAATTTTTTATTATAGATAACTGGAGTGTAATAACTTAATACTTCACACATGTGCTTCCTTGTTATTGTGTTGATACAGGTTTATGTTCAACACATCCAGGGATTTAAGAGAAAGATACTCTTGCTAGTGGAGGTCACTTAGCAGCTGCTGAAAGAAGGACTGACTCATCTCAAAAAGGTAATGCATGCTTGTCATCCCATTATCTTACTTCCTACTTAGCTTCTTAAAAGAAATAAATGTAAGTAATGCACTAACCGAGTGTATATATCATCAGTAATTTCTCTCATATTGGATACTGTTCAACCAAGGCTTTTGTGTTTAACCACAAATTAATATTCAGAATAAAACAGCCTCCCTAAAAAGAGGCCTATGCAAGTGAAAGTTGCCAAAACTTAAGGTTCATTTGTTAAATCTACTGTCATTTGTGTGTGTTTATACTTTACGTGTGTGGCACTGTCTCTAGGGTAGCAAATTAGAATGAAATTCTGAGTTATAGGATGTGTCCACCTTAAGTAATTTGCTAACCAAAATAGTTCTAACATTTTACACTCTACTAGTGAGTCCCTGTTACATTTTCATCAACACCTGGTGTTCCCATATTTATTAATTTTTACAGCTGGATGTGAGAGGAATTCTTACTGTTGTTTTCATTTGCATTTAACTTCTTATCAGTGATGTTGGACATTTAATGTATTGATACTTATTGTCTATCTTGATTTCTTCAAACGTGAATTGTCTGTTTGTATCCTTGGATTATTTTTATTGGATTTGCTTCATTTTTATTTATTGATTTGAAGACATTCTTTGTATCTTCCAATTGCTAATTCTTTACCTGTTAAATGGATTATAAGTATCTTCTTGCAGTCTATGGTATATAATATTAGTTATTTCTGATCTCTTTTGTCATGCAGAGGTTTTCAGTTTAATGTAGCAAAATTTATTTATCTTTTATTTTATGAATTTTGCTTTTTGTTTCATGAGTATGAAAATCTCTCTCCTTTCACAAAGATATATTCTCTTGTTTCTTTAAAAGTTTTAGAGTTTTATTTGTTATATTGAGTTCTTCGATGCTTCTGGAATTCGTTTGGGGGTGTATATTTGGGGTATATGAAGTAAGAAATATTTTTACTTGCTATAATTAGAGCTCCATTTGGTTGAAATGCCTTCCTTTTGCCACTGGATTGTAAAGTCAATTAATTCATTTCATCAGAATTGAAATCCTGACTCCATCCTCACTAGCTGTATGATCTTAAGCAAGTTACTTAAACTGGGTCATTCCTCAGTTTACAAATATTGCACCATGTGGGGACACTGTGAAAATTAAATGAGTTAATAATTACAAAATTTTTAGGTGACATCTTGACATATATTAAACACCCAGTGATAGTACCTCAATAAATTGTATCCTTCTTCCTTTTCCTGCTGAAGTTCAGTATAATTTGATAAAGGAATAAATAAGGAGGCCAAAATATTTATTATTAAAGATAAAGAGTACAGTTTAGAAGCAGACTTGGAGGCTTGTTCATAACCTTAGAGTTAGGCAGACTTTTACACTTAGTTATAGGCAAGGCTGGATTAGGTTAGGCTTCACATGTGGAAGGCCTGCGTAGATATCATATTTTGCTAAGATATTCTTTAGAAATTTTGTATATATGTTCATTTCCTGACCTATCCTTCTCAAATATTGGCATTAAGATTATACTGTTTCTGTTTATTTTTGTTTTTTTTTTCTTTTTTGAGAATAATTTGCATGAAACTGGAATCATCTGTTTATTAGACGTTGGGTAACTTTCTTTTATAAAACTGCCTAGACCTAAATCCACACACCTACCCGCTATGAGTTTATTTCTATGTGTGGATTCTATTCTACTCTTCTTTCTCTTCAGTAATTATAAGACTGTTCAGTTCTACTTCTTCTTGAGTGAGTTTTTGTAAATTATAATTTTCCAGAAAATTTTCATTTTATTGCAATAAAATCGTGCATAGTAGTCTCTTATGATATTTTCAGGTCTTTAGTATATCAGTGACTATGTTTACTTTCTTTATTCCTAGTAGCATAGGAACATGTTTGTGTGCATTTGTGTATTTTTATGTGTGTTTGTGTGGGTGCCTCTTTTTATTTTCTGTGGACAATCTCACTAGAATTTTGCCTAATTTATTAATCTTCTAAAAGCATCAATTTAAAATTTTGTTGATATTTCCCTTTTGCCTTTTTTATATTTTTACTGATATTTATGTCCTGCTTTTATTTTCTTATATTCTATTTTTCTGATTTCTTTTGTTGAATGCTTATTTCTTATTTATCAGTATGTCTTTGCTACAGTACAAACTTAAAGATAAATATTTCTTTCCTATATGGTTTTAGCTGCATCTCATCAATTTAATATAATTTAATTTATGTTACATTTTCTTTTCATCCCAGTATTTAGTTAAAAGAATGTTAAATTATCCAATTAAGGGATTTTTAGTTATCTTTTTATAATTCATTTTATTTTGTATGGTTATAAAATATCTGGTACTTTTTTTGTAATTTTTTTCATATTATAGTACACACTCATTTTGGTGAAAATTCTATGAGTAGTTGAAATGAAAATGCATTTTCTGCCAGAGTTTTATATATCCAAATACATATTATTTCAAACCTTTCAATTTTATTATTAAAGTTCCTTCATTCCTTCATTAAACAAATATTGAGTCAATCCTATGGGCCATTCATTTTTTTCTAAGCACTGAGAATGTAGCAGTTATAAAATAAGCAAACTCTCTCTTTATGGAGCTTATTTTCTATCAGGGGAAGAGAAACAGTATACAAATGAATAAGTAAATATATATGATAGGTAAGATGATAATAAAGGATATGGAGAAAAATAAAACAGAGTATTGGAATGGTGGGTATTGGTTATTTTTTATGGGATGGTTTTCTCTTCAGGTAGGAGGAGGACAAGTGCATGGCCTTGGGCAGGGGGTTCTTTGGCCAGAGAGGAGTGAACAAAGATGAGAGTGGTTAAAGATGAGGTTAGAGAGTTAGTGGGTAACCAGATAAAATTTAGACATCAAATTGGTGAGGAAGAACTAATAATAAGACTCAGAAGGAGTAGGTAAGTAGGTAAATAGGAAGGAAAAGATTATTAACCTGCCAGCCAAGCAGAGTTGGAGCAAGAGTGAGGATATCCCATGTTCTTTATCTGGTTCTTTTACTAATAATCTGGGTAAACTTGGAACATTTAAGTTTTTCAATTCTGAAACTTCTTATCTTTGGGTCCTCCCAACTCTAAATTTCTATAGCAAATAGGGATGTATTATTGTAAGTGTGGGATAGAGCATTAATCCACTACAGAGGGATTGATTTATGGACAACTTTTAGGTCTCTCTACTGTGCTAAGAACTGGAGAAAGACAGTGACCTGTCAGGTGGCACTACCAAGCAGGTAGGTGCTTTCAATTCGCCAACACCTACATTTGGATAAACCGAGTATTATATGGTTGTTTGTGGTGTCGTTTGTTTAAAGATCATTCAGAGTAGTAAATTCTTGGAGTTTTCTCGGGGAGTTTTGATACTGGCAGTCTATTTTCACTACTGAATTCACAATGGTACAAGTCTGTAGTACAACTGGAAAATCTCAGTCCAATAGATGATATTAACTGCCAAAGGTTAAGAGGTTTTAGGTCCAATCTTGGGGATAAAACAGTTAATTTGGTTACCTAAACTAATTTGCCTGTGTAGAAAATGACTATGAAGGAAAGTTGCACTTTATTGTCATTTCAATTCAGAGTTAACAGAATGTAGTTTCAACTTAGATTTGTGATTAAACCTATACTGTTACACTTGTTATGCTAACAAGAATAAAAGAAAAACAGTAACTTGCCCCACACTACTCTACCTCTCTCCTGATTTCTAATTTCAATTTAAGCTTTATCTGATCTTTACCTCTGAACAATGTGTGTGTATATATATATATATATATATATATATATATATATATATGTAAAATGTATATATACTGCTATTATTCATTTTTCAATTTTTGATACTACCCATTTTCCTTCTCTACTGCACTATTCCCGTCGGTCTACAAACACGCAGTAACACTCCAGTCTTAAAGAAAAACAGTAGTTTATTTTGATCTTAATTTCTCCACCAGTAACAGCCAGATATCTTTACTTCCCTTTGTAGCAAACTCTATTTGGTGTTTCTAAACCTCGACCCTCCCATTCTCTCTAAAATCAAGTTTTTGTTTTCAGCATTCCACCAATACTGGTCAAAGTTATCAATAGGTTTCCTTGATAATTCCAATGCTCAACTTTCAGTCCTTATATTTCTTAATTTATAAGCAATTAACACATCACTTCCGCTTCTAAGTCACTTCTATTTGACTTAGACCCCAGCTTTTTATAGTCTCTTGTTTTCTCTCCTACTTTTCTGATCACTATTTCTTGGTCTTCTTTTTGATTCCTTCTTTTTTCATTGACCTTTCAACTTTCAATTACCTCAGGTCTCAGTCTTCAGTGTATATGTCTCTCTCTCTCTCCCTCTCTCTCTCTCTCTCTCTCCATATATATATAGATAGATAGATAGATAGATAGATAGATAGATAGATAGATAGAGAGAGTATATTTCTCTTTTTGGATAAATAGGTAGATAGCCTGAAATATCCAACTGCTTACTTTTACATCTCCACTTAGATGGCAAATGGACATCTCAAATTAAACATATCTAAAACTAAACAACTGATCTTTTTCTCCAAACCTGCTCTATTCTTGGCTTCAAATTAGTTGATGACAACTCCATCTTCCTTTTTAACTCAGCAACAGAAAGGAGTGAAGTATTGATACATGCAACAGTCTAGGTGGATCTCAAAGGCATTCTACTGAGTGAAAGAAGCCAGTCATACAAGGTTACAAACTGCATGATTCCATTATTTGACATTTTCAAAAAGATAAAATTATAGTTAGGGAAAACAGTTCAGTAGTTGCCAGAGGCTGGGAGTCAGGAGATAGGGATGATGAGAGATATCATGTTGGAGTATTTTTAGGGCAATGGAACTTAGGGTGGTTGTTTCATGGATCCATTCACGTGTCAAAATTCATAGACTTAGAAGCCTACAAAACATTCTTTTATTATATGCTAATTTAAAAATACAATTTAAAAAACATTATGAGATGTACCTAAAACAGAACTAAGAAGAAAACTTATCGAACTAAATGATCATATTAAAAAGGAGAGGGGGGCTTCCCTGGTGGCGCAGTGATTGAGAGTCCGCCTGCCGATGCAGGGGACACAGGTTCATGCCCCGGTCCGGGACGATCTCACATGCCGTGGAGCAGCTGGGCCCGTGAGCCGTGGCCACTGAGCCTGCACGTCTGGAGCCTGTGCTCCGCAAGGGGAGAGGCCACAACAGTGAGAGGCCCACATACCGCAAAAAAAAAAAAAGGAGAGGGCTTCCCTGGTGGCGCAGTGGTTGAGAGTCCACCTGCCGATGCAGGGGACACAGGTTCGTGCCCTGGTCCGGGAAGATCCCACATGCCGCAGAGCGGCTGGGCCCATGGGCCATGGCTGCTGAGCCTGTGCTCCGCAACGGGAGAGGCCACAGCAGTGAGAGGTCCGCGTACCACAAAAAAAAAAAAAAAAAAGGAGAAAGACTTAAAAATCGATGATTTAAATATTCACTTATGAAGTTAGGAAAAGAGCAAATTAAAGATAAAATAAATACAACATCTGATTTCCTGCTGTGAAAGATAAAGGTTTGGTTCCCTTTCAATCCCCTACACATCTCTCCCAAATCCCCTTCATACAATCTGCCTCCTCCACACTTGAAATATAGTTACAGGTTTCCCCTGCTCTTCAAAAGTAGAGCATTTGTATGAAATTTGTCATAAGCCTAAATGGCATAAAGTAGAGAAGCAATTACCTTAGGCCACTTCTTGCTAACGGATGCACAAAATAATTCGAGATAAAGTACAGATGCTCACAGACACACGTTAAAGCTATGATAGCTTGATACCAAGATGCTGAGAATAGTACCTGGGGAAGGTGCTTGGTGGTATCACTCTCACTGCTCAGGGTGCATGCTGCCTCTATACGGGGTTGCTGCAAAACAAATGCCAAATGCTATTTCACTTTTGGCCTTTTTTTGGTAAAAGCGAAAATCTCATGACTTCTATGGTTCAGCAAAAACAGGTACTAATATAGGTCCTCTGTAAAAGCAAAGTGGCATAAAGCAAACTTTGGGGGGATAACTGCATAGCCTTTAGATAAAATACTGTATTTCCATATGTTACATTATCATGACTATGGTAATATTATTCATATTTCCTTTTCTGTGAAACTTTTTCTTTTCCTTGTAGGAAGTAATTGCCTATGTTTTTATTGTTATTTTTGTTCCTTAATTTTCTGTATAAATGTCATTAGTGTGAATTAAATTTTTTTTTTCTATATACATGCATACATGTAAAATAACAAATCAATTTATTTTTTCTTGGAGCCATGACTATTTCTACCTCTACCTCTGTCCTTCCATGAAAGTCTGGACTGGTTGCTGTCTACACTGGCTACCCAGACTTGTCTTAGGATTTTTTAATGCCATCACCTTAGGGATTGCTTTATTGTCTCCTTTGTCTTAAATTCCATTTTTCCTTTTTTCTTATTTGCCACCCTTTTTTTGGTAGAGCATTTTTTTCTAGGATTTTCCTAAGGAAATATGTGTGGAAGGTGATTCTTTTGAGATGTGTCATACTTGATAGTTCATTTGGATAAAGAACTTATTTAACATAAAACCACAAATTATTTTTTAATAGACTTTGTTTTTAGAACAGTTTTACATTTATAGAAAACTTGGGAAGATAGTACAGAGAGTTCCCCATAGAACTCCCTTACCCAGTTACCCCCATTATTAACAACTTACATTAGTATGGTACTTTTTTTAATGCAAATAATGAACCAATATTAATATATTATGATTGATTTGTTGTTATCTAAAGTCCATAGTTTATTCAGATTTCCTTAGTTTTTACCTAATTTCCTTTTTCTGTTCCAGGATCCCATCCAAGATACCAACTTACATTTACTTGTCATATCTCATTATGTTCCTCTTGGCTGTGACAGTTTCTCTGACTTGCCTTGCTTTTGATGGCCTTGACAGTTTTTAGTAGTGTTGGTCAGGTATTTTGTAGGTTGCTTCTCTATTGTAATCTGTCTGATGTTTTTCTTCTTATTAGACTGGAGTTATGGTTTTTTGAGAGAAAGATCATAAAGAAAAAATGACATGTTTATCACATCATATCATATTTATCACATCATATGAAAGATACATGCTATCACCAGGATTTTTCACTATTAATATTGACCATAATCACCTAGTAGAGGTAGTGTTTATCCACTTTCTTCATTAGCAAGTTACTCTTTTTTTCCTCTTTCCATACTACTCTTTGGAAGGAAGTCATTATGCACAGCCCACTCTTTAAGGTCTGGGGATATATGCTATCTCTTATGAGGGCTGATTATCTGTATAAATTATTTGGAATTCTTCTGCAAGGGATATTTGTCTATTCTCCCCCACTTATTTATTTATTTGATCATTTATTTGTATCAGTATGGACTCATGGATATTTAGTTTATACTTTGGGTTATAATCCAATACTACCCTATTTTGTTTCTCAAATTGTTCTAGCTTTGTCTATTGAGTCAGCTTTCTGTTGACTCCTGTGTCCCTTTCATATAACCCCATACATTTTTTTTTAGCACTGCTTTACTTTTGGCACTACAGTATGCTCCAGACTCATCTTGTGAACTCCTTGCTCCTGGCCTAGGTCAGCCATTTCTCCAAGGAGCAATGGTTCCTTTTGTTGGACAATGATATTAGAACCAAGATGCAGGCATTATTGTACTCTATGCTACTAGGGCCATCACTCACTATTTATAATTTGATAAGGGAATAGGGGCCAGGGAGGAATCTATTTAAAGTTTTATATCCTTGTTTGTTTTTCTCTTATTGTTCCTTGTATACAATTTAGAAAATACAGAAATATATATACGTTTTATATATGTGCAAATAGGCTCAAAATCAATATTTAATTTTTATCTTGTTTTTTATTGCTTTAAAATAATATTCACATTTTTGTCATTAAAAACATTTTACAAACAATTTATAATATATAATATTCAGTGAATGCACATGATATATTCCTAAAGTTAAAAATTTAGGTAGCTTCAGTTTTCAACATTTTAGGTGTAAAGACTATCTTTTATTAATTTCCAGTTGCTTATTTAGAGTCATTTTCTACAAGTAGAATTTTCTGGTCAAAGAACATATTCAAAGCAAGATATATTTTGTCTACTTATTTTCCAAAAGGGTAACAATATTTATTACCAATATCAGAGTATGAGACGACTCTTCTTTCTATACCCTAAACGTCAGTGAACAATAATAGTTTTTAAATGTTAATTGATTAGAAAGGAATTATCTCTGGTTTTAATTTTCATCTTTTATTACTGAGGAGTTTGGTGGTTGTTTCATTGTTTATTTGCCATACCCAAATGGGCAATGTGAATGTCAGTTAGACCCTCCACCTGTTAGCAAAGTTGCTTCCATTTCAATATATCTGTAGTTTCTCTTTCATGAACTTTGTGTTGCGTCCTTTAGTAGATGCTATTTTGAAAGTAAATAAATACTACTTATTCATTTAATATCAACATATTCATTTATTAGATGCTGGCAATATGTCAGACAGACACAGTACTCAGCAACAGGGATGGAAAGCAAATACCACATGCTCTTACTTCAAGTTGTTTACGACCTTGTGGGAGACACAGCCTCATGACTATTTTGAAGCAAATAAAGATTATTTTAATCACGTGGAGCCATGAAGCTCATGTTAGAAGTGCCTCTAGAAAGGGAATATGGCTCTCACTTTAGCTATTATTCCCCATGGAAACCATCTGAGAACATACTCAAAATGTCCAAAAAAACCCAACGAATTAAAAAGACCTAGAGATAGAAATACACAGAGGGAGAGGAAAAGGAATGGGAAAAAGAAAATAAAACAGACACAAAAATAGACAAAAACATATGTGTTATGGAGCTGTGCATATATTGACAAATTGGAAAGTTTGAGAAAAAACTAGAAAGTCTAGAACACTTTTATATTTCAAACTTTTGCAGTATTTTTAAGTTCGTTTTTCACACCTTTATTTTTCTATTTCAGATAGGTAGCTAGCTCCTAATTCTGGTTATTTCTTTCCCTAGAAAGTCTCTCAAACTCAACATCTCTCTCCTTTTCCATCCACAACCAGCATAGCCCTAGACCAACTCTTTAGTCCTCTGTGGGCAATAAACTTTGAGGGATCCATTGTGCTACACTTCCCTCTTCCCTCCCACAGGCCAAAAGGATTTGTCTGCCTTCTTCCTCCTAGCTGCCGTCATCAGCCCTTCCCCCTGCATTGTATCCCACTTGGGCTCTGCTTGGAGCTGTGTGCCATTCCCTCATTTCTCCCTAGGCTGCTACTGCCACACAGTTCCTTCTGGGTTTCCTAAAAACTGTTTTTGTTTGGTTTTGTTACTGATAGTAAGTAAATGAAAGCAGACAGCAATAAACCATTAATAAACCATATTGCCAAGTACTAGTAATGATAATTATTAAACACTAGATACCAGGCTTTGCAGTAAAACCCCTTGTGTTTAACATCCAATTTAATCCTAGCAACAGTTCTATGAGATTGTGTTGTCTATGAGATATTTGTGTCATCTCATTTTAGAGAGGAGGAACCCAAGTCATTGAGTTATGGAAAGTGATAAACTCAAAGTTACAGAACTGCTGGAAATCTTAAAAGGTTGAAGAGATGTTTTTCACTATTTTTTTTACATTTGTAAATTTAAGGTGTGCAACACATGGATTTAATATCTTACATATTGTAAAACGATTGTCATTGTAGCTATAGTTAACACCCCTATTATGTCACATTATTATTATTTTTATGTGTGTGGTGGAAATAATTAAGATCTAGTCTCTTAGCCAATTTGAAGATTATAATACAGTATTGTTGTCTGTATTCCCTTTACTGTGTGTTAGATCTCTCGGACTTACTTATCTACTAGTTTGTACCCTTAAACAACATCTCTGCTATTCCTATTTTAACTGTTCCTTTTATTCAGAATTAAGTAGTGCTTCGTTTAGACTGTCATTTCAGGACTGACTCCTTAGAGATGTCACTCCCGACAAAGTCATTCTTACCCCTTTATTTGATCATTTTTGTTCCTGGAAGAACTTATTCTGCACACCCACCCCAACATTTTCTCTTCCCCTGGAATCTCACACTAAAATCTCTTTCCCTTTTCTTACTATTGGCACTGATTTCACTTATTCATACATTTAACAAACCTACTGGGTTCTACTAAGTTCCATAGGGTGTTCTAGGTGCAGTGGATATAGCACTGAACAAAACAGACACAATCCTACATTCTAGTAGGAGGAAAGAGTTAACAACTAAACAATGTGTAAATAATTCTAGATTTTCTAAGTGTTATGAAGGAAATAAACAGTGACTATGATAGGTAATCACAGGGGTGACTTTCTTTAAATAGGGTGATCTTTTCTGAAGAGATGACATTTTTGCCAAGGCCTGAATGAATGATGAGAAGGAGCTAAAAATAAAATTATCTGGGGAAGTAGCTCTTCCTTTAGAGGGAAGAATAAGTTCAAAGTCCTGAGATAGAGAAAAGGGGAGAAGGGGAAAAGATGGTGAGAAGAGCAGATCCAGTAGAGTCTTAAAGGCACTGATAAAAGGGATTTATTGGGATTGCAATGATAAGCCATTGGTGAGCTTTTTAAGCAGGGGAGTGAAAAAATCAGATTAGTGGTTTAAAACACACACACACACACACACACACACACACACACACACTCTACAGACACTGTTAGGGTAAGTGAAATTTTAGGTGCCAAAGAGTGGGTGATTCAAATTCTCCAAGGCTCATATGAGTTTTATTTTTATCCCAGAAGAAAGCTCCAAATTCTGAGTTCTTTGGTTTCTTGCAAGAAACTTAATTTAGGAAACCCTTGGCTATCGCATTCTCTTAAAATCAGCCTACTTTGGTTTTTGTTTCTTGGTAATTTTTTTTCTTCCACAGAGGGAAAGCAATGAGATTTAACATTTCCATAAAAGGAAATTAGTTATCATGTTGGTGAATCCCTGGGTTCCTGTAAAACCTATGTCTTTCCTGCAGTTTGGATCCTATAGTTTGATTGTAAGGCTTGTTAGGACCATAACCTATTATGCAGATGAGGCAGAGAGGGAAAATCTTGCTTCTCTGTAGACTTTTGAGACCCTGGGCCTTAGATTCATCATATGTAAAATGAGAGGGTTGGTCTAAAACAGAGCTTCTCAAATGTGACTATGGACATTGTGGGCTGCGTAATTCTTTGTTGTGAAGGGCTGCCCTATATATTGCAGTGCACTATCAGCATCCCTGACTTCTACCACTACGTGCCAGTAGCATCCCCTGGATATTCAAGCATGTCTCCAGACAGTGCCAAATGTCCCCTGGGGTGCAAAATCTCCAACAATCGGAAACCACAGGTCCAGAAGGACTTTTTCATTTTCTACTTGCACTTAAATTTTAAATGCATCAGGAGCTCCAGCAATAGTCAGAGCCACTGTTGCACTTTTGATATTTTATGTTATTTAGGAAGACATTTTCTGCTGAGAAATGTTAAGATGTTTTCCCTCTTCTCCCTCTTTATCACCATGACACCAAATTACTGCTCTGAAGTGACTCATACCACAAAAAGCAGTCTGCTAAAGCCACGGTGGATATCATATTCCCTGCTCAAAAACTTGTGTATAATGAATCAAAGGTTGCTTGTTCTTCAGGTATATACATTTCATTTGTCTTTTTAAGGACCAATGATTCAATAAGGGACAAAGAAAGGGTTGTGCATTTGAGTATGTAGGGTTAGAAGTAAAAGATGATAATGAATTAGATTAGAGCAGTGGCAGGAGTTTTAGAAGTAAGATATGTATCGATTTAAGATATGACTTATGTGCACAGCCAAGCTGGCACAACATGGTTATGGATCTGAACAGTCAATGAGGGAAAGAAAGTATGCCATTGCATTTTTATGGTGAATTATCTAACTTTTAAAAACTTCTCTTTTCTTTGATACACTAGAAAAATAGAATATAAATATTCCCCTTTATTCCTAGGAGGAAATTAATCGTTCTATGAAACTAATATCCATTGGACTGGGTTTAATGAGCTGTCAATGTATACGGTGAAATAAAAAGAGAGTTTGAGGTTTGTCTGGAGGGAATAGGAAGTAAGTACTTCCATGAAAAATACAGAGTCTGAAGTCTGAGGGCAAGAGGAAGATGAAACGGGGCTATTTAAAAGGCCCCATGAGTTTAGGATCTGATTGCAAAACGATTTCCCTAAAACAGGGCACTTTGGCTTAAAAGTGAAGGACTGTGCATAGACCCACTACAAGGAGCTTTGTTCAAGTGCCCTGGGAGCTTGTGGAGCAAAGTCCTTTTTTTCCATGTTTTCCTTTTTTATGTATAATTCTTAAATAGACTTTATTTTTTAGAGAAGTTTTAAGTTCACAGGAAAATTGAAAAGATACAGAGATTTCCCATTTACTTCCTTCCCCCTCACATTCATAGTCTCCCGCATTATCAATATTCCTCAGCAGAGTGGTACATTTGCGACAATTGATGAAACTACACTGACACGTAATTGCCTAAAGTCCATAGTTTGCATTAGGGTTCACTCTTGGTGTTGTACATTCTATGGGTTTAGACAAGTGTAAATGGCATATATCCACCATTATAGTATTAAACAGAGTAGTTTCACTGACCTAAAAAATCCCCTGTGAGGAAGCTTTCTTCCAAATGTTTAATTAGGAAAAGTGGGGAGTTGGGGTGAAAAATTGTTCAGGAAGCTCTTGACTACTGTTTGAGACCCCTCTTCACCTGCACAACTGCTGCAAAGCCTCTGGGATCTGAAGCCAGTACAGCCGTCGCTGGGGCATAGACAGGCCCTGGCAGAGCTCCCTGGAGAAGACATCTTGGCCTGCTTGCTCCCACCAGTCTCCCTGTGGCCACTGCAGCTGGGGGATTCACTTCAGTGCCTTTTCAGAAGGTTCTCTAGCCAATTCAGAGCCTGCAGCAGACTTTCTGCTCCTTTCCCTGGGATATATGCATCTATGTCAGTTCCTGGGTAGATGGTCCTCATTTCAGGCCTGTCCTCATGGGAAGCTAATCCCAGCACTGGAGACCGCACAGGTCTGAGAAGAACAGAGGTGCTCATGTAGAGAGGCGGCCTGTGGGAAGAACAGGCACTGGCCTGCCCTGCAGGCAGTTCCAACATGTAACTCAGCACTCTGAGGCTGGAGCTCAGTAGGGAATTCGGTATAGCTGGTGGATTCATGGTAGGACCATGGACAGAGGCTTCAGAGACAGGGGTGGGGCACAGCCGTTTTTTGGTTTTTTGTTTAAATTCAAGGTAACACGTTGTTCAAATCTAAAGTTAGAAAATCACATTACATTTTGCTTACGAAACAAGTATGATTCAGAACTATTTTATTACAATATCACCAATTTTAAATTAGACAATATCATGGATGTTTATGTTTACAAATAGTACATAAAATTAGAGTGATATTTCATTTGTCTTGCTTTTCCAGGGCATAGAAAATTCACACAGCATAGAGAAGGTGTCATACTGGCTTAAGTTTATCAGAATTTCTTGTTAAAATTTTTTTTAATTTAATTGTTTATTTTTTTATTGAGGAATAATTGACATATAACATTATATTAGTTTCAAGTGTACAACTTAATGATTCAATATTTTTATACATTGCAAAATGTTTCCCACAGTAAGTCTAGTTAAAGTCTGTCAGCATACATTACTACAAAATTTTTTCTTTCGATGAGGACTTTAAAAATTTAATCTCGGCTCGCTGCCCCAAGCCTCCCATGCCGGCGGGCCAGCCGGGCAGCCGGGCTGGCGCGCGGGGAGCGCAGGGGGCGTGGGGAGTTCCAGTTCCGGTTGTTTGTGCAGCTGCAGCAGCGGCTCTGGGAAAGATGGCGGCCCGGGCAGGTTTCCAGTCTGTGGCTCCGAGCGGCGGCGCCAGAGCCTCAGGAGGGGCGGGTGCGGCAGCTGCCCTCGGTCTGGGCGGGACTCCGGGGCCTCCGGTGCAAATGGGCCCGGCGTTGGGTCAAGGGCTGTACTGCTCCCCGATGCCCGGAGCGGCCTATCCAAGACCAGGTATGCTACCAGGCAGCCGAATGACACCTCGGGACCTTTCATGGGACCCCCTGGCTATGGGGGAAAACCTTCAGTCCGACCTGGCCTGGCCCAGTCAGGGATGGACCAGTCCCTCAAGAGACCTGCAGCTTAGCAGATCCAGCAGGTCCAGCAGCAGGCGGTCCAAAATCGGAACCACAATGCAAAGAAAAAGAAGATGGCTGACAAAATTCTACCTTAAAGGATTCGTGAACTGGTACCAGAATCCCAGGCCTATATGGATCTCTTGGCTTTTGAAAGGAAACTGGACCAGACTATCATGAGGAAACAGCTAGATATCCAGGAAGCCTTGGAACGTCCCATCAAGCAAAAACGGAAGCTGTGAATTTTCATTTCTAACACTTTCAATCCGGCTAAGTCAGATGCTGAGGATGGGGAAGGGACGGTGGCTTCCTGGGAGCTTCGGGTAGAAGGACGGCTCCTGGAGGATTCAGCCTTGTCCAAATATGATGCCACCAAACAAACGAGGAAGTTCTCTTCTTTTTTTAAGGCCTTGGTGATCGAACTGGACAAAGACCTGTATGGGTCAGATAACCATCTGGTGGAATGGCACAGGACTGCCACTACCCAGGAGACAGATGGCTTCCAGCTGAAGCGGCCAGGGCATGTGAATGTACGGTGTACTGTCCTGCTGATGCTGGATTACCAGCCTCCTCAGTTTAAATTAGACCCTCGTCTGGCTCGGCTGCTGGGCATCCACACCCAGACCCGTCCAGTAATCATTCAAGCACTGTGGCAATATATTAAGACGCATAAGCTCCAGGACCCACATGAGCGGGAGTTTGTCATCTGTGACAAGTACCTCCAGCAGATCTTTGAGTCTCAACCTATGAAGTTTTCAGAGATCCCCCAACAGCTCCTCGCCTTGCTTATGCCACCAGAGCCCATCATCATTAATCATGTCATCAGTGTTGACCCGAATGATCAGAAAAAGACAGCTTGTTATGACATTGATGTGGAAGTGGATGATACCTCGAAGACCCAGATGAATTCTTTTCTGCTGTCTATTGCCAGCCAGCAGGAGATTGCTACTCTAGACAACAAGATCCATGAGACAATAGAAACTATCAATCAGCTGAAGACCCAGCGAGAGTTCATGCTGAGCTTTGCCAGAGACCCTCAGGGTTTCATCAATGACTGGCTTCAGTCCCAGTGCCGGGACCTCAAGACCATGACTGATGTGATGGGTAACCCAGAGGAAGAGCGCCGAGCTGAGTTCTACTTCCAGCCTTGGGCACAGGAGGCCGTGTGTCGATGCTTCTGCTCCAAGGTGCAGCAGAGACGACAAGAATTAGAGCAAGCCCTGGGAATCTGAAATACATAGGGCTTCTCCCACAGCCCTGATTTGCCTGCACCGATTTCTTTATTTGGGCCCTGTGCTGCCTGCCTCATAGCACCTGCCTTGGTCTTGCTTGGGGCCTTCCAGGAGATGCTGTTGGTTCTAGGACAACACCAGAATGAAGAGGGTCTCACATGATACCTGTTACCCTCTTCTCTCACCCCATCCCTTCCTACCCCCAGCTTCCCTTTGCCCCACAAAGTTCCCATGTGCCTGTACCCTCCCCTGGTCTGCATAGGACCTCTAGATAGTATTAGAGAGAGAACCCGTAGTGGTAATCAGTGCATTGAATGGATTGGGCCTAAGGCCAAGTGGTCTTCAAGGGAACCAGCTACACTGATCCTGCCCTTCAGAGACCCGGGAGTTGGGAGCTTTAGCCCCTTCTCCGAAACTCAGGCCTGGGGGCACTCTATAAGCTAGTTGATCTTGGCTTTCCTGATAACAGAATCCAGTTTCCTTCCTTCCCAGGTTTGGAGCAAACTGTCCCTTCACTTGTTGCCCTCTAGCACTAGAGGAATCCTGGTTCTTGGGCTCCACTGAGCCCCAGGTCAGTCTGCAGCCCTCTGGATTGGCCTGCTGTCTCAGTGCTTCTCTTACTCCCTCGTAGGGGGTCCACATCAGTATTGGAGTTTGTTCTCTTAGTATTGCTCCCTCTCACCACACTCCCTGTAGCTGCTTTTTAGGATTCCCTCCTATCTGTCCTAACCCAGGGGATTTGAGTGGGGGAATCTTGCCTTTCCCTGTCAGAGCCCCAAGGGTCCTCACCTAGGGTACTGTCATTGCCAGCAGAGGCTGTTCCTTCCTGCTATTGCTTGGAGGTGTGACTCATTCATTCATTCTATCCTGCCTCCCCCATCCTTTCATGGAGAAACAGGCCTAAAATCAAACGGGTAAAAGCCCTGGGCCATCCCTGTCTTCCTGTCCCTTGTCTGCCCAGTTGACACCCACTGGTGATTTCTAGGGCACTGAGGAGTGAAAGCGCCTAAGGCTGGAGAATAGCTCTGAGTTGGGTTTTTGACTCTTCCCTCTCCCTGCCTCACAGGATTGTGACTACCCAGCCCCTGCCCTCAAAAGCTTCAGACCCCTCAGGTAGCAGCAGGACCTTGTGATCTTGGCCCCTTGCAACTGAGATGGTTTTGCATCTTTCCAGGGGAGCCTCAAATTCTTCTTCCCAGGTTGTATCACCCCTGAGTTAGCATATCCCAGACTCGCAGACTCAACACAGCAGGGTGGGAGACAGCTGGGCACAGAGGGGGAATTCTGTTCAAAATGGGCTCTAAACCCACAGAACTGACAAAGCCCCTGCTTCCCCACCCCCTCCTCAGGCTTCTGCAAGCACATCCCCCAGCCCTGTGTCCCTGACTGTCCCACACTGGGGACAGCAAAACTTCCTCCCTGTCTTCCCCTTCCTGTCATTATCCCACCTCTCCCTTGAAAGGTTCTTCCCAGAGTGACACTGGACAGACAACCTCTGTCCCTGGGGCTGGAACCATGAGAAGGAAGCTCAGCACTCCTACACAGTGTCCCTGAAGATAACTTTTTATTAATTGAATTATATTTTTTTCATGGACCAAAATTTTTTTTGTACTGTCCCCTTATTGATGTCACCCAGTTTTAATAAAAGAATCTTCTGAAAAATAAAAAATAAAAATTTAATCTCTTAGCAACTTTCAAATATACATGGTATTATTCACTATAGTCACCATGCTGTGCATTACATCCTCACGACTTACTTATTTTATAATGGAAAATTTGTAACTTTTGATCCCCTTCACCCATTTCAGCCTAACTCCAGCCCTGCCTCTGGTAACCTGTTCTCTGTATATGTGAGCTTTTCTTTTTTAATTAAAAAATTGTTTTATATTCCACCTATAAGTGAGATCATATGATATTTGTCTTTATCTCTGACTTATTTCACCTACAATTATATCCTCAAAGTCCATCCATGTTGTTGCAAATGGAAAGATTTTATTCTTTTTTATGACTAATATTCCATTGTATATATACCATGTTTTCTTTATCCATTCATCCATCAATGGACACAGGTTATTTCCATATCTTGGCTATTATAAATAATGGTGCAGTGAACATGAAGGTGCATATATCTTTTTGAGTTAATGTTTTTATTTTCTTTGAATAAATACCCAGAAATGGAATTGCTGCATCATGTAGTAGTTCTGTTTTTAATATTTTGGGGAGCCTCCATATTGGTTTCCATAGTAGCTGTACCAATTTACATTCCCACCAACAGTGCAGAAGGGTTTCCTTTTCTCCACAACCTCACCAACACTTGTTTTTTCTTATCTTTTAGATAACCATTCAAACAGGTGTGAGACGATATCTCATTGTGGTTTTGATTTGCACTTCCCTGATGATGAGTGACGTTGAGCATTTTCCCATGAACTTGTTGGCCTTGTGTATATCTTCTTTAGTAAAATGTCTGTTCAGCCTGTCTACCCTTTTTTAAATTGGATTGTTTCTTCTTTTGCTATTGACTTGTATGAGTTCTTTAAATATTTTGATATTAACCCCTTATCAGATATATGATTTGCAAATATTTTCTCCCATTCAGTAAGTTGCCTTTTCATTTTGTTGATAATTTCTTTTGATTTGCTTTGATTTCTTTCTCACTGTCTTTTGTGTGTCTACTATAGGTTTTTCCTTGTGGTTATGGTGAAGCTTACATATAACAATTTATATTTATAACCATCTGTTTTAACTTGATGACAACTTAAATTTGAACACATTCTAAAGCTCTACATTTTTACTCTGCACCTCCATTTTGTATTTGATATCACCTTTTAAAGCTTAATCTTGTTATCCCTTAACCAATTATTGTAGTTACAGTGATTTTTACTTCTTTTAACTTTCATACTAGCTTTATAAGTGATGAATCCACTACTATATATTTACCTTTACCTGTGAGATTTATACTTTCATAAGTTTTCTATTAGTAAATTTTGCCCCCCACCTTTTTCAGCTTAAAAGAGCCCCTTTAACACTTCTTGTACTGCTGTTTTAATGGTAATTAACTCTAGTTTTTGTTTGTCTGAAAAACTCTTTATCTCTTCTTCAATTCTGAATGATAACTTTTCTGTGTAGAGTATTCTTGGTTGGGAACATTTTTCCTTTAGCATTTTGAATACACCATGCCACTCACTTCTGGCCTGCAAAGTTTCTGTGAAAAAATCTGCTGATAGTCTTATAGTGGTTCTCTTGTCCACAACAAGTTTTGTTTCTCTTGCTGAGTTTAAGATTCTCTCCTTGTCTTTAAATTTTGACAGTTTAATTATAATGCATCTTGGTGTGGGTCTCTTTGGGTTCATCTTATTTGGAATTCTCTGGGCTTCCTGTATCGGAATGTCTGTTTCCTTCCCCAAGATAGGGACATTTTCAGCCATTATTTCTTCAAATAAGTTTTCTGCTTCTTCTTTCTCTTTTTCCTTCTTGAACCCCTATAATGTGAATGTTAATATGCTTTATGATGTCCCATAAGTCTCTAAACTATCTTCACTTTTTTTCATTTTGCTGCTCAGATTTAATAAGTTCCAGTGTGCTGTTTTTGAGTTCACTGATCTATCTTTACTTCATTTAGTTTGCTTTTGAACAACTCAAGTGTATTCTTCAGTTCAATTATTGTATTATTCAGCTCCATGACTTCTATTTGGTACTTTCTTATATTTTTCTCTCATTCTGTTGAAGTTCTCACTGTGTTCATCCACTCTTCTCCCATGTTCAGTGAGCATCTTCATGATCATTACCTTAAACTCTTTATCAGGTAACTTACTTATCTAATTTTATTAAGGATTTTTCCTGAGGTTTTATCTTGTTCTTTTGTTTGGAACATATTCCTCTTTTTCTTCATTTTGCTTGACTCTCTGTGTTGATTTCTATGCACTAGGTGAAACAGCCATCTCTCCCAGTCTGGAAGGATCTACCTCATGTAGGAGGTAAACCTTAATGTTTAACTTTGCCCTAGCTCTTGGTTATCTCTCAAAACTTTGTGATTGTCCTAGCAGCCTATTTTATTTTTAACAGCTCCCAGTAGTTGAGGGTGTACCAAAACCTATCAGTGTCCCAAAGGTGAGGATCTCAGTCAGCACCTAGATTCAGGCTGATTGGAAGCCACCCTCAGGCAGCAGCTTTTAAAATATTCAGATTTACACAGTCTTTAGGACTGCAACTATTAGCCCTGCTGGCCACCAGAGCCAGGCCATCTGAGGGTGTCCGCTGGGTGTTAGTCTCAAATATTGGGCTTCAGACAATTGTTTAAGCTCCTTTTTGGTAGATACTGATGAGCTGTAGTGAGGCAGAAGGGGAGCACAGAGATGGCTCCTGCCCTCCAAGACCCCTGGAAAGATTTAAACTCAGCCCTTAGATATGTGTTTAATTAGAATCCTACCCCTCAGGCAGCAGCTATGATGATAAGCTTATAGGCCTCTTTCACAGAAAGACTGAGCTCTTGAGTCTATTGCCTCTTGCTGTGCCCTGAGAGTGGTAGCTATTTAAGAACTCTTTCTCCATTGGTTACAATTCTGTGGGACCCATGAGCATAAGCTTCATTGGATACCAGAGTTAGGAAATGTTGAGATATTCCCTGACAGCAGTTGTAAAAATTGGGGTGTTAGACAAATTTATAAGCTTCTCTCTGGGAGATACCAGCAAGCTGGAGTGAGGCAGAGGGAGAGAACAAAGATGGCATCCACTGGCCTCTGTTTCCTGAAAACACTTCCATAGGCCTCTAGATGTATGCCAGGCCAGAAGCCTGCCACTTATTAGTCCAAAGCTTCTGGATAAGCAAATAAATGTCTTTCTCAGAAAGGCTGGGGCTGTGTTTCAGTGTGCCATCTGTGCAGTGCCCTGGGGGTGGTAGTCTGCCAACTATTGTCTCTCTAAATTGTTACAGTTCTGTGGGACCTGGGAATACAAGATTTTCCTGGCCTTCAGAGTCAAGTGATCAAGGGGTGTCGCCTGGGTGGCAGCTGCAAAAACCAGGTCACCAGATGCAAATCTTAGGGCCCCAGATGTGTGTAAATACTCCACTTTGGGAGATAGTGGCACTCTGGAGTGCAGCAGAGGGAGAGAGTGAAGATGGTGCCTGCTGTTTGGAGGCTAAAGCTTGCACTAGGTAAGGGGAAAAAAAGTCTAGAATTAAAAAAAAAAAAAAGATGAATGACAGCCACTGGCTTTAGCAAGGCAGAAAGGGAGCAGGACAGCAGTGCACACCAGGCTCCATTTCCAGAGAGTATCCCAGCAGGCCCCTGCCCCTCTAACCAATGCCTTAAGATTAGGAGATTAATCTCTGTTACATAAAGTCTGTGTACTTTGCAAATGGCTGCTTCCGTGCTGGGCCCTGGGGTGAGTGAGTCCACGCATGAGCCCTTTGAGAACCATTTCTCAGTTTGCTACAGGCTTTTGGGTCTTGTAGATGTAAACCCTGTTAATTTTCAAAGCTAGATGTTTTGGAGGCTTGTCTCTTAGGTGCACGTCTTAAAAGTTGGGGTGCCTGTTGTGGAGTATAAACCCTCACTCCTCAGAGAGAAGCTCTGGGTATGTGAGTTTTTGCTTCTGATTGTGGGTCATGGCACCAGGGGTGGGATTTATGGCAAGATTATTTATTAGCCTCTTCTACCCATTTCCACGTGACCTTTTTCTCATTTGTCTGATGTTAAGGAGTTGCTCAGCTAGTTTTCAGATTTTTTCCCGAGGAAATTGTTGCATATAGATTTGGTGTATCCACGGAAGGAGGTGAGTTCTGGTTATATCTACATCGCCATATTGAACTACCTCCAATTTTTTTTTTTCTAAAGAAAAGTTGTTAGTGATTTTAACAAAGTAAATGTTATTTTGATCAAGTATTTCTGATAGTTCTTGTGATAGATATTAACTTGAAAATAAGTCTAAATCCATGATTCTGTGCCCTGCAAGTTTCCTAAAGAAGGAAAGATTTTCTTAAAATGATTCCATTTATAACCCCAGCACAGCAGGCTTACTCTATAACTTAGATTTTAAATATTGTATAATTCATCTTGTTTTCTTGAAATGCAAGAAGTCATCTGGAAGTGCCCGAAGCACTTTGGAAGTCAAGAGACATCTTCTAATGTTTGTGATTTTTAAGCTCTCAGACATGTGGCTTTCTAGCCTGCCAGTTCTAATAGAAGAATGGCCCTGACTCAGTATGTCCTTCTGTTAGTTCGCAATAGTCTGTTTAAATTCCTGCTCAAGCTTCTTCAAGTTCCCTTTTCCCAAATTAAGCCAGGAGAGATTTCTACCCTTTCTGACTTCCGTATTAACTTTTCCAACTTCTGTAGTTCTGGTGGTTTAGGGGATAACACATTTATGAGCACTTTCACTAGTTGCAGGTCTTGTCGATGGTGAAAAGGAAAGAGCTCACAAACTTTTTCCATAATTGGACACCAACAACAGGTACTTTTCTTTGCTGCTCACCCTAATTGTGAATCCTAAGCAGAATTGCAAAGGCAGTGAAGTTGTTTATGAAAGTCTTCTACATGCACCTTTTTGGAGAGAATCCAATAGATCAATATTAATCACTAGACTTCCAGATCTCTATCCCAATTATGAAACTATCACCTTGGCATGCGTTTCCCTAGAAAGTGTCCTAGGAGTCAAAATTTCTGCTCTCTCCATTCCTTCCAAAATTCACTTGGTGATTGTTTCAGAGGTCTCAAGACCACCCTTAAGGTTGCCGATTCTCTGGAAGATCCACCAGATGTAATAGCAGATTATGCCCAAGGCTAAGTTTAGTACAGAAAAAGGGCAAGAGTAAGAACAACAAGAAGCTATACATTGGGTAGAGTTCAGGGAGGCCAAGCACAGGTTTTTCAATTTCAAGTCCTGTCCCATCTGGGGTCATTGTATAGGATGTGCTTTTCCCTGTCTGTAAACTATAAGGACATATTAGGAGACTCTCCTGCAGGAAGGCTTTTATGAAGAGCTGGTCATGTAGCACATCCTGTTACACAACCAGCCATGATAATAAAGCTCGAGACCCCAACAGTGAAACCTGGTACCCATCGTCACTCTTGATGTTTGTGCAAAAGAATCCTGACAAGCTCGTGTGGCATGGTCTGTTGCCCCCGGTGTATACAACAGAACTATCAATTATCAACATAATGAGTCTTCTGAGGGCCAAATTCCCAGAGGTTGGCCAAAGATCAGTTGTGGCTCCAGAATCCCTTAGAGACATGCAAGGAGCAAGCAACAAGTCCTGCTGTACTAACCCTCCCCACAGTGCTCTCTTTAGAATCAAGTGCTATTTTTAAAAGATCTGGCAAACAAATTCATGATAAGACAGTTATTCTTAAACATTTGATGAAACTGGGCATTTTATCAGACAAATTTATATGCACATGCAAACACACACACACACACACACACATACACACAAAACTTGGTATAAGCTGTCAGGATTCAAGTGCAAAAAGTCTGTTTGGGAGATGATCCCAGGAAGTGAAGGCAGAGGAGTGTGGAAGTAAGAGAGCTGAAGCCAGGAGACCAATAAAGTATGCATGATCGAGCCAGTGATCACTATGGGCAACTGAAAATCAATCCTGCTGAGGAAATCTGGAGACGGCATACTACCTTCCTCAGAGTTATCCCAACCAGAAACAGACGAATGGAAATGTTTATCCACCAGTCCCCTTCCATTATTTGTCAAGGGCTACTGCTTCTGGGGTTATCAACTTCACAGAACTTCTGGCTTGTTCTATGTGCAAGTCAAATGTGCACAGACAGCTATAACCAAACCTCAGATAAAGTTGCAATTTTTCAAGTAAACTGAGGTGTGTGTGGAAATGGATTCCAAGATGATATGGGCAGGGAACTGGAAATGTCTGCTATATACCCATGCACACAAAAAATTTTAATGCACACGATTTCAGATGGTTTATGTTGTTGTGAATCATAACCATGGATCCCTGGGCCCTAGAGATTAAAATATTCTAAGGTATTGCCAAATAAGATTGCATTTAAAATTAAAGCTTTAGGAAGAAACAATGTTTACTATCAATGACTGGGTCACTAGTGGTGGAATGTCACATATCAAATGTGAAAATCAGGGAATCATTTATGAACAATTGAAGCTGTCTAGTATCACCTGCATCATATATTGTAAGCTACTGTGTTTATGGAAGTAATGTGAAATCAGCATTGTCCCCCTTCACCTCCTCAGTAGAGAGCATCATCAGTTCAAAGTTAGCAGTCCAGGGGCAGCACTATTTGTTTTAGCTCCTAACTGAAAACTACCCAAATACCCATAAATAGTACAGTAGATAAATAAATACAAAATTGTATATTCACACAGTGAAATATTATATACTGAGAGTGACCATTCTTCACCTAAATAGAATAATATGGAATCACAAACGTAACTTTGAGTTAATATATAATACATAACCTTTTATTCCACTTATATAAAAAGTATATGGAACAAAAATAATCTACATCATTGGAAAGCAAGATAGTGCTTACTGCTAAGGGCAGTGACCAGAATGGCGATGACAGTGGCTTTGGGATGTCAGTAATACTGTTTCTTGATCTGGGTGCTTATAAAAATGTATCAAGCTGCATATTTACTATTTGTTCACTTTTCTGTTTGCGTATTGTGCTTCAATAAAAACATTTAAAACAGTAAGTTAAGGAGTTAGGCTTTGTTCAAATACTATTTCTAGAAAGCCTTGGTGTAGACTGGCGTTAGGAAATAAACTAAAGAAGTTTAATCAGAGTTTTGAAGTTTAAAACCCCAATAGTAAATAGCATTGGCATAAGTATGTTGGGATTTCCCACTACACTCTCTTAATCACCCACCTTGGCTTGGCTCAGTGTAAACGAGGAGAGAAAAGGCGATAAGTTGGTTTTTCATTTTCTCTCCCTGTTTACCTACTTCCCCTTGTCTTTACCACCATTTCTACTTTTCAAGGAAAATAGTGTGGAGCCAGAAGTGAGATTCAAATTCATGTGTGTACATGGAGGTTCTAAAAGATAGAACTTGTGGCTGATGTGTGATTCTGTGCATTTTATGATGCATTTAACATGCAATTGGGTACAAAATACTTAAGGAGTGTCCAAGTTCTACAGTGTGCTTCCATTTAGTTTTAAATGAGATGTTCAGGAGCAATGCCGCATGATGGTTAGCTGTGTGTGCTCTGGAACCCACTACCTGAATACATATCATCTCAGTGATCATTGAATTCTCATTTCTCTATCTATAGAGTGGGATTAATTATATTATTTATGTCATAGTGTTGTTGTGAGGTTTAAATGAAATAAAGCCTATGGAGTCCTGTAACACATACAATTTCGGGGTAAGTGTTCAATAAATACCATTTTTTATTATTTTTCAATACTGGTGGTACTTAATAAAAACAGTATTGAATGTGGAGTCAGCAGTTTAGGCCTTCCTCTTCTGGTCCATAATTTTCTAGCAGTGTGAAATTGTGTATTTAACTACATGCAGTCTCACATTATTCTGCAAACTGATGAATATATGCCAAAATAAGATAAGTATGTGAAAGAATCTAGCTCAGACCTTTGTCACATGGTAAGTCTACATTTTACATTATAAATACAAATTTAACTAGATTAGTAGGGAATTTAATCAGTGTTGGTTCTGTGAACAAATATTTTTATTACTTAATATAAATTTTAAAGCTCTATTGAGATTAATTTTGAGTGTTGTTTTATTATGTATGTTTGAAAAGGGAAAAAATAACTTACTCCATTGACACGAAGCACTTATAAGATAAGCATACCAATTACACCTAAGGAGTATGGCCTCTGAAAATGTGGCTTATAGTAATGAAAATGCTGTATAAATCTAAAGATTTATGGTTAAGATACATTTTCTTTGTCACATAGCAAGGTCAAAATATGGTTCTAAAAGTAAAGGGAAAAATTACATGGTAGAGATTTCAGGGGCTTTACTGTTGTTATAATTGCTCTTTTGAGGTTGTATTTAGAATGACACTAGCATTTTGTTTTAGTCTACCTAGACTGTCTGCCCCTCGCCAACATTCCGGCCATGTGTATCAGTATTCAGAAGAAAGCAAGGGTTTCTTGCAGGAGGGCTTGACTTTGGAGAGAGTGTCAAATCAATCTCAGGTTTGATTCCAAAATATCTGTTGCCAAGCTGCATTTGCTAATGCTGTCATCTAAATCCTGGTGTCCATGGTATCAGTGCAAGGCAAATTTGTCCTTGTTATTGCATGGTCAAAGGCCTCTTTTAAAAGATAGGAGAAAATTAATTAGACTACAAATTTATCCATAAAATAAAAGGAAAGACTACCTGGGCAAAGGGATCTGGAATAGGAAGACTCGTTTTTATTAGGAAATTCCACATTTAGCTCAAGTAGCATAGATTTGTGCAGAAGAGATAATAGTTTGTTATTATCATCTCCAATCTTGCAGGTAGTCAAGGAAGAACTATTATGACTATTTCATCATTACTGATTATACTTATAATATTTACTCTATGGCAACATCACCAAATTCAGAGATACTGAGGCTTTTAAATAAAATAAAAATTCAGCCAGTTAGACTCTGGCAGGTCTTAAAAAATAAACAGTTGCTGCATAAAGTCCGTGGAAAACTAAATCAGGAAAGGATTGTCTTACTTTTATTTCAACCATCATAATGGAAATATATGCTTATACAGTTAGAAATGATTTGCCATTGAAAGTACTTAATTTCTATATGCTTTGGCTATCTTACAGCAAGAAGAAAGTTTTTTTAGAATACAGAACATGAAGACATTTTTTTTTTTTACTTCAGAACTATTTCATCCCTTTCCCTGACTGTTGACATTTTATGATAAAATGTCATAAAAATAAATTTTGTAGAAGTGAGACGAGATTAACTGAAAAGTTTCCAAACACTTTAGCAGTGGGGAAAAATGGCCCTTTAGATTGTACAGTCTTTACAGAAACTGGACAACTGAAGACACAACTAGCATTAGCTCCCACTGGGAAAATAATATAGGCTTTGACATAATATACTGGAGGGAAAATAAGATTTAACTTATGGCAAGTCGTTTTCCATTCTTTAATTCATGACTTATAATAAGAAAAATAGAGGTTGACTATTGTATGCTTCATAGACATCATTCCCTTAAGTGGGTCAGAGAAGAACTATGATTGTGTCTTCTTTATATTAATAAGTGCTAAATATAAACACCATAATTAGAAAAATAAGGAAAATTTAATATCTAGCATGTCAAAAATGTTTGAGCAAGTGATGATTCAATCACATAATAAATTCTGTGTAAGGACAGAGGAAAATAAATAGGTCTTTACTTATGAAAATCCTTACACCCTTCACCTCACCGCCAAAGCTCTCAGAATTCCACATGTTTAAGAATAAAGATCACAAAACAATATTGGCGGAATGGAGTCAGCTTGATGAATACAAAATGGTTCTATGGACACATCAAAAAGACATTTTAAAAATCTTTGAGAAACAAGTTAAATCTGTATAATTTGATGTTCTTTATTTTTCTCTTACTGCACTCAAATTTTCCACTATCTTTCTTTATAGCCAGCATTTCTAGTGTTTGCAAAGAAAGCATTTAGTTTTTATTTACTTAATAAAAGCTCAGTAGGCAAGATAAGCATTAAGTCTGTTCTTGAAGGAAATGAGTTTGGCAAGAAAAAGGGACAATGTTCTTAGAATGAATGAATTATCCAAATAGGACAGGGAAAATATGGGTGGAATAAAGCTAAATAAAAGCATTGAGGGTTTCCCTGGTGGCGCAGTAGTTGAGAGTCCGCCTGCCGATGCAGGGGACACGGGTTCGTGCCCCGGTCCGGGAAGATCCCACATGCCACAGAGCGGCTGGGCCTCTGAGCCATGGCCGCTGAGCCTGCGCATCCGCAGCCTGTGCTCTGCAACGGGAGAGCCCACAACAGTGAGAGGCCTGCGTACCGAAAAAAAAGTATTGAAAAATTTATTAAAGTTGTAATTTCTGAGAACATGCTATGCCCTAAGAACTGTGAAAGGCACCGTGGAGAATACAAATAAAATGCAACAGAGAGAGAGTTTGCTGTCAATTAGTTGTAAACCTCATTGGGTAGACAAATACTGTACCACTTTCTATCATGCAGAGCAGATTTAGTAGTGTCATGATTAATGAATAATATTTTTAACTTCAATAATCTAAGATTACAGTTGAAATTAAATTCGAGCTAGAGTAGTGGACCTGAGTGCCTCTTTAGTAACTACTACTATATCAGAAGGAACTACTCCCACCACCACAACCCTGCCACTTACTAACTGGGTATCTAAATTGCCAGGCACTGTTTTAATTCTTTTACATTCATTAGCCTATTTAATCAATGAAACAAGCCAATTGTGCTGTGGTAGTTATAATTATTACCCCTATTTTCACAAATAAGAAGCCCAGGGTGTAGAGATATTAAAGTAACTATCCCAAGGTTCTGAATATAGGCAGTCTACTGCCTGAAAGGCAAAGGCTAAAGAATGTCAAATTCCCACAACAGTGAAAACTAGTTACCTTGAAGACAAATGAGAATGGAAACACAACTTTCCAAAGTATATGGAATACAGCAAAAGCAGTTCTAAGTGAGAAGTTCACAGTGATACAAGACTACCTCAAGAAACAAGAAAAATCTCTAATAAACCTTTTAAATGTACATTTAAAGAAACCAGAGAAAGAGGAACAAGCACTACAAAGTTAGTGGAAGGAAGAAAATAATAAAGATTAGAGTGGAAATAAGTGAAATAAAGAACAACAAAAACAAAAAAGCAATTGAATAGATCAATGAAGCTAAGAGCTGGTTCTTTGAAAATATAAAACTGACAAACCTTTAGCCAGACTCATAACAGAAAAAGAGAGAGGGCCTAAATAAAATCAGAAATGAAAGAGGAGAAGTTGCAACCAACACCACAGAAATACAAAGAATCATGAGACTACTACAGACAATTGTATGCCAAAAAATTGGACAACCTAGGAGAAATGGATAAATTTCTAGAAGCATGCAATCTTCCAAGACTGCATCAGGAAGAAATAGAAAACCTGAACAGACCAATTATGAGTAATAAAATTGAATCAGTAATTAAAAAAAAATCCAGACAAAAGTTCAGGATGAGACAGATTCATAGGTGAATTATATAAAACATTTAGAGAAAAGTTAATACTTACTCCTTTCAAGCTATTCAAAAAAATTGAAGCAGAAGGAACACTTCCAAATGCATTCTACAAGACCAGCATTATCCTGATACCAAAATCAAAGGCCCTAAAAAAAAGAAAAAAAGAAAATTACAGGCCAATATCCCTGATGAACATAGATGCAAAAATCCTTAACAAACTAAGTTGAACAATACATTAAAAGGATCATACACCATGGTCTAGTGAGATTTATTTCAGGATGGATCAGTATTCACAAATCAATCAACATGATCCACCACATTAACAAAACAAAGTATAAAATCATACTATCATCTCTATAGATAAAGAAAAAACATTTGACAAAATTTAACATCCATTTACAATAAAAACTGTCAACAAAGTGTATATAGAGGGAACATAACAAAGGCCATATATGACAAACCACAACTAACATAGTATCCAATAGTGAAAAACTAAAAACTTTTCCTCTAAGATCAGGAACAAGACAAAGTTGCCCAATCTCACCACTTTTATACAACATAGTATTGGAAGTCCTAGCCACAGTAATCATACAAGGAAAATAAATAAAATAAAATAAAAAGAAATAAAAGGAAAAGAAGAGGTAAAGCTGTCACTATTTGCAGATGACATGTTACTGCGTATACATAGAAAACTCTGAAGACTTTACCAAAAAAACGGTTTTAAGTAATGAAGTCAGTAAAGTTGTAGGATAGAAAATTAATGTACAGCTATCTTTTACATTTTGATACACAAATAACAAACTATCAGAGGAATTAAGAAAACAATCCTATTTACAGTTGCATCAAAAAGAGTAAAATACTTAGGAATAAATTTAACTAAGGAAATAAAAGACCTGTACTCTAAAAGCTATATGACATTGATGAAAAAATTGAAAACAACCAAATAATTGGAAAGATATCCTGTACACGTGGACTGGAAGAATTAATATTGTTAAAATGTCCATGCTACCCAAAACAATCTACAGATTCAGTGCAATTCCTATCAAAATGCCCATGGCATTTTTCACAGAACTGGAAGAAATAATCCTAAAATTTGTATGGAATAGACAAAACAATCTTGAGAAAGAACAACAAAGCTGGAGGTATTATGACCCCTGATTTCAAACTATCTTACAAAGCTATAGTAATCAAAACAATATGATAATGGAACAAAAACAGACACATAGATCAATGGAACAGGATCGAGAGCCCAGAAATGAATGCATGCTTATATGGTCAATTAATCTATGAGAAAGGAGACAAGAATATACAATGGAGAAATGACAGTTTCTTCAATAAATGGTGTTGTGAAAACTGGGATATTCACATGCAAAAGAATGAAACTAGATCACTTTCTTACACCCTGATATATTCACATGCAAAGAATGAAGCTGGATCACTTTCTTACACCCATATACAAAAATTAGCTAAAAAGAGATTAAAGACTTAAACGTAAGACCTGAAACCATAAAACCCCTAGAAGAAATATATAGGCAGTAAGCTCTCTAACATCAGTCTTAGCAATATTTTTTGGATCTGTCTTCTGAGACAAGACAACGAAAGCAAAAATTAACAAGAGGGACTTCATCAAACTAAAAAGCTTTTGCATAGCAAAGGAAACAGTTGGCAAAAGGAAAAGGCAACCTACTGAATGGGAAAAAATATTTACAAATGATATGCCTGATAAGGGCTTAATATCTAAAATATGTTTTAAAAACTCATAAAATTCAATATCAAAAGACATATAATCCAATTTAAAAATGGGCAGTGAAGCTGAATAGATATTTTTCCAAAGAAGATACACAGATATCCAAAAGGCACATGAAAGGATGCTTAACATCACTAATCATCAGGGAAATGCAAATCAAAACCACAATAAGATATCATCTTATACCTGTCAGAATGGCTATTATGAAAAAGACAACAAAAAAAAACAAGTTTTGGTGAAGTTATGAAGAAAAGGGAACCCTCACACACTGTTGGTGAAAATGTAAATTGTTACAGCCACTATGGAAAACAGTATGGACGTTTCTCAAAAAATTAAAAGCAGAACTACCATATGATCCAGTAGTTTCACTTCTAGGCATTTATCTGAGGAAAATGAAAACACTAATTCAAAAAGATATATGCACTCCAATGTTCAGCATTATTTACAATAGCCAAGATATGTGTCCATTGATAAATGAATGGATAAAGAATATGTGGTGTATATATACACAATGGAATTTTACCCAGCCATAAAAAGAATAAAATCTTGCTGTTGGCAACAACAAAGAGGGACCTAGAGGGTATTATGCTAAGTGAAATAAGTCACACAAAGACAAATATGGTATGATTTCACTTTATGTGGAATCTAAAGCCAAAACAAACTAACAAAAAACAGAAACAGACTCATGGATACAAAGAACAAACTAGTGGTTGCCAGAGAAGTGGGATGCGGGGGAATCAGTGAAATAGGTGAAGAGGATTAAGAGGTACAAACTTCCAGTTATAAAATTAATAAGTGATGGGGATTTAATGTCCAGCATAGGGAATATAGTGACTAATATTGTTATAACTTTGTATGGTGACAAGATGGCAACTAGACTTATCATGGTGATCATTTTCTAATGTATAAAAATTATCAAATAATTATGTTTAAATTGATGTTTGCCTCTCTTAGCAAAAGCAGATGTCTGAAGTTGTTATATAGGCATGGAGTCATAGATTTAAATCAAATTTTTAGCATTGTTCAATCTAGTGTTTTTGAGATGTAGTTTTTACTGGACCATGGCCCCTTACCTGAAGGTCCTCCTTTTTCCATTTGAACTACCAAGGGCTGTAGTTATAAAGATCTCCCCAAACTCTAAGAAACTGCAAAGTGAAAATCACCCTCTATCTCTCTTTTTGAAGATTTCAAAACCAGACGTCCTGCCTTCCGCTCCAATTTTCACTTTCCATCCCGTATGAAAATGTAAGAGAAGTAGGGAAGTGATTGGAATAAGTGTCTCTCAATTCACTGGAAAGTTTGGAGAAAAAACAAAAACAAAAACAAAAAACCCCCCAGACATTCAATTGAGTTTAATCATGCGAAATTTGATTTATTTGAAAAAGTCATGACTAAAATTAGAAAAGTTGTTGGAGTTGAGCTCTACTATATGCTGTTCTCTGAAATGCCCCCAACTTGACAAATTTGGACCAATAAATAGAATAACATATTATTCACTTGTCAGCAGTTTAGGCTGTGCAGTTAGACAAAATGATTTTTGTAAACCTTACTTCATCACTGATCAATTGTCTGAGTGCTTCTTTTATAAAGTAGGGTTAATAATAGTGTCTCTATCATAGGAGATTGAGAATTAAATATATCTAATTAATATATCTAAAGTATATATAAAACATGCTATTTGATACATGGTAACCATTCAACAACCATTAGTTATTATCATATATATTTTAGAGAAGAATATTTTATATTTACCTACATTAAACATGTTTTAATATAATTTTTCTTTCATTTTTTTAAAATAAAGAGGAAGTTTGTCAATTGTTTAATCTGAGATTATTCCCTTTCTATTACTTTGCTGTTCAAATATTCCCTTTTGTGTTAAATGACAGTGATAGGATTACTTAGTGGCAGTCATTTTTATTCTAGTATCCTTATCTGACAAAAATAAATATTGAGGTAAGAGGAGAAATAAGAGAAAGAAAGGCAGGGCTGCTAATAATATGATGCCTTAGAAGTCGTGAAGGAATAAGTTTCGAAATGTAAAAATAATTGAAAGCATCAAGGGCTGCTAGGAGAGGTTAGAGGATAAAAAAATTAGAAGAGACTAGTTTTACCAATAGAGTTTTCTAAAATTACTCTCAGAATTTTAAACAATTAAAAGAACTCAATTCCTTCTCTGTCAACTGACAAATCTGATGGAATAAAAGTTGGACAAAAACAAATTCAGCATTTTGCACCTAAACATTTATAGAAGGTTTTTATGTATATCCATTAGAATTTAGGAAAAAACTATGTGCATAGCTTACATTTCCTAATTAAGCAATGCGTTCAATGAGGCTATCAGTGGCTTATTAGTTGGATTAATTACAGCAGCTGCCCCCTCTGCATTTTACCAGATGTTGTAGGTTCTCCATAAGCTTTGTGGATTGTGTGGGCAATTAAGTAATAAAAAATACATCATTAAGTAATTATAATTTTCTGTATTTTCATGTGTCAACAGAGATACTCTCTGATTATATATATACAGGACATTACTTAATTATTTACAAAAACACAGAATTTTGTATAGTCCTAGGGGTATATCGACTTTCATGGGATCTAGTTAGCTTTTAAATTAACTAAATTTAAAAATTTTATTTGAGTTAAAAAATCAGTTCATTTAACTCTTAGTCAAATATTTACATGTGGTGTTTTAGATGTTTTTTCCCATACTCAGCTCATTGCTAGCATTTAAGTATTCGATTCAACAAACTGAATTTAGTAATTAATACATGTAAAATTCTAATGTAATCTCTTTGGGAAAATTCCAAGATAAGTAAGACATGGTCAGTGATCTTAAAAAGCATTTATTAGGATGAAGTCAAAGCAAATTAGAGGAGTAAAATTGTTGGAGTATGTTTAGATTCCCTGTAACTTCAATATATATAAGCCAGGTCCAAAAATGTAGACATGAAAATGACAGCAGTAGCAGACATTTATTACATTTACTTTTATTGTGACCACAGTATAGTCAAAGGCAGGCCATACATATTTACATCTTAAAGGAGTTTTCATACAATAGTCTTAACAGTATTTCCAAAGCTGCAGGCTTTTGCCTGCAATCAGTCTTGGTACACTGGTCTGAACCTGATTCAATATGATGGGTTCCCTTCTTATCACTTTCCTGAAATGGTGCTTGTTCTCTACACATTCATAAAAGGTGATGTTCTTTTTTTAGGGATTTCATTCTGCTTCTTCAAATTGAAACTGATGCCTGAATTTTGTCTTTTCAATTTCAATTGTGTCTTTTGTCAATTTTATCAGTAGAAAAATTTCTTAGCTGTGCTAAACTAACTGATATTCTCTTTACCGCATATCAAGTATTAACCAACACTAAATAATTTAGCCATTAATCATAAGATGAATTTGGATGGTTCTTCAAATGTTTAAAAATAACTTTCTAAATTGGCCAGTTAAATATAATTGGGGGATCTTATTTTCAGTGTTCATATTATGCTTACTAATACAAAATATTTAATATTTTTTCTAAGAGGAAAAAACTTCTGATGACTTTAATATCCTTTCCTTCAGAAAGCCCATTTAGAAATAGTTTATAACATGTAAATTAATCTCAAGAGAAAAGAAGAATATGTAAAAGTTGCTTAGTCTTCTCTGGGGAAAATGATTATAAAATAAAAATGGGTCTGACACTCTGCAAAAACTGTCTAAATCCATCCAGATTTGAAGAAGGGAGAAAGCAACAAACCAAAGAAAGATACATTATGGCATACCATACTTTCGATGAAACTTACAGTAGTGGTTTCTAAACTTGTTAAAAGAGGTGGCATAAAAGGAATCAGAGTCTTGGATTTAGGGAAGATAGGAGAGAAGCTTGATGACAATGACAGTTACCAGCAATAAGAAAAAGCAAGTCACTTTTTCATGACTTTCTACTCTCACCTTTGAAGTAGAGTCTTCTAAGAGTTCCAGGTAGATTTCTGACTGTGAGAACACTTTTTAGTAATGTATATCCAAGATATTTCCCTTGATATATTTATTCTACAGCTATAAAATGTGAGGGATCTTTTTATAAAGTTCTCTTCTAAGTGTTCTGTAAGATTTTCCAAGTTACAGTTAGTAATTAAATGTGGCCATGTCTACAGATACTTTAATACTCTTTACCTTCAATAGGTGAAGTTAATTCCTCTCTGTTTCAATATAGCAGAAGTTATAGGCTGTCACTGTTGACATTAGTTTTCTTCGAATTTTTTCTCTCATATTATTTTATTTTTACTCTTTTAAAACTACCCCTTAATAACTTGTTGCTAGTAATTTTTAACAGTATGAATTCTAAAAGCAAACAGAATTCATTAGGTTTTAAAAAGACTGATCACTGTCTTAACTGTGTTCTCTCATTCTGTCTGTCTCAAAGCACACGCTGTAGGGGAAGCCAGCTGTCACATTCTGAGGTAGTTCTAAAGAGGGGGGAACTGGCTGCCAAGTTGTGAGGTTACTCAAGAAGCCAAAGAAAAGACCATATGACAAGCCTGCCAGCACCACATGAATGAAGTTAGAAGCATTTCTTTTGAGACCTGCTAACAGCTGTGTCAACCAGCTAGGAAGTAAATCTTTCAGTCCAACCTGAGATGACCACAGCCCTGGCTGAGAGCTTGGCTGCAAGCTCAAGAGAGACTCTGAGCCAGAATCACTCAGCTAAACCACTCTTGGATTTCCACAGAAACTATGAGATAAGAAATGTTTGTTGTTTTAAGCCACTAAGTTTGCTGTAAGTTATTATATAATAGATAACTATTACATTGAAAAATTAAAATGATAAGGAAGGCATAACTTTTTGTGTCACAGATTTATGTTTTTTCAAGTATGGCTCTCAAGTAATATTTATACTTTAATGATATAGTTATTATTCTGTTATATTTTACTGAGTCAGAAGTTTTAAAATAACATTTAGCTGATCTTTACTTGGTAGCCAGTATTTAATTGGTATTGAATGAAAATACCTTTTTCTTGACATTTGTAGAAAATCACCCTGACTTACAGTGGTGCCCCCTGAATTATAAGCAGTAGCCTCCAAATTAGCTAAACTCAAAAGAGATATATGTAATCCATTATTTTATTTGATTCAAATGGTAGCATATTTGTTAGTGTTTAATAATTATCAAAGGAAACTGAAAACAATTTTAAGGTAGTGGGATATTTAAGTTTAAATTTCCTGTCAAATGTGACTTGATGTAGATCTGTGTTATGAACCAGCAGGACACAATTTTAATCAAATTTAATTTAAGTGCTTTCTCTGCATATGAGTCATGAGAAAAAAGTAGTTTTAGGTCACTTTTATTGTAAAGAAAATAAAACTGAGACTTACAGAAATGAATAGTCCACAGTCACCTGAATGAACAAACACACCAAATTAGTCAATTATATCTCAATAAAATTTAAGAACATATATTTATGGACAGTGAATTAGAATTATGTAGTTACTAAATTTTTAGATAGGAGGGATATTAAGGAACTTTTCAAACTTTCTTTTAATTTTAAAATACCACAGGGAGATGAGAGATCTCAATTAATTGTGCTCCTCTGACTGGGCTCATTGAGGTACCTCAAAGGAGAAAATCAAATTCCTATTACTGAAGTGTCTACTGAACAGTTTTCTTCTTCATTTCTCTTCATGTGGGGTAAGTTAAAAATAGGAGGGGTGACTTGTCAAGCGAGTAACTTATTATCCCAAGGGACTTAATATATTTATTTAAAATCTCTATATTGATAAGAATCTTTTTAAAAATTTTTATTGGCATATAATTTACAATGTTGTGTCAGCTTCAGGTGTACAGTAAAATGAATCAGTTATACATATACATATATCCACCCTTTTTAAAACTCTTTTCCCATATAGGCCATTACAGGGTATTGAGTGGAGTTCCCTGTGATATATAGTAGGTCCTTATTAGTTATCTATTTTTTATATAGTAGTGTGTGTATAGCTATTGTCAGTGTGTTTGTCAACATAATAATAAGATCCCAATATTCCATCTCTAAAATATTTTAAGTGACAGAGAATGGCCAAGGTTAAGCATTATTCTCTTTAGAGACATTCCAATTTTAGAAACACTTCCAGGGGACAGACATAAAATAGCCTTATTCTGATCAACCATACGCAGATAATTTTCTTTAGCACTGGGCACCAAAGTATTAAAATATAGACCACTAGCAACCCAGATGACACTGAGGGGAGAGTGATCAGGATAGGAATGGGCTCACATCATGTCATTTGGACATCACTAAATTTACTGGAGAAGTTTTAAGAAACAAAAACTACTTATGCTCCAGAGGGGAGCAGTATTGGAGCAAGAGGGGCTGGGGCTTCAGCATGGGTCTGGGTGCAAGATGTGGCAGTCCCAGCCCCAATCAGATTTTGGGACTGCTCCTGACGTACTGCCTGCATAAGTGTCAATATTGGCTGCCCAGCCCCATTTAGATGACATTCTCCATATGAGCTGGCTCTGTCCCTTATAATTTAGCCCTCCCCTCGGCAGTGGCAGCCCTCACCCTAGTGTGGAGCTGTGTTGTGCAGCAAGCGGGGCCAGGTGGTGCACTTGGCTCAGGCTGGGGGGTGTGCCCAGGTGATCACAGGAAACAGGCCACAGTCCCATACAGGTTCAGTTTGCTTCCTCCACCTTGTTTTGGGAGTAAGAAAGCACGTGCATGCTCTTCATGAGCAGAGTAGGTTTCTTACATACCTCCTGTTAGTCTTACTTGTTTGCAGACCAGTCAAGAGGACTCATCTTCCCAGTGTTGGACCCCAAAGCTGGGGCACCCAATATTGTGTTGAACTACTCACTCCCGAAGGAGGATCTCCACCCATGTAATCCCCTGCCTATTCTGTGTCCCCTCCTGGGGTACAGATCCTGACCTGATTGCTTTACTTCCCCTTCTACCCAATTCCATATGGATGTTTCTTACAGCTTTGGTTGCACAAATCCTTCTGCCAATGTCCAGTTAGTTTTCAGTGGGAATTGCTCCAGATGTAGATGCATTTTTGATGTGTTCCTAGGGGGAGATGAGCTCTGAGTCCTTTTACTCGACCATCTTGACCTCCTCCCTAGTTGTTTTTGTTTTCTTCAGATAAACAGCCAGGAGTGGGATTGCTAGATCATATGCTAGATCTACTACTTTTAGTAGAACTAAAAGAGGTTCTACTTTTAACCTTTTGAGGTACCTCTATACTATTTTCCATAGTGGCTGCACCAATTTACATTCCTATCAACATTGTACAAGGGTTACCTTTTCTCCAAATCCTCTCCAAAATTTGTCATTCCTTGTCCTTTTGATAATAGGCATTCTAACAGGTATGAGGTGATATCTATTGCGATTTGCATTTCACTGATGGTTAATGATGTTGAGCATCTTTTCATGTGTCTGTTGGCAATCTGTATGTCTTCTTTGGACAAATGCTTATTTAGATCCTCTGCCCATTTTTTAATTGGATTATTTGGGTTTATTTTGCTATTTACTAGTATGAGTTCTTTCTGTATTTTCAATATTAATCCCTTGTCAGATAAATGACTTGCAAATATTTTCTCTCATTCAGTAGGCTGCCTTTTCATTTTGTTGATGGTTTCCTTTGCTGTTCAGAAGCTTTTTAGTTTCATATAGTCCCACTTGTTTATTTTTGCTTTTGTTGCCTTTGCTTTTGGTGTCAAATCCAAAAAACCATGACCAAGACCAATGTCAAGTTGCCTATAGCCTATATTTTTTTTCCTAGGATTTTTATGGTTTCAGGTGTTACATTCAAGTCTTAATCCATTTTGAGTTAATTTCTGTGTACAGTGTAAGATAGTAATCCATTTTCATCCTTTTGCGTATGGCTATCCTGTGTTACTTTTTGTAACCTACTTTGTATCTTAGAATTATATGATGATCTTATTCCCAAATTCTTCATAGTTAGGGACATTTTCTTTTTTAAGTATAACTCTGCTTAGAGTCAGAATTCAATGTTTAGTTGTTGAATTGGATTTAGGTAGTAAAATTCCACATTAAAATTAATCTTTTGAGAGTAATAGAATTTTTACTCTGATAGATTGTGAATTCATATTCCTTATCACAAACTGCTTGATTCAGAAGGGTTTTTACTTAAACTACATGAGTCAATAAAAATGGTTGTTCTTTACATAGGACGTTTGCAAAAATTATTCTCTTCTCCAACAGCTATTAAACTGTAAATAGCATTACTGTGTACCTACCAGGCAGTATGGATTCAAATAGATTAAAAAAATAAGGTGAAAATAAATCCCTTTCTAGTATTTATCAGGCTAAAATCTAAATTAGTTCCACCTTAGGTGTGTAAGGATTATTGAAGGTTGTTTCTATTGAAAAAGGCAAAAGAGCACTAGGGAGACAAGGGATATTTTGAAAATGGGTGAAGGCAACAAAGGAAATGTTATGAAGAATTTTTCTCTAATTTATCTGTAAGTATATTAATAAGATGGAGATTAAATTAGTGTTGAGAAAAACTGAAGTATTTACAGTTTAATCAGTAACAAGTAAAATAATAAACTTGATGATTCTCAGCTTGAAAAGTATATCACATTTCTCTGTAAGGTGATCTCTAGGCCAGCTTGATATGCTCCCTCATTTTGAATTATTAAAGTATAGTTAATAACCTTTCTCATGAGGTTTGCTTAATTCTTTTTAGTGTATTGGAGCTTGACATTTTGTGGAAACTGGGTATTGATGTATTTGCAGTTGGATCAGAATTTGGCAGTGCTATTCTCTCACATTTATTTTTAAATTTATAATATGTGAATTTCCATAGGGGTGGGAAAGATGCCTGTTAAAGAGAAACTAGAATTAAGACCCCATTTCTTCCTATACAAAACCTAGACTATTTCAGTTGAAAAAAATCCAGCATGTCCCATTAATCAGAGTGGCTTAAGTCCATATTATGAAAAAGAACAACTGTGGTTTTTGAGGAGAATTCTCCAGAAAGAATCCATGGTATGAGTACTTGTAGTGTATTTCTCTATCTTTTCCTCCTTCTCCTGGAATCAAACAAAATAATAAGAGAAATTTAAAAATTAATAAACTAAATTTTGCAGGTTTCACTTTCAAAGGTCAGAAATAGCTGAAACTAGTTAAGCCATAGTGGGAAGAGTAATGGAGAACGTCAAGGGTTCCTGGGGCAGCAAAGCTTAGAGAATAATGCCAGAATTCATTCCCTAGTTATGGAAGATTTACTCTGGAGAGCTATAGCAATATCCCAAATTTATAACAACCATACCAAGAGCTGAAGTGAGCAAGAATGAGATGGCGCAGAAACAGAATGTAGGAAAGGAGAGGTGGATGTGCAAAGGGTATGGAGAGACGCTAGTATCGGTAGACATCCCCAAACACCACAAGACATACAAGTATGTGTGGAAGCTCAAAATTTACCTTGCAGATCATAGTTGTGTCCATTATGAAAGTTTTTGAGAGACTGGGGGATGACAGTGCTAGAGGCAAAAACTATCCAGGGGTCTTCCCTGGCGGTCCAGTTGTTAAGCCTTCACCTTCCAATGCAGGGGGTGTAGGTTCAATCCCTGATCAGGGAGCTAAGATCCCACATGCCTCGCAGCCAAAAAACCAAAACTTAAAACAAGAAATACTGTAACAAATTCAATAAAGGCTTTACCGCATAGCACAGGGAGATCAGCTCGGTGCTTTGTGACCACCTACAGGGGTGGGATAGGGAGGATGGGAGGGAGGTGCAAGAGGAAGGAGATATGGGGATATATGTATATGTATAGCTGATTCAGTTTGTTATAAAGCAGAAACTAACACACCATTGTAAAGCAATTATACTCCAATAAAGATGTTAAAAACATAAATAAATAAAAATAAAGGCTTTACAAAAATGGTCCACGTCAGAAAAAAAAAAACTATCCTGGATGTGGTTAGAATCAGAAAATAGAAGAGGTGGGCTAAATACTGTCTCTGTGGCAGCAGGGGAAACAGGAGCCCCTTCTTTAGAAAACCTGAAAGATTAATCAGGTCTTTCCTCTCACCACTGATATATAGCAATAACTTCAGAAAAATCAAAGGTAACAACAAACAAACAAACAAACATAAACAACCCCCAAACCCAAAAACACACATACACAAAAACAACTGGTACTTCAAAGTACAACGAAAAGAAAATCTTAAAAAAAAGATTTTAAGACCCAATTATATCTTATCTAGAAGAAACCCACTTGAAATACAAACTCAGATAGACTAAAAGTAAAGGATGGAGAAAGATATAGCATGCTAATATTAACCGAGAGATTGCTGGAATAGCCATATATATATGTAAATCAATTTCAAATATATATATAGTTGATTTACAATATTATATTAGTTTCAGGTGGAGACCATAGTGATTCAGTATTTTTATAGATTATATTCCATTAAAAGTTATTGCAAACTAATGGCTATAATTCCCTGTGCTATATAATATATCCTTGTTAAGTATCTATTTTATATATAGTAGTTTGTACCATAGCCTCACCTTTCCCCTCAGCCTTTCCTCTCCCCATTGGTAACCACTAGTTTGTTTGCAATATCTGTGAGTCTGTTTCTGTTTTGCATATATATTCATTTGTATTATTTTTTAGATTCTACATATAAGTGATATCATACAGTATTTGTCTTTGTCTGACTTATTGCACTAAGCATAATATTCTCTAGGTTCATCCACGTTGCTGCAAATGTCAGAATTTTATTCTTTTTTCTGGCTAATATTCCATTGTATGTGTGCATAAGTTTTGCATTGCAAAACCTAAAATAAAAACACTATTTTCAAAATAAAAAGATGAAAAATAAATTGTGAACAAATATTTAAATTCATATCACAAACAATGCTAATATGTAAAGAGCTCTTAGAAATACATAAGAAAAATTAAAGAATATTAATAGATAGTTAAAAGAAAGTGAAATACAAATGGTTTGGAAACATATGAATGGTGTTCAACTTTATTCCTAGGAAGAGAAAATGTGAATTAAAATTACCCTAAGATATTGCTTTCTACCTGCCCAACTGGAAAAAAAAAATGCTTGAGAATTCACCTTGTTGATAAGGCTTGTAGAAACAGATAGTCTCAATCATTGATGGTATTAAAGTTGGTTTGTGCAATTTCTGTGGGGGTATATTTGACAACATATAAATTTACATGGGCATAGACTTTTCAATCCAGCAACCACAATTTAAGTAATTAATTTTTCCTATAGATATATGTGAAATGATTTATGTTCAAGCTTATTGAAGAACTGAGACATTGCTTATCATATCAGCAGATTAAAAACAACCTAAATGTCTATCGACAGGGAATGAGTTAGTTAAATAAATTATAATATGTACATCTGTACAATGGGATACTTTGCAATTGTTAAAAAAAAAAGAATGAAGAAGCTATCTATAAACTGGTGTGAAAAGATCTTCAAAATATAAGAAGTAAAACTGCACAGAAGTATGCATGGTATATCTGTCATGAAAAGGGGAAAATAAGACTATATATTTATAGCTTTTTCATATTTGCATTAAAAAAATCTGGAAAAATATGCACAAAACTTGTAACAGTGATTACATATTTGGAGAGATAAGGAAATAAAGCATGACAGACTTTTTTGAACCACAGGTATTTAGTGCCTAATTCATTTAAAAAGTATTAAATATCACATAAAAGAGGGTACAATATGGGATGGACGTCCTTGCCTCAGCATCAATACCCAGGTGTTTGGGTCCAGATACAACCGTAGATGCTAAGGCTCACCAACATCATCTACTCAGCTCACCCTAGTTCCATCTAGGTAGAAAATGGTTGAATGTGATAAATAAAAAGAACTATGTTTCAATTTGCATTCCCACCAACAGTGCAAGAGGGTTCCCATTTCTTCACACCCTCTCCAGCATTTATTGTTTGTAGACTTCTTGGTGATGGCTACTCTGACCAGTGTGAGGTGATACCTCATAGTAGTTTTGATTTGCATTTCTCTGATGATTAGTGATGTTGACCATCCTTTCACGTGTTTGTTGGCAATCTGTATATCTTCTTTGGAGAAATGTCTGTGTAGGTCTTCTGCCCATTTTGGGTTGTTTGTTTTTTTGATATTGAGCTGCATGAGCTGCTTGCATATTTTGGAGATTAATCTTTTGTCAGTTGCTTCATTTGCAAAGGTTTTCTCCCATTCTGAGGGTTGTCTTTTCATCTTGTTTATGGTTTCCTTTGCTGTGCAAAAGCTTTTAGTTTATTAGGTCCCATCTATTTATTTTTGTTTTTATTTCCCTTTCTCCAGGAGGTGGGTCAAAAAGGATCTTGCTGTGATTTATGTCATAGAGTGTTCTGCCTAAGTTTTCCTCTAAGAGTTTGATAGTTTCTGGCCTTACATTTAGGTCTTTAATCCATTATATGGAGGTTCCTTAAAAAACTAAAAATAGAACTACCATATGACCCAGCAATCCCACTACTGGGCATATACCCTGAGAAAACCATAATTCAAAAAGAGTCATGTACCACAATGTTCATTGCAGCACTATTTACAATAGCAAGGACATGGAAGCAACTGAAGTGTCCAATGACAGATAAATGGACAGAAGAAAATGTGACACATACATACAATGGAATATTACTCAACCATAAAAAGAAATGAAATTGAGTTGTTTGTAGTGAGGTGGATGGACCTAGAGTCTGTCATACAGAGTAAAGTAAGTCAGAAAGAGAAAAACAAATACCGTATGCTAACACATATATTTGGTAACACATATATATGGAATCTAAAAAAAAAAGGTTCTGATGAACCTAGGGGCAGGACAGGAATAAAGATGCAGACGTAGAGAATGGACTTGAGGACGCGGGGAGGGGGAAGGGTAAACTGGGATGAAGTGAGAGAGTAGCACTGACATATATACACTACCAAATGTAAAATGGATGGCTAGTGGGAAGCAGCTGCATAGCACAGGGAGATCAGCTCAGTGCTTTGTGACCACCTCGAGGGGTGGGTTAGGGACAGTGGGAGGGACACACAAGAGGGAGGGGATATGGGGATACATACATACATATAGCTGATTCACTTTGTTATACAGCAGAAACTAACACACCATTGTAAAGCAATTATACTCCAATAAAGATGTTAAAAAGAAAAAAAGAACTATGTTTTCAAAGATTTGTAACTCTTGGGATCCAGACAGTTTTGATTTGCAGTGCCCCTAATTGAATGTGACATTTGAAAGAGAATACTAATAGTCCCTTATGACTCAAAAAAAAAAAAAAAAAAAAAATT